>NC_134498.1:42994629-43345879 GCF_040206685.1 Ascaphus truei
ATAATACCTAGATTGTAAGCTTTACAAGGGCAGGCCCTTCTTTTGCTTTATGGTCTCATTTACTTGCTGCTCTTATCCCCATTGCTTTTATTTTATTTGCCCTGTATTGTCATTTTATAAGGCGCTGCGTACACTGTTGTGGCTTTATAAATAAAATGATACCACCGGCTGTGGTAATAATGCACCCCACCTCTAGAACAGGGCAGTCCTGTAGTACAGTTTGTTGCAGAATTTAGCATAATATTTGAAGACGAGCAGTAAGTATTCAGTTGAACTGCACACACGGCTGAGATTCTTCATCCCCCGAGTGGAGGAGCGCACTGCCTGCTGCATGTATAATTCATATTGATAATTATGACAACAAAGACTTTTTCTGCTCTCTTACAGACAGATGGTGAGTGGCGCATCAGAGTACTCATATTAAATGTCTGCC
This sequence comes from Ascaphus truei, assembly GCF_040206685.1. Lineage (NCBI taxonomy): Eukaryota > Metazoa > Chordata > Amphibia > Anura > Ascaphidae > Ascaphus > Ascaphus truei. The sequence continues at coordinate 42,995,063 of NC_134498.1, forward strand.
AGATCTGCTACTAAATTGCCAAATAGGGTGTGAAACAGTGCAAGGCAGAAAAAGAGAAAAACACAGATTCTCCTTCACTGCCAACCCATGCTCCATAACCCAACACACAGTTGATCTGTTTCACCCTCTCAATAACACTTCTATTTGTGGGTGGGTGCACAGGAAACAAATAATAAAATAAGGTGGCCTCTTCCATATCTACATTAATATTCATTTTACACCCCCATCTTCAAATGAAATAAGGACAAAAAAGAATGTAATGTGCATGGCAAATTCCAAAACAGAAGCAAACAGATCTCGAGTCATGTACCCCAATATACACTGCCATTCCAGTATCATTCTGGCAAAAGTCACAACATTTCGTGGGGATCGGGCCTAGATTGTGCATTTTTGCACATCCCCAAAACAAATGAGAACTTTCGGGGAAAATGTCCTATATTGAAGAGGACCAGTACAGGTACTAGAACTTTGAACTAAAGTCAACTGTTAAGTCTCAGTTCTGTTGTTGCAAACAATACTGTATAGTACATTTTATTGCTAGTTTACATGTACATCTACTAGAAACATATTACTGGGAGTATTCTACTGCACTGTTCTAAGGTGTCTTTCAATATGTGGAGAATTGTTTATTCACCTTAATATGTCCAAAGGCTCATGATGCTACTACAACTCGTCTTAGTTATAGTTGTACTGGCAATCATGTGACTGTGGACCATCGCTAACTCAACGGAGTACCTGGGTAGTAACAAAAGAGAGAGAGGGAGGAGGGGGTATGATACCTTTTATTGCACCAACAAGTAGTTGATACGTTGCAAGCTTTCCAACCTCTCAGGGTCCTTCATCGGGTCCTACCAATAAGGTGAACTCACACAAAAAAAAAACCGAGCAGACACTATAAACTATCTAGCACAAAGCAGAGCGATAACAGGGCCCAAATTCAGTCTTTGTTTGAATTTTACCAACTTCTTGTGAGCAGGTTTTACATTCTGTTTTCACTTTGGATCATTGTTTTCATACACTCATTTTTTATTGTGTATATTTGCACGTATCTGCTGTATTCTATTAGAGAAGTTGGCAGACTTGTCTTGTCTGGCATTTTGCATTAGATCACTTAGGTTAACGGATGGTAATGACTCCTCCGCCACACACAATATGAGCAGTGACTATTTTTTACATTACAGGCCATACAAGTAAGCTGCCCAGAACAAACCAGCTATCGATATGATGTTAGCTCAGCTACAGTTGCGTGTAATGAGGTTAGTGGTCCTTAAAACCACAATATAGTATCAGTCTAGTCTAAGGTACTTTGGCGCTTAATACTGACACCACACGCTATACATAACAACCTAATTTGAATCACTTTGCTTTCTATATGATGCTACTTCAGTTAAGGTTGTGTGGAATGAGGTTAGTGGTCCATAACACCACATTATAATTACTTTAGCCGCAGACTCCTCGCTATCTCACCTGGCAAAAAAGCCTCAGCTGCAAGAAAGCTACAAACAGGAGGCAGCCTGTTACAGGCAGTCCTCGTTTTACAACGCTTCGCTTTACAACGAATGGCTTATCCAACGCTATGCAATGCATACCTATGTTCATTTTTACAACGCCAAAACGGCTTATCCAACGCTCTTTACGACGCTTTGCAAAGTTGTTTATGTGTATATAATATATATATTATTTAATATTATGTTATATTATATAATATATTATATTATTTTGCTATATTATATATATATATATATATCAGAACAAACGAAAATTTGAAGTAGCGCCTCTAATATAACCTGACTAAAGTAAATTCTAAAAGAACCAATAGCTAATCATGGAAGTGTTTAGTGGGGCGGCTAGATATGGGCTAATACACTATGATAAGACAATGAATTAATACAATATATAATGCAATACTCAACAATTGATCCCTAAAAAATATAAAAATATAAATTTATTTAATAAAAAATTAAAAATATATATTTTGTACCAAAAATTGAAAAGTAAAAATTAAAAAATTAAAAAACCTTCAATAAACACAGTCCTGTTCCAATGGCAGTAGCACCAGGTTCTTGCAGCCCGCTTCAAAGGGATCACCAGTCCCTAATCATATCTGGAAAAAAGGGAAAGAAAAAGAAACAGGCGCACACCTAGTGCATTACCATAATAAAATTGTATTAAAGGAACATAAAATCTGTAAAATGCCCACTCACAAAAGTACAGCAATCAATAGCATGTATGAGATAGGCTCTCATGTGCCAACAGCTCGATCATCAGCGTCCGGCTCAGGTTAGTGGCGTCGTCACGTGACCCTCCTTCGTGCAGCAAAAACCGGAAACGGATCACCTCGCATTCAGTGTTCACCGAGAGAGGTCCCTCCAGGGAGCAGTGCTATGAAAGTCCTTTGGATAGTAGTATACCGGCCGTGGAACACACACAAGAGCCAAAGTTTGACCGCAAACAGCAACAATGTTCGTGGGCAAATGGCGGCCGCAATCTTAGCCACGCCCTACGCGTTTCGTCATCGATGATGACTTCTTCAGGGGATCTTGGAAACGCGTAGGGCGTGGCTAAGATTGCGGCCGCCATTTGCCCACGAACATTGTTGCTGTTTGCAGTCAAACTTTGGCTCTTGTGTGTGTTCCACGGCCGGTATACTACTATCCAAAGGACTTTCAAAGCACTGCTCCCAGGAGGGACCTCTCTCGGTGAACACTGAATGCGAGGTGTTCCGTTTCCGGTTTTTGCTGCACGAAGGAGGGTCACGTGACGACGCCACTAACCTGAGCCGGACGCTGATGATCGAGCTGTTGGCACATGAGAGCCTATCTCATACATGCTATTGATTGCTGTACTTTTGTGAGTGGGCATTTTATAGATTTTATGTTCCTTTAATACAATTTTATTATGGTAATGCACTAGGTGTGCGCCTGTTTCTTTTTCTTTCTTTTTTTTCCATATATATATATATATATAATACAGTATATACACTATATAATTTATGTGTGTGCTGCGTATCTTATTGCCTGCATAAAATATTTGGTGTATTTTAGTGTTAAAAATGCCTTCAAGAACGGAACCTTTCATTTAAACAGTGTTCCTGTGGGAAAACGTGTTTCGCTTTAAGACGTTTCACTATCCAAAGCCATTTTGAGTGACGAATTTTGTCGGATAACCGAGGACTGCCTGTACATAGAAGATGGTATGTAAAAACCTATCTGTCTTGATTCCAGCAGCACTGTGCAGGATCAGATGCCCATTTTAGACAGAGCTACTCATGTTGGCTACATAGTTGCAAGCTTGATACTAACAGTATGGTATGTAACAACTTAGCTGTCATGTCTCCAGCCATACTGAGTAGGATCAGACGCATACACAGAGTTATTTATGTTGGCTAGATAGTTGCAAAGACCAGTGACAAAGAGGTATGGGGAGGTGTATGTCAATATAATTATTGCTATATACTAGCCATACTCCTTGTATACCAATGCGCAATCCCTTGGTATGGCTTCACACTAGTGAAACTTTTGCTCTAAATTGACAAAAGACACTTTGTCTATTTCACGTGTACAGATTGTATCGCAATCAGTACTTTCTGCCGTTTATAGTCAGCACTATTCGCTTTAATTGTACCCAAATAAGGGGATAACTCCAGTGCTTTTTTAAGAGACCAACAAGGTTTCTATATATACAAATATGCATGTGGACAACCGTACAGAACACCCCCAGGTAATAACACAGAGTCACCGGCACACATACGAGGGGGGTTAACCCTTGCTTGCAACGAATTACCATACTATACAGAGAGGCATTTAACCCCCCCGGACAGTTTTCGTGATAAAACTACCAGGCTAATTCAGTGGCATCTAGCCGTTGAGGATAAACTCTTTTTAATATCTAGTGAAATAGTTTGTCATTATATGCACCACCTTATTTTACTTTCAATTATAATTACAAGTTTAAATTTGATCTCCTTGACGCTTACCATAATCTATGTAGGGCCCTCGAGTGCTCGTACCCACGGGTTCTCTCTCTTAGGTTTACCATATATTCAATTATTCCAGATGTAGCACCAGACCCCTCATTTGGACATACTTACCCATATGACACTAGCTGAGCAGGGGTCCCTCCTCTCCCGCCCCCTTTCCCCCCAATGTTTATCTAGACTTGTCTTGTAAGCTGAACTAGGACCCAGAGGAGCAACACACAAACTGATCATTTCAGAATTTTATTTCATAATTTAATGTTTGAATATACTGTGCACAAGTTGTGCTTTTTATTTTATTTTTGTATTCACTATAAACTATCTGTTTGCTCATTTATAAAAATAAAAGGAGCCCATCGAACCATTCCAAAGAACTCTGGTGCTTGACTGGCTATAGATTTGCTCTTGCCAAATTGAGTATTCATTTAAACGCCCGTTTTGGCAGTGACATGCTCTCGATCAGGACAATTTATTTTTCTAAACCTTACATAAACCTAGCGCATAATGAAACGAGAGTTTCGTTAAAAAGGGATTTGGTTGTTTTTCAATCTGGTTGGTTTTTGCCTGCATTCTTCCACCCACTGTTGGACTTACAGTATTTATGTCTTGGCTTTCGTGATCTCATTTACAGCATAGTAGCTGTCATTACTTTATATCTAGTCTCAATACCAGGGGTGCTCAACTCCAGTCCGCAAGCCCCTTCAACAGGTCAGGTTTTCAGTCTTTGACTGAGCCACCTGTGCTGAAGCTGGGATATCCTAAAAACCTGACCTGTTGCGGGGGCCCCTGTACAACCACGGATTGCCACTTTATCTTACACAAAAAAAAAAAAAAAAGTTGAGTGCCAATGGGTGCAAGTGATACATATTATAAGCTAAAACAATATGCATCAAATATACATTACCTCCCCATAACTATATACAGTATATAATATGTAATATTTCCATTCTTTATAAGAAAGGAATATACTGTTTGCCTGGTTTCTAAACCACACTTCCATCTGCGGAATGTTCTATATATATATATATATTAAGACTGTGACAAATACAGTCGTTACCTTTTTTAATGCGGGTAGCGGCAGCAAAGCAGGACACAGTGATGTTGATCAGGTGCATGTAATCATCGGATGCGACATTATTACCTAAAAAGGTTCGGTCCTGTTGTGAATATAAAATTGCCGCGTTCTATTCTGTGTTGTAATGATAATGTTGTTTGGATTCAGGTGTCTCCAAAGCAGAACCAGTTTTATACAGTGGGGATTTGTGAAATAAAAAAGTTGGACTAAATGCCGATAAAATTACAGCAGAGTAATAACAAGCATAAGCCGTAGCATTATTTTCTGACTGCTGTTTATCAGTTTATCAGTTTCGTCGTTAATACAAGGCTTCAAAAGTCTGGCTAAGGCCACGCTTATGTGCCGGTGACGCGATGCCTCCCGAAAAGAAATGCATGCTCTTATAGCAGGCGAGACGGGGACGTGGCGGAGCGATTTTTTGCAGCTGGGAATATTTGATTTTTCATGGGCTGTCGCCTCATGTGACAGCCCCTGAACCAATCAATGTTCTGGTCGCTCGCGACGCCGCCGCAAAGCGAAATACAACTTTCGCAAGCGGCGACGGGTGACGTCACGCGTCGCGGTCACTGTACGAGCGGCCTAAGCCTCAACCCTGAGTGGCAATGACAGAAAGATGCCATGTAACCCTACTGTTGGGGACTTGGAAAATAAGTTCTAAGAAGAGATCAGGCTGAGATAAAATAACCATTCTTTCTATTTTAATATATTTAGGCTAAATGCTATATTTTGACATCAACATTATGGTTGCTGTATACATAGTGAAACCTCATTACATTCAAGTTTTGCTATCCAGAAGCAAAGCAGCCGTCAAAACACTGTTGCAAACATCTGCAGAAAAACCTATTAAATCTTTATTTAAGCATATGGCAAGCAATATCTCCTAAAATTTGTTTCACTACTAACTTGGAACCAAATAATAGGAATGCAATCATATGGGACTCAATAGACTGATTATGTAACTCAACCAGAAAATGTCTGAAAAGGAGTTCAGTCCCTCCAGGACTGTATCATTTATGTTCATTCTTTTATCCTGTTGAAAGGGATTATTTCAAGCAGCAAAGTGTACTTTACAAGCGAGACAATACAGTACAGGGAATAATAGTACAATAAGTGCAACAAATAAGATCAGACAATAGGAAAGGAAATCCCTGTCCCGTAGAGCTTACAATCTAAGTGGTGTGATGGAAGATTAACAGAGACAGCAGGTGAGGGAATAAGTGCAGTAGATGTCAGTCATGAGTGACTGTGGGCGTGGGGCAGTAGCCAGTAGTCTAAACTATTGGATCGCATCATTTAAGAGGTGAGTTTTAAGGTTACTCTTAAAGGTCGGGAGAGACGGTGTTTGGCGTATGCTGAGGGTGAGTGAGTTCCACAGGTAAGAGGCAATGAGGGGAAAGGTTTAAGGTGAGAGAGAGAGAGAGAGAGCAGTAGAGGGGAAAGGGGTGGAAGGGAGACAGTTGTGGGTAGAAAGGAGCAGGGACCTAACGAGAGTGTACTAATTTTCTTTCCATTTTCCTGCCAGTGGGTAGGCAATGATTCCATTGACTATACTGTATCTTTACAGGTATATTGAAGTATTGGAGTATAGTGGGCTGTAAAGTGTTACATGAAAACTCTTATTTGTGGCAGTGTTTCGTTTTACTGGGGCTTAGCTGAGGCTTTAACATTTTCTTCTTCATACATAGCTGTGCCAGTAGGTTCAAGTTTAAATGTCTTATGGAAACGCTCCTTAAAAACAGAAGGCGCACAATAAGCATTGACCTCTGTCTCCATTGTTTTAAACGCTTATTTCATGGTGCGACCTTTCCTACTACCACAAAGTTGTAACACGTACAGGGAAATACTATGAATCTTGCTCAATTTGTGGCAGATTTAAAATATTATTATTGTTTATATGTAAAGCACCAACATATTCCACAGCGCTGTACAATAAGGGTATAGAGTGATGTATAATGGATACACCGTTACATACAGGCGAGGACAGACATGCACAAACAAATGTAATGCGGGCCCTGCTCCAGAGAGCTTACACTCTAGAGGGAATAAGGGGCGATGTTGAAACGAGAAGGTAAGACGGCTGCAGTTTAGGACATTTGGGCGCGGCGGTTTCGCTGCAGGGACACTCAGCTGCCGTCCGCTTTGGCGATAAGGTAAGTCTCTAACCTTAGCTCTTACCCTAAGACACCCTAATCTTAACACCCAATACTAAGGCTCCCCCCTACCTTAAAAACCGCAGAAAGTGGCCGCTGAAAAAAGAACCCAAGTGATGTCCACAATAGTCATTGTTAGAAGCCAGCAAACACTTTACTTCCTATGAATCGCAGGAGTCATCCAATCCGCTCTACTCACCGTCATGCAAATTACAGTTTCTTTTCTATACACGATTCTTGGTTTAATGCCCAAACATTTATGATAGAGATAAAAAAAAAAAGGTACATTTGGTGTGTGCAAATCCATTTCTTAATTCCTTTCTATAGCCAAAAGCAGGACATATGAAGCGCTATCCCAGGGGTGGCCAACTCTGGTCCTCAAGGGCCACCAACAGGTCAGGTTTGCAGGATAGCCCTGCTTCAGCACAGGTGGCTCCATCAGTGGCTCATTCTTCGACTGAGCCACTGATGAAATCACCTGTACTGACGCACGAATATGTCCCAATACCTGACCTGTTGGTGGCCCTTGAGGACTGGAGTTGCCCATCCTTGATGTCGATCCATTCTACAGTATGTTGTGATACATTTTAAGGAACCAGCATTTGGGTTCTTCATAGATGAAATTGTAGTGTACAGAATGTCTAAAATCTCCAAGATTTCTTCTGTGTTTTAATTTTAATAAACCTATGGAGTTTTAAGAGCTCTATACAGTATACCTTCATCTATGACAAACGCTAATGTTGATACCTAAAAATTATAATAAGCCTACACCAAATCTACATTTCCCTGGCACAAGGACCTAACAGCTATGGGAACTTCCAATCATACATCTTTACAATATTTAGATTAATTGCGACAGAACAAATGGTCTTTGATCTATATCCCAGGATATAATCGCGTTGCTTGACAATGATGATAAATGAGTATATATAATGTGAGTTTGACGGCTAAATGTGAGAAAGTTAAAATAATTTTGAAATTAAAAAAAAAAACATTTGGATAGAGCGTTTGCATCTTGTCAATGTTTTCTTGAACTCACCAAGATTATTATCCTTAAAATAAATGCACAGAAATGTACAAATAAACAACAACACAGTAAAAAATGAATTAACCAAACCATCGATACGCAGTAAAAGTAGTAATCAGACATTGAGAATGTGTCTTTTAGGGCTGATTAAAGCTTTAGTCCAGATAGATATAATAAATATATTGTGCAAATGTGATGCTTTTCCATGTGGGGAAAAAAAATGTGCTGAGAAGATTAATTTATATTGGAAAAGTAATATCTTTGTAACTATAATCCTGCATATATATTATTGTAAAGAGAGTTGCCAAAGGTAATTGCATTATAAAAAAATGTAATATTTAAGATTAACTACCGATAAAGTATGGAATAAAAGATCACATTTTAAAATTTAATATTGTCATTCTTGTATACCTCTAAAAAAGCCTTTTCATGGATCATGAGGGAACAGGCGACAGAAACAGGTGGTCTATTACTATGTCCATTAAGCAAGAGATTTATGCAATACAAATCCATCTTGAGGCAATTAGGATAATCATTTTTTTCCCCTTTTTATGGTTTCATTGAAAACTTCAGGCAATAAAGCAATTAAAAAGTAACTATGTGAACGTTTATCTATCACAGCACAGACAAGCAGCACATTCTATTGTTAGGAACAATCTGGCTTTGTTTCCTTATAATATTACAAGCATAGGTACTAATTCACAGATATAAACAGATCAATGTACCTTTGTCTAAACTTTTTGTTTCTAAATGTGTTTTATTTGCAGGTTATTGTTTTCCGTTGTTTCCATGTGGCTGGAGTTTTCTTTCCTTTCCAATCAAAGTTTTCCATTGAATACAACAATTAGCACATACAATGGAGGACACAGAAGTTTGCGATCAAGAAAGATTAATAGCCAATCAAATCTTTCTGCAGGATACTATACTGCTACTGTATGATAAATAAGACTGTCATGATAGAGAGGTTTTGGCCCGGGATTAAAGGGGTTACACCCCATTTGGCCACCCTCTACTCTCACCTGGGAAGCAAGGGGTTAACTGGACTCAGGTCCAGCAATGTGTTTTTACCTTGCTTCAGTATCCAAATGTATATTCCCCTGTATAACTGTATTGTGTTATCCTGGTGTTTGCACTCACACATACAATAGGGTTGATGCGGGAGGGAAGGGGTTAATGTTAATTTAGTGATTATAGCCCTTTGTTCCCCTTTCCCGCCTTTTCAGGCTCCATTTTGCAGCCGTCCATAGGTCGCCATTGAGCCTCCATGCTTTCTAATGGCAGAAGTTGTGGTTTTGGACCTGTTTTCCAGCGCCGACCAGCAGGTGGGGTCCGAGAGGAGGAGCGGCGGTTTCCCATTGTTACTCAATGGGCTCATTGACTTCAATGGAGATTCCTCAACGCCGGCCTCGAGGAACAGGTTGGCAGCCATCCAAACAGCAGACCGCAAAAGCGGATACAATGTCCTTGAAAAGAGTTTAATCACTTCGGTCAAGTTCAAAGACAATTGGCATGGGAATCTTAAGTTCTAGGGCCCCTGGGAATAAAGTTCTTTTTGTCCCTAGCTCCTAGGAACCCCCACACACGATCCACACCGGGTCCAGGAATGAGAGACCCCCGTAAGGGGTCGAGCGGAGAAGGAGGGTCGCGCCATTGACTTCAATGGCGGAGCGGAGTTCCCATTGAATCTAATGGCGGCGTGCGCCATGCATTGTCTATGGTGGCACCGGCCATTGATTCCAATGGGGAAAAGCCGCGTGGCGAAAAAACGACTAAGTGTAAAATGATGAAAAATGTAAGTCCATATCTCCAGTTCTGGAATGATCAGGGGGATGGGATTTGGGTGGCATGTAGCCCAGGTTCTGGCTTTAATGCATGACCCTTCCCAGCCCCCTCCGACCAACCTGACGGAGTGTGGACGAATGGAAAGATTTGTGTTTTTTTCCCATAGACTTTAATGGCGGCGGTTTCTCCATTGAAAGCCTATAGCGGGAAATCCCATTGACGGCAACGGCGGAACCCGCCATTCAACGCTATGGTGGCGAACCCTGTTGATTTTAATGGGGATTTAGTGAAAAGCAGAGATTCATTTTTAAAGGGACGAATCCTGTATTTTAAAAAATGTATTAAAGTGCATTTCTGTATCTCTGGTTCTGGAGGTCCCAGAGAGTTGTAATTTGGCCAATATGTAGGGTCACTATAGGCTTTAATAACTGGCAGATTTCGACCCACTGGACCCACCAAAATGGAACTTATTAATATGTAAAGATATTAAAGTGTGTATAGGATTTTGGATCTGCTCTGAAAATGCAGACCCCATCTGCTATGCTAATAGGGCAGGAAGAGCATCGTGAAAGAATTAGCATAGCCCGGTGATCAAAAGTGAACTGCCCTAATTGTTTATACTGGGGGCAGGAACAAAGGAACTGAGTGTTTTTAAGTGTGATACTTCACACTTACAAGGGAAGCCAAAATCTGCTTCAAAGAGATTTTTCTAGCCAACTCTGCGCCAAGGTTTGAGAATAAAGGGTTGAAATGGTATATAAGTCAGAGTCACCCCTTACTCAATGTCCTTCATGTCTTTCGTGTCTTGATTATGAAGATTGCTGTATGAACTGCCAGTCCAGATATGACTGTATCATCATTCCATCTGAAGTAAGTGCTATATTTTGCCTGTTATTTGTATAATCTGTTGTGTTCACCTTTTTCAAGGAATAAATTATATTTTATCATATCTAAGCCTCGTCCAGTTCAACCCAGTTATATTTTTGGTGGTGTATTATTATAGCCTGTCACAAAGCTCCCGTCACAAACACCCAGTGAGAAATGTACCAAATTAAGTGGCCAAATCCATTGTGTTAAATTCAATATACGCAAATATATATGTATACATGTGTAGTATATAAAAATACCACTTGTGGTGCATTCACATGTCTCAGACAGGTTTGCAACCCTGTCTTTCCCCATTGTCGCTTAGCAAACCGTGCTTCCACTGCAGCAAGGGATTCTGCGTAAGGACATGCAAATGAGCACAGAGTATACATGTATCATTTTATTACTATTAGTGCAAACAGTGTAAGCATCGCTTTACAAAACAACGATATAGGGAAAATAAAGTACAAACAGTGGAGGGAGATAAGGGCAGCAAGTTCACTACAACATAAGGCCTCAATACTTATCTTGAATCATACTGTATCTTTTATTTTTTATTTATTTTTCAAAAAAAACTTGAAGGGGATAGAGAAAATAAAAAGAAGGGGGGTAGGGGAAGGGAAGGGGGTACCACCAATTACAACAACAGTATCAGATACACAATATCATAAAATAACACCATCATAAATAATGCCACAATCCACACCCTTGCTGTACCTCCCAGATTCGGTCTACTCCTAGAACCTTTCCAGTTCTCATTAAAATTCCCCCGAAGGGGAGCTGGATCTCTTATCTCTCCCTGATAAACCAGGGTTCCCATACTTGATAAAAATTACTCGATTTATGTCTTAGAAACGCCATTCATCTCTCCATTGGTTGGCCCTCATTTACTTCCCGAATAATCTCTCTCCTAGAGGGAGGTTGAGTCTTTTTCCATGCCCCTGCAATCGAATGTCTTGCTGCAGTCAGAAGATGTGGCACCAATGTGTTTGTATTTCGGTGCATATTTGTATGACCACGTATTTTTTTATAACTCTCATTTTTATTTGGTATTACAGAGCATACATAATATCACCACCTATTGGCATACGTTACAGAATACACAATTTTGTCATCAAAACAGTGACATGTAGACAAGACATGAGACAGACGTAACGAACCACACGTAAACCACATCACTAAGACGGACAGGACAAACTAGACTGGGGTGAGACACATTAGGGTGGGTGGGGGTGGGGGGCACCTGTAGCTGCTGCCTCGGAGCGGAGGATCTGCTATTAGCTCTATGTGTACGCTAGGGTGTGTTGTGGATATCCCAGTGCTTCCATGTTCTCCGTCGCTATGTCATCATCCCGTCTGATGACCACGTATTTAATGGGCCACAAGATTTGGATTCAAATTTGAACCATTTCCAACTTGTTTTTGTTTTTACGTATTTTACTGCTGGTCAAAAGTCAAGACAATTTTTTTTTCCACCTGAAATTCTGAACTTGACTTTGGGCCAATTACCAATTAGTAGATATCCAAGGCCAACTTTAGAGACAGGCGAATGTGTCGAAATTAAATTCACAGGTTTTGTTCTCTACATATTTCAGAAAATATTAGAAAATTTATGAATTTTTGTCATCTTTCTTTGATTTTTTTTAAAATTGTGACTATTCGTAGTTTAAAAAAAACTAGCGGGACTTTTTTTTTTTTTTTTGGAACTCCAATTAATTTGCAAATATCAAAAAATGCGAATTTTTTTTTTACGGCAAATTCTAAATCGGGGCCAAAAAAGTGCCCAGCTCTAGTCCTGTTCTGACCCGTACAACATTGAATATGAAAATATCAAAGTTAAGGTGGGCAGCAATGGAGGTAGACAGTCAGTCACACATCTGTTGCCTTAAAGTGGAGAATTTTGTATGTATGTATGTACTGTATATATTTATTTATATAGCGCCATTAATGTACATAGCGCATCACAGCAGTAACACATGGGACATAACAATATAAATAACAAATAATACAAATAACACAGAATGGGAAGAAACGCTTCAGACATAAAAGTAACATTTAGGAAAAGAAGTCCCTGTCCTAAAGAGCTTACAATCTAATTGGTAAGTAGGTGGAACGTATAGAGACAATAGGAGGGTGTTCTGGTAAGTGCGTCGGCAATGGACCACGGTCGATGTACAGTATCAGCCATGGAGCTACCCATATGCTTCGATAAAGAGGTGTGTTTGAAGGTGGGTCTTAAAGGTGGATAGAGAGGGTGCTAGTCGGACATTGAGGGGAAGGGCATTCCAGAGGAGTGGGGCAGTCAGTGAGAAAGGTTTAAGGTGGGAGAGGGCTTTAGATACAAAACTGTGCACATTGAAGGGGAAAGGTTAAGGAAGATCCCAACTTTGGCAATCATGAATAAATTAATTGAATATAGCAGCACTGATAATACATTAAATATTTAATTTGTAAATACATTTTGTTGCACCAAAAATGAAAATGTAATCGTATTCTATTCTATTCCAGACTTTGATCTAACAAGCAGAGGAACCGCACGGTGTCATATGTGCAATGAAAATCAGATAAATTGGAACTGACAAAGCAAGACGATTTGGAAAGTTTACCAAGTTCAAATAAAGTGCATTTTATAGTTCATATCCACAGCTGCATTCATGCAAAATGTCATGGAAATCAGTGTTACATCTTCAGTGCAGAATGGCCCTAAAACTTTTCTTTATTGAGCACTTGATGGCCCAGTTTCTGCCGTGTGCTTTGTGTTTATTGTAAGAAAACTCTGTAATGTTATAAGTGCCATCTTTGTGCTCATTTTCACACGGGTAAAGGGATCGCCATCATTTTCAGGCGCGCTTTGCTTACATGAGCTTTTATCAAATTGTGTATTCTTCGGGAGACCAGGTCCTCTGGAGGTGTAACTAGAGAGGGGCGAATCCGCCAAAAATTTGCTTCCCGGATTTTTGCTGATGTAACCCCCAAAAATCCGGCGGTTTCAATCCGTGTGAATTCATCAAAATCCGCCATTGGATACAATCCGTGGCCGGATCTGTGGAATCCTATCTGTGGATTTAGCGATTCTGTTGGCGGATTCTTAAGAATGATTATTATAAGGATAATTATAAGGATAATTATAAGGATAATTATAAGGATAATTATAAGGATAATTATAAGGATTATTATAAGGATTATTATAAGGATAATTATAAGGATTATTATAAGGATAATTATAAGGATAATTATAAGGATTATTATAAGGATAATTATAAGGATTATTATAAGGATTATTATAAGGATAATTATAAGGATAATTATAAGGATTATTATAAGGATTATTATAAGGATTCTTAAGAATCTGCCAACAGATCGCTGAATACGCACATTGGATTCTACAGATCCGTCCACGGGTCGCGGAATCCGCTGAGTGTATTGGTAGTAATAATAATTAAAAAGTCTGCACAATGCGAATTTCCCTTTTACAGATTGATCCGCGGACCAAAGAAACCGGTCAATGCACTGCGGATCCAAGTACGCCCCACAAATTTGCCCATCATTAGGTGTGAGTCCATAAATATCAGAAGGGGACATTTGGATGCAGCTGTCTCGCCGCGACCACGGCCCCGCTGGCATTCGGCCGCAGGGGGATCCGTTGCTGCAGCTGCTCCACCGCCGGATGCTTCCACAATAAGGCAAGTTTTAGGGTAGGGGGTTAACTTTAGGAGTTTCGGCGGTTAGGGTAGGGGGTTAACTTTAGGGGTTTCGGCGGTTAGGGTAGGGGGTTAACTTTAGGGGTTTTAGTGGCTAGGGTAGGGGGTTAAGTCTAGGGGTTTCATGGTAAAGGGTTGAAGTTTTTAGGGTAGCAGTATTAGGGGTTAAGATTTGGGGGTTTTCGGGTAAGGGCTAAGGTCAGTGACTTACCTTAGTGGTTACGCAGCCGGCGGCAGAGGATCCTGCCTGCGGTGAGGTCACTTGCGGCGAAACACCAGTGGAGATTTGCTCGCGACAAAACAGCCACGGCCAAATGTCCTAAACGGCTTAAATGTATCCTGGTGGCGGCCGTGTAATTGGAGTGTTGGGTGAGAGTTTTTGGGGGTGCGTACTTATTTTAGTGCCCTGTGGGTAGGTGAGAGACAAACTGGGTAGCTGATTTGTGGTTCACCCCTTACACACACACACACACACACACACACACACACACACACACACACACACACACACACACACACACACACACACACATACACACACACACACACACACACACACGCACACACGGGCAGGTGTGTACCTGACACAATCTTTTCAGACATATTTCTAAACTGCGGCATTATCCCCCCACAGGTTGGTGAAAACGGAACAGTGCGCCGCTATCTCAAAACACCCAATAAATACCCAGCACCCAGAACCATCGTATTCATGGCCTTCAATCTTTTCAGAAGGTGCTGATGAGTAAAAAGAGTACTGAACATCCAAAGAAAAAAGGTCAGCTTACAGTGCAGTGCAGGCACACACTGCTAACAACTTCAGCTGTAAAAATACTAAAGATCTTTCTTATAGATTTATTTTAACAATACTGACATGTTCCTGCTTTGTGCAAGTCCAAAGACCTTGGCGTTATAACTAACTGAAAAACAGTCACTGACTTATCTCACCTTTTTTTTTTTTTTCCAAAAAGCACGGTAATGAGAGAAAGCTGAGCAGCAATTGTCATGACGTGTCATTTAAGAGATGGCCTTGACACTCGAATCCTTAGGTCAATGCAATAATGTCCGTTTTGTCAGGGCAAATGTATGTGGATCAGAAGTTAATTGTGTGAATTTTAAGCGCTTGTCTGAAGTGTTGAAAGGCAACAATTCCAAGAGAGCAGGAACATGAGGAAATTGAAATGCGCGGCTTATTTACACATAAATCTTGCTTACGCTGCTTCCAAATCAAACCACAAAATAGCCGTTCTGCATGCTACCATTTTTTGGGGTGAGTTGCCAATTAAAGGAGACAGGATTTAACTAAATAAACTGTAACCCACACTGATCCCCACCCCCTTACCTTGGTGGTAATATGTTACATTTAGGTGAGAAATGGTGCTCAAAATCGCCTGTATCCAAAATATCAAAAATATGAATGTATAAGAATGTATAAGTCCATCAATATCCGGATAACATAATGAGTGTCCAGAGAGACAAAATTCCATATACAATGCATTCCAGAGAGGGATAAATGCCTAGTGCTGTCTACCTGACAACCACATGATGTGGAATCAGTATATTCCCAATTAGGCATAAATGTTATTTGATAGACGACACCGGGAATTGAACCAGGTTCCCCTGCTAACTCAGTGCCAGTTAGTGTCTTTACTCACTGAGCAACTCCTTCTCCCTGTAGAATATAATGTATCTGCTGAGTTGCACTGACTGAAAGATTGATTGAAACTTCCAGGCTGCCATTTAGTGAACCCTAGGAAACAGGATATTTGCTGATCGCTCACGGGAGAACAAATCGACCGGCAGTTTAGGTAATTAATTTTCAATAAAGGTAATCAAAGGCTGCATATAGTAAAACAATTTTTTTAAGTTCCCCTCTGCCTGCCTCTTTTTTATTCAGTCTTTGCTACATGATGCCGGTTTTTCAGTAAAGATATGTGTCACTTTTAACATGAGTATCCTATAGATGTAGCATCTGCTCTATTAACCCCCAACCCCCTAATTAGGTGTTAGTGGATATTGAGACCACGATAACCAACTCTCTAGATTATTTATTCAAGAGATTCCCTGGTTTCTAGCAGAAGAGTTGATCATGTTCCTAGAAAAGAATTCCCTGGTCATTAGAAGTCTGATGGATTTCAGAGATCTTCCTAGAAGAAGCTTTCACACATTGGCTAGTAAGGTCAAGACAGCATGTTAGATAGTCGTGGAGGTGATGGAGACCTTTAAGAGTCTACTTTTAACAACCCTTAATAGTGTATAAAAGGTTGTTTTTTAAATAACGAAGCAAGAAGTGATTATGAGATTAGAAGATCTTGAATGCACCTTTAACATTACTTCCTTTAAAATATTCCTACACATGCAAAATAATAATGGTGTTTAATGAACGTTCTAATACGGTACTTAAAGTCTTTCAAATGCTGTTATAGCGCCAATAGGAAGCTATTTAATTAGACAGAAGGCCATAATAATGGAATAAACCATTCTATGGTCATTGCACTAAAAATCTGTGAAGATCACCTTGACACATATTATTGTATGATGGAACTAATTACATTTCAGTGTTGAGAACAAATTGGGATATTGTATGTATCAAGGGTCACAAAAGTGTATTATGTGTTATGACATTTGGTTTACTCGGCGCATCGATTCCTTGGTGCTGCGTCAATGTATCAATGTGCCTGCTTTGCATCAAATGTTCTCACTTTGCAGAGAACGATATGAGCAGTTGTGTTAAAGGTGCAGTTCAAGCTGTCGTTTAAAAAAAATTCAATATGTGCATCAATACAATCTGCACACTGACAAGTGATTAGCTAAGTTGCCGATCGATTCGTTCTCCTGTAATCGATCGCTGAAGATTCGGCTCTGGGTTCACTAAATGCATCCTGGGTCCTTTCCTGCTGCACTGAGTTAGATCATGTGACCAGGCAGGCACTAGATTCAATTGGTTCACTGCTGGAGAGAGGGCAGGGCTAAAAAATGTGATGCTGTTTCATAAGGGGGAGGGGTTGTGACTTTGTAAATGGTTGCTATAGGAACAAAAATGCTGGTTACATCAGAATACATTAAAAATGTCCTTAAAATTGTTTTATTTTTTATTATTTTAAATGCTACATGTATTTTCTCACAGTACAGAACTGATTTATTTAAATTTAAAAAAAGCCACACATGTAGCATATTGCTTGAACTGCAGCTTTAAGAGCAGTTAGTGACAGGATAGTTTGCAGGTTGCAGAAACACTCCATTAATTTGCACTCTCAGGGTTCCAGGTGATTTTTTTTGCACAACTACACATTCTAATGAAAATGTGCATATATTTTTTTAATCAGATTTTATTTCCCCCCCCCTCCCCCCCAATCAATTCATGTTATTTCATAGTAAACTTCAAGACACGGGCAGCAGACCGAAAGCAGTTTTTGCAGAGCGGTTAATGAAATGTTTTCTGCATAATGAAAGTTGAATACTCTGGTTTCACTTTTCTGTTTAGTTTCCTCTTTTAAATGTGTGGAAAGAATGAGTCAAATTGGCAAATTGGCAAGTCAAATATGCAAATATGTACATAATGAGAACAAACTAATTACACTGGGTTGTGCATTGTATCCATTGATCCATTCATCCTAAAAAGTGTATTTTCATCATAAATTTACACTATCATTTTCTCGATGTAGATTTGTCACAAAAAAAGATTGCATTGTCTGTCTTTTTTTTTACAAATATAGGTGCATTTTGAAGGTCACCTTGCTCTATTTTGACATTCTGCACAAAGGACAATATGGCTTATATTGAGGCACAATGCCCCTGATCCACAAAGCTCCGATATTGATTTATCCAGGTGTTAACTTAAGTTAATGCATCGTTAAATGCTAACAGGCTCTTCAAAGCTCACCAGTGCAGTGTTAGGCTGCGTTTATAGAAGGCGTGCGCGCAACAAAGCACATGGTGACGCGCACGCCTGTTGCTCGAGCGATCCCTGCACTGAGGTCCGAGGCGATGGGGAGTAGTGGCGGAGGCGCGTCACAAGGCTGGTTCGCCCTCATTGACTGAACCACTCGTGCCGCGGCCCTGACGCGGCCATTGTGCGAAAAGCCAAAATCATTTGTCTTTTCAAAAACCTGCTGCGCGGTTGCTCTGCATCGCTCGTGCGGTCGCATAGAGAAGGTCTGTTGTTCGTGCCGCGCGCACACAACCACACCCACTATAATCAGAGCCTTAAGTGCTGTTTTCTGCTGTAATGGACCCTTGCGTTCGCTTTAGCGGCTGTTAATGCAAAGGAAGTGTTCCCTGTAACAAAGCTTATCCACAGCGCTTTGTTATAGTTAACGCAGGGATTTAACGAAGCGGGGAGAGAGGGAGACTTACAGTAACATGCCGTTAACCCTACACTAATGAGATCATCAACGGCTGTTGTTTTTGCATTTATTTCGCTTTGTTGATTGGCATTAACCTCAGGGAACATAACGTCTGCAACAGATTTTGATAACCTGATGTTAAGAGCCCGGAATTATCGCAGCTCTCTGTATCGGGGGCCCCTATCTCTGATCTGCGAAATATGGTCAAAAGTGTGAAGCCGTCACTCATAACCCTAAAAAAAATGCTTGTTCAAAATAGTATAAGACTTGAAGGTGTGAGATCAATAATTTATGTTGATGTGACACATTCTATTAATTTAACACGACAGTAGTGCTTTTTAATGCATCATAAATGGAAAAATAAAAGAGACCTTTTTAAGTGCTATTGCTCTGTTCTGCATGTGCCTTTAGGGTAACAAAAAAACGACCATCATTTCACCTTTTATAGCATAAATGTATTCACACCAGCCACGGAAGAAATCCTCAGGGAAGGTAGGGAACAGCAGAGAAGAATTTAGCAGAGTGCAAAGAGACACGTTTCCTCAAGAATAATTTTTTTTATACTTTCTGTAGCCTTTCCCATGACAAATACAAATCTATTACTTTTATTAGATGGTAAGAAAAATATGACATATCTGTCTATACTGTACTTGTGATTGGACCTTTTTTTTTAATTTAATTTCCTTCAGTCTGGGAAACTTTACAATAAAACACAAGATCAGGATTAAAAAGTGGTTAAAGCAATTATACAAATGTATGTATGGATTTTTCTATGTATTAGGGGCTTGGGGGAATTTGTACATGGGTTGGGGTATTTTTTATATGTATTGGGGAGGGTTGTTTTTTTATATGATGTGTGTGTGTGTGTATACATATATATATATATATATATATATATATATATATACACACACATATGTACTGTATATATATGTGTATGTATGTATGGTGGTTTATATGTATTGTTTTTTTATATGTATTGGGTACGTGGGTTTTTTGTTACATTTGGGGGAGGTTAGATATATATTTGGGGGGTGGGGATTTTTTTTGTAAGTATTTGGGGGTGGGAAGTTTTTTGCATTGGGGGTGGGAAGTTTTTTGGTATATATGTTGTGGGGGGAATTGTGTGAGGGGGAGGGAATGAGTGAGTGTGGGGTTATTGACGGAGGGAGAGGAGAGAGGAGGTGAGTGAGGAAAAGAGGGAGTAAGTGGGGGAGGGAAATACATGCGAAGCGGGTGAGTGAGAGTGGGTGGGACGGAAAGGAGAGAAATACATGGGAAGAGGGGGGAAAGAGATAGGCTTGTGAGGTGTGAAATGGGGGAGGCGAGGGGAGGGCTTGCAATACCGCCGTCACGGGGGGGCCCTGCTTAAAATGTTTGTCCTGGGCCCCACGATTTCTGTTGGCGGCTCTGCTCAGACAGGTCTGCAACCCTGCCTTTCCCCATTGTCTCTTAGCATACAGTGCTTCCATTGCAGCCAGGGATTCTGGGAAAAGACATGCATGTTCTCATTTACATATCATTTCCCAGAATCCCTAGCTGCAGTAGAAGCATTGTTTGCTAAGCGATAATGGGGAAAAGCAGGGTTGCAGACCTGTCTGAGACGTGTGAACGTGCTCACAAGTGATATTTTTATTCATTGCAAATATAGAGACCATGTGGATCTGTTTCTTGGTGCGAGAGAGGCACCATTTCAAACAGGAATTCTGGCAAAAAATATAAACATATATATTGGTTCCATATTTGGAACCAGAGGGGCCTCCGTAGCTGAACCGTGTTATTTGTAGCACAGGGTTCTTCCCGAGCAAATTACTGATTTCTGTGCTGGGGCCTTTCCTGCGGAATCAAACACCGTCACCGCTGTTGACCCGCAGGAACCTGCAAACAATTATGTCGCTGCTTCCACTTAAACCCAGGGTTCCGCAAGATAGAGCACCGGCATTGATGAGCACAGTGGTTAATATTTTGGGAACTGGGGGGACCCCCTGTTTCCCTTTGTGTAAAATAATTAATTAAAATATATTTCTTACTAGCTGAGAGACCCGGCGTTGCCCGGGATGTAATTTTGGGGGGGCGTACGACAGGGTTAGGCTTCCCCCCCTTGACAGCTAGGTGGGTGACTGAGTTGACTGAGTGTGTGGGTGACTGGGTGGGTGTGTGACACTTGACTGAGTGGGTGGGTGACTGAGTGGGTGGGTGACTTTGGGTCGGTTTGACTTTGGGTCGGTGGGTGTGTGACTTTGGGTCGGTGGGTATGTGACTTTGGGTCGGTGGGTGGGTGACTTTGGGTCGGTTTGACTTTGGGTCGGTGGGTGGGTGACTTTGGGTCGGTGGGTGACTTTGGGTCGGTGGTTGGGTGGGTGAGTTGGGTCGGTGGGTGGGTGAGTGGGAGACTGACTGGGTGGGTGAGTGACTGACTGGGTGGGTGGGTCAGTGGGTGACTGACTGGGTGGGTGAGTGGGTGACTGACTGGGTGGGTGAGTGGGTGACTGACTGGGTGGGTGAGTGAGTGACTGACTGGGTGGGTGAGTGGGTGAGTGGGTGGGTGGGTGAGTGGGTGACTGACTTACTGAATGGGTGGGTGACTGGGTGACTGACTGAATGGGTGACTGGGTGACTGAATGGGTGGGTGACTGGGTGACTGAGTGGGTGGGTGACTGAGTGGGTGGGTGGGTGACTGGGTGAAAGTGGGTGACTGGGTGAAAGTGACTGGGTGGGTGACTGGGTGGGTGTGTGGGTGGGTGTGTGGGTGGGTGACTGAGTGAGTGAGTGGGTGGGTGACTGAGTGAGTGGGTGGGTGACTGAGTGAGTGGGTGGGTGACTGAGTGAGTGGGTGGGTGACTAAGTGAGTGGGTGGGTGACTAAGTGAGTGGGTGACTGAGTGGGTGGGTGACTGAGTGGGTGGGTGACTGAGTGGGTGGGTGAAAGTGACTGGGTGGGTGTGTGGGTGACTGGGTGACAGTGCGTGGGTGGGAGACGGTGTGTGACTTACCTTGACCCCGTGGCATCTGGCTGGGGCAGGAGGTGAGTTCGGGAAGCTGGGGGGGGGGGCAAGAGTGGCAGGAGTCCCGCGCCGCGCTTCCCCTCTCCGGTAGCGGCGCACGTGATGGGGAGAGCAGGAGGCCCGGCCGCGCTTCCCCTCTCCGGTAGCGGCGCACGTGATGGGGAGAGCAGGAGGCCCGGCCCGCGCTTCCCCTCTCCGGTAGCGGCGCACGTGATGGGGAGTCCCGCGCCGCGCTTCCCCTCTCCGGTAGCGTCACACGTGATGGGGAGTCCCGCACCGCGCTTCCCCTCTCCGGTAGCGTCACACGTGATGGGGAGTCCCGCACCGTGCTTCCCCTCTCCGGTAGCGGCGCACGTGATGGGGAGAGCAGGAGGCCCGGGCCGCGCTTCCCCTCTCCGGGAGCGGCGCACGTGAGGGGGAGAGCAGGAGGGCCGCGCCGCGAGGGGGAAGGAGCCTGGAGTTTGCTGCTGAGCAGCAGGGCCGCGCTTCCTCCGCGGCGCACGGTGAGGGTGATGGTGCGGCTGGGGATGTTGCGGAGCGTGGGGATTTGGGTGAGGTGGGGAGGGGGGAGAGAGTGAGGGGCACCGGGAGAGGAGGGGCACCGGGAGAGGAGGGGGGGGGTGTGGAAGGTGAGCTGCGGTCCAACTGACGGGGGAGAGTGTGTGTCCCTGTGTGTGTGTGTGTGTGTGTGTGTGTGTGTCCCTGTGTGTGTGTGTCCCTGTGTGTGTGTCCCTGTGTGTGTGTCCCTGTGTGTGTGTCCCTGTGTGTGTGTCCCTGTGTGTGTGTGTGTCCCTGTGTGTGTGTCCCTGTGTGTGTGTCCTTTGGCCGTCACTCCGCCTCAGGCCAATGAGAGGTGTGCGGGGGCGGCCCAAGGGACCAATGAGATTTCCCCTAGGGACACCGGACATCCAGGCAGGCAGGCAGGCATGCATGCATGCAGGCAGGCAGGCATACAGTGCTTTCACTAATATAGTATAAGATAGGCAAGATTGCTGCTATAACGGGGCAGTCACCCGCTTTGATTTAATGTTTTCAATTATCATTGCCATAAGTTCACCTTTGAAAATAGGTGAGACATCATCTTTAACTGTACCTCATAATGGAGCTTCACAAGAGCTACTGTATCTATTACTGTATATAAAGACAAGCCCTTCAAATGGAGGAAATCTGATAATATTGTGCACCTTATGTTACCAGAAGAAATCTCCCTCTTTTATAAAAAAAAAAGATACTGTACAAGAGCTATAGTGAAATCTGCCAACTTCATAGCCCAATATAAAGTCTTTTGGCTGTGAATGACCATCTGTCTTCTCTGGTACATAACATATTTTCAGACTGAATTAAAAAACCATTATGCAACAGCCGAGACTGAGGCAGGCTGTGTCCTAAAGGGAGCATAAGTTCTGTGCTGTCACAATCATTAGGCTGGGTGTATGAGTTACAAATCATTTTCAACTGCAACAGTTGACTCTTAGTAACGTGGGGGGTTGAGAAGATATTAGCTGGACAGTTTGGGTTTTTACAGTACAAATACAAACCAGTTAACCCATAGCATCCTGCTGGACGCTTTACAGCTCTGTTGCTCAGACACTGACTCCTGACGAAGCCGAGAAACAGTTTGGTAGCTGGGCGAAACGCGTAGAGTTATACCTGCGGACCTATTTTGGTCTTGGAGAGGATCCGTAGAAACCAGCTCTGTATGCAGTGACGTCACACCTTGCAGACGGGCGCGCAGAAGGAAGCTCCGGTCCAGGACACAGAGCCGCGGAAGCCAGCAGACTGACCAGAAGGAGGCGGTGAGCTGTTTCGGGACACCCTCCATTCACATTATGTGATACATGCTTTTTACCTTTGTGCAAATTGTAAGTGCGCATTTTTATTGTGTTTTCTACATATAAACTTTTTTCATACTGATCGCACTATGTAGTCTCTCCCTCTCTCTATACACATACCGCTGTCGGATCATCGCCTGGGGGGCACAGATCATAGACATCTTCAAGGGTGGCAACCCCATTTGCCAACTGCTTTGAATATACCTTGCTCCTGTGAGTAGAATAGCCATACGAGCCAAGACACTGCTGAAATACTGTACTCATCTAATTACATAACGTCTGCACTTATATATATATTTTGTTCTCTTATCTTCCCTCATGCTCCCCCTGGATGTTTTGAGCAAAGCTCAGACACTGAGGTCATCATTTAATGAAGTTATCTTTCCTGCATTGATAGAGATGGGCCCTCCTCCGGGATGGGGGAGTTACGGCATATTGAATAGGGGAATAAGTATTTGCATGCAAGTTCCATGCAGTGCCTGAACAGCACTGGTCAAACACACTTATTTCTTACAGTTTTTGCCTAACCCCTATAGATGAGCAAAAGTGTTGAACACTTTTTAACATATTTTGTCAAAGTCATGAACTTTTGTATTGCTCGAAAAGTAGCGTAGTTCACACATTTCCAGTTCCGGCCAGCCTTTGTAGGGGTTGATGGGGGAGTGCTACTTATGTGACTTATCTATAAGATAAGATACCTTAAACACACCTGCCATACATTGACGCAGCCTAAAAGTAACACTGAACAAAGCTGCGGAAATTCAATCAAGATATATATATTTTTTTAAATAAAACTCTCCGCCGACAGATTTCCCGGGGCCCAGGACTAGAGCCTGGCCCGGAATCTAGGTCACCTGGAGGTAAGGGCCCAGCTTCCAGCACGCACCGGCGGGAGAGAGAGGCAGGCCTGGCGTGGGAAGTTAGGCCAGGCCCAACTTTCAGTGCCAGCCGAGCTCCTCACAGCCACCAGTCACGGGACACATCTCCCCGCTCCCCCCCCCTCCCCCAGATCTTCACCATCTTTGTATTCAGTATTTACAGGCAGATATGTTAAGCGAGATCAGAAATGTATTTGATTGTGATTGGAAATATAGGCAGTGTGTGTTATTATAGCTAATGATTGCTACATTTGCTAACATTGAAACACTATCTTACAGATATGCTTCACATATTCATTCCTTCCAAAGCCATTCCCAGTGCTCTCCTCATCTCTATGCCTATTTGCATTCTTAAACCTTACAATCAGCCTGCTGGCTGAGCTGAAACTCTTTGTGAGAGTAAGTTGAAGAATCAATTGATCAATTAAAAGTTTGAAAGCTCCATAAAATCTGGTATTTATTGTCTCATTATCTTTGTTACACAGTATCAGTGTCAGAACTCCTCCTCCACACATTCTCTGCTACTAAGTAAGCGATTAATTGCAGGAAGTCTTTCAGGCGCCAGCACAGAATGTATGCATGTGTAATGTCATTTATATAGTGTCAGCCATGTATGCAGAGCTGTACAACATTACAATCAGAGGTAAATACACTACAAACACTAGGAATAAGTGCAACAGGTAAATAACTTTAGGCTAAAGGAGACCCTACTACCCTAACGAATTTGCAATCAATTGACTTCTAACTTGAAACCACTTATTAGAGTTCATGGAATTGATATAATGTAGCCTTAAAGAGGCAATCCAAGGTGGCGGATTTTTTGTGAATATATATATATAAAGCAAATGGAAATATTCCTGTATGCTCATTTGCATGTCTTAGGCAGGTCTGCAACCCCACCTTTCACCATTATCACCCAGCACACAGCACTTCCACAAGGGATTCTGGGAAATAACATGCAAATGGGCACACAGTGTCACCTTTTGCTTCAAAACCATTTTTAACATGGTTCCCTATAGGCTTAAGCTTGCTGCATCGTCACAGCTTTAAGCTGTGGAGGGTTTTTGTCACTTTTTTACCCACCATAACTTAACTAAGTGTGTATATATATCTATCTATATATATATATATATATATATATATATATATATATATATATATATATATATATATTTCAGCTCCAGGGACCCCCTGCTTCCGGAGATACTTACCTGTGAATTAGGTGCCGCCAGCTGCTCTCCTCAGCTACCAGGGTTCACACTATGTCCACTGTTCAGAGATCTCAGGCCCTGTGGACCAATAGGAAGCCTCAACATCATCGGTGCGGCTTCCTATTGGCCCATGTGACGTGTGAGCTTCAAACTTGAAAGCCCTGCTTGCTGAGCCAGAGCAGCTACCGGCACCTACTTCAGAGATAAGTATCTCCGGAAGTAGGGGGTCCCCAGAGCTGAAATTAACGGGGTTCAGCTCCTGAGGTCCCCTGTTTCAATTCTATATTTATTTTTTAAATGTGCTATCTTGGATTGCTCCTTTAAACCTCACCTTAATTAAGTTATCGTCCGTAATAATATATGGATTTGAAGCAAAAGGTGACACGGTGTGCTCATTTGCATGTCATTTCCCAGAATCCTTTGCTTCAGCAGAAGCACTGTATGCAAGGAAATAATGGTGAAAAGCAGGGTTGCAGACCTGTCTGAGACATGTGAATGTGCTCACAAGTGATTTTTTTCATTTGCTGTGTTCTTTAAACCTGTAATATTATCAATGGCAGATCATATACAGTATGTATTATATGACAATGCCAACTTGCTTATTACTAATACAGAAATGGTTTAATAAACAAGGGTTTATAGCTGGGATTCCCTGCATAAAAGACATACAAAGTAAATACACTGGACGTAGAATGTATTGTCTAACAATACTTAGTATTACTCTGCATTGCACACCTTGCTGATGGGATGCACCGCTCGTGCACAAAAACATAAATAAAGGAAAAAGAAAATATCAACAACTGCTATAGCCCAAACAATGGAACTGCCTTCAGAACAGGGGTAGCCAACTCCAGTCCTCAAGAGCTACAAACAGGTCAGGTTTCAGGATGTCCCTGCTTCAGCACAGGTGGCTCAATCAGTGATTGAGCCACCTGTGCTGAAGCAGGGATATCCTGAAAACCGTAACCCGTTGGTGGCCCTTGAAGACTGCAGTTGACTACCCCTGCTTTAGAACATATCATTGAAGGCTACAGCTATTTTTCGACCTTTGACAATGCCAGACATTATTGGAGACTGAGGAATCCTAGGCAATAATGTGTTCAGGCCCTATTTACAGAGGGTTGTTTTTCCCACAGCCATATTCTGTAATGTCTTTACCAGTAAAATGACTCATATGAGCGTTTGGGTGAAGTGTCACATCACAGAGCACAATATCTTTGATTGATGTAGTAAACTTTGACACTAAAAAGAAGAATGGTGACAACAAAGTTTACTGAATTCTCAAACCTCTACTTATACATAGAGACAGATAAACTGGTTCAGATTTAATCTAAATTCCTTCTTAGGAAATGAAGAGGAAAGGTCTAGTTTGTATTTTAAAACCAACGTATTCATGCTGCTTATGAGCTTTTTGTATATTTGCCAAACATCATCTGAGTCATAGAAACCTGCAGGGCTCATGTTCGGCCGCTGGTTCAGAGCACTTCAAACTTGTTGATGGCTTCCCCATAAATACAAACAGGACTTTGCATTAAAATCTCGGCAAATAAAAAAATATCACTTGTGAGCACATTCATGTCTCAGAGAGGTGATGGCTGATACTCAGGGTTTGACAAAGAGACTACGGGTTTTGGGCACATACCTCCGGGCTACGGGTCCAGCTTCTTAATGTCCGGGTGGCGGTGTGGTACATCTCCGGCATCCTCCTGCATCTCCCCTGCAACTCCAGTGAACATGGCTGCGCCGGGTCACATGACGCCACGTTACCATGACAACGGGACACCACGTGATGTCACAGCATCACATGACGCCCGTTGGCATGACAATGGGATGTCACAGTGCTACGCGGTGTCACGTTGAAATGTCACGGTGCTACGCGGTGTCACGTTGTAATGTCACGATGTCACATAGCATCCTATTGTCATGGCAACGCGGCATCATTCGACGCCGCACAGCCAAGTTCATAGGAGTTATAGGGGGAGATGCAGAAGGATGCTGGGAGATGCAGAAGGATGCTGGGAGATGCAGAAGGATGCTGGGAGATGCAGAAGGATGCTGGGAGATGCCGCTGCTGCAGGTGAGAGAGAATTTTTTAAATTTTTCTCTGGGTTAGCCTTCAGTAGAAGGTGGCAACCCTGCTGATAATGGCTTTTCACCATTATCTCTTAGCATAGAGCGCTTCCATTGCAGCTAGGGTTTCTGGGAAATTACATGCAAATGAGCACATAGTGTCACCTTTGGTTCAAATCCATTTTAACATGGACCCCTATAAATTTATGCCTGCCGTATTACACGGCTTTTCAGCACAGCATGGGTTAAGAAGTGCATTAAAATCTCCTCTATCTTTCATGCATGTGATGTCCCTCTCCACAGACATGTACATTGGATCATATAACCTGATGGATGTAATCAAGAGATCGTCACCCAAGGTGGTTACTCTTGACAACCGCACAATCTTTATTGCTTGTGGAATATGTGAGTGAGCAATTTATCTTTCACTTGATTTATACTTATCAAAAATATATTGCACCTTATGTGTGTTTTTTCTCATTCTTTATATACACCAGGAAATGAGTGTGCTTTCCCGCTAACTGTATGTTGAAAGATTTACATGTACAGTCCTTTGTGTTGAGAATGGGTATACATGTATCTAGCCTCAACACAAAGGAGATCCTGGGTGAGATAAGGTGAGTGGCTTGGGACATGGTTGGGTGAGGCACAGCT
Source organism: Ascaphus truei (assembly GCF_040206685.1). Lineage (NCBI taxonomy): Eukaryota > Metazoa > Chordata > Amphibia > Anura > Ascaphidae > Ascaphus > Ascaphus truei. The sequence goes on from NC_134498.1 coordinate 43,023,633, forward strand.
GTGGACTCAGGTGTGGAGGAAGTGGCTCCCCCTTTTGGGGCCCATTGTTCATCCCAGAAACTGAGTTGCCTAACCCTTTGGGGGATATTTGGAGGACAAGGGGAACCATTGCTGGGACTCTACTCTGTAGGCATGATACCCCTAGGTCCATTCAAATGCCCGCTTGACTTAAGCCTACCCCTGTGGGCTGTCCTGGAAGTCTAATAACCTTCCTTCGCTGCAGGTTGGTCCAACGCAGGAGAGCCCTCACTCGCTGATTGGACTTTGAAACAATCCACTCTGGATTGGTCGGGCCTCCGTCCTCTAAGTTGGTGGATGGAGACCAAGGGATATATCAATAGGAACCCGCCTTTGGTTCAAGAAACTTATTATGGAATACTCAGAGAAACTAAGTGGACCATTTACATTTCCGACGTCCTCCGAGGGTGTTCTGGAGACTTGCAGAGGAGTTTGGAGGGAAGTGGCAGTGGGAAATTTAAAACTGCTGACAGCAAGGCAGTGCTGCCCCTACCATCGAGGACAGTGGCGCAAGTTGGAAACCCATATCGGGGTAAACTTCTGGACGGATGTCCCAGCACCTAGGGCTCTAGGTTGTTCCTCCAGTTACCCCAGATGGGTGAGTTTGTGTGGGTCTTATGTACTGGAGGTTTGTGGAATCTTTTTTTTCCAATAAATTCACTTTTGTTCAACTCTGCAGTTCTGTCTAGTGTATTGACCCCTGGTGTAATTGTCCCGGTCTCCCATGGCACTGAGGAAGAGAGAGAACTCTCTAAAGCTTGTCTTATAATATCTATTCTTAGTCCAAATAAAAAATGTATCATCTAATACGGAAGTGCTCATTTACTCTGTATTATCAATGCAATGTTTACTTAGTTTACTGTGATTTAGGAAAAAAGTAGCATATCAACATAAAAGTAACAGAAAATATTTTCACCAGTCAACTTGTTTTAATAGGCATAGCAAGAGATGGTTTTGTTTATTTTGGATCTTAATACTGATGTGTGTTACAGTCTTTGCATATATCAGAAGACAGCTTAATAAAGGATAATATTCTAAGAATTAATATTTATAGGGAATTTATAGGCACACAATAAAAAATACTGTATGAGGCATAATGGAGATTAATACATATTTTGCATCAAGCACACATTTCATATATATATGTCTGAATATATTTAGAAAGATAAGCACCGTGCATAATTATTGCAAGCTCACATCGTCTTTGGAAAGCTGATATTATGGTGTCATTCATAGCAAAGTTGTTTAAATATATAGCAGATTTAAGAATTAAGTTTATAAATGAAATGGCTTTATCCTATCAATAGTATTATTTGTTCTAGAGTTACATAAACCACAAATGATTATCTTGCATGCCAAAGAAAACAAATATACTCATGATGTGGATGGGCGATGGAAAAGAAAGAGAGTTTTCCATACTGTAGCAATTACAGCAGTTCCCTCTCTCTTCTAACCCCCCCCCCCCCCCCCCGCCCGCCTCCCTTCTGTCTCTCCATGTAATCCTGAATCTCCACCCTTGGTAGGGCGAGCAGAGTTGGATTGGGGCACTCCCCCCCCTTATTCCACCCCCCCCTGTGGTGGGGGGCATGGTTATCAAGCAGGGACCTCCCAACTGAAGCCTGTCCAAGAGGTGAGAAAGGAGGACTGGCTGACTCCCTCCCCCCCGTATTGGCAGTCTTCGTCTGTTGGGGAGGATGGACCCACAAGCGCCAATCCAACCCGGTAGGCGAGAAGTCTGTCCAAGGCTTTCCATGTCAAAAGAAATGCTGCGTGAACCTAAAGACTGAATTTTGTACGTTTCCATCCTTTGGAGACGAAATCTGCACATTTCACGGATTTGCACAGCTGGAACCAAATCGCTAAGTAAAAGCCATTGTTGCTGGATTTGGACAAGCGGGAACTGTTTAATGAATGCAGGGAGATGTCTTTTCATTTGCACATGGAAACACCATCCTCACCGTTTAATGAATAGGCCCCTATGACTGAACATGTATTATTTATTGGCCTCCAGAAATGCTAGGGCATTTTTTCCAGCATTCCATCAATTTTGCAACAAGAAAACCTCAATAGATAAATCCCTCTTGGGGTTAAAAAAAAAAAATCCTACAAAAATGAACATCACCTCAAGCTGAAAAGAGCTTTGAAGCTTTGGTTCTTTTCATTATTCGATATTAAATGAAACGCCAGTATAATAAACAAATCTCCCTTATAATTCCTTTTCTGTGTTAATCTAATGCCTATTTATCTGTTAGGTGAAAAATAACGTGATACATTATGTAAGGAAAATGGTGGGGAATAGTATGTGTCTTAATCAATCTGGTGCTTCAGGGGTTAATGTGGTTACCGTTTGTTTAAAAAAAAATAATAAAATACGATATATTGGGTTTATGACAGGCCAAGACTTTTCCTGGGTGTGTGATGTCTTCAAAGAGGGCTTACTTGGGGGTTATCAAATATTGCCCACCTACAAGCAGTGTATTGACCTTTGTCCCTTGCAGGTCACATGCTCACAGGTGGGACACATTATATTAGCTGTACTGTATATACAATGTAACATCTTAAGACATTATCAGAGCGCTCCATATACAAGTGAGCAGCATCTGTGGTAAACTTAATAAATGATATTTATACCCACAAAAAAAACCTCACAGCGACAGTAAAATGGCCTATATGTACAATAACTCATGCTGAACACGGTGTTCGAATACCTATGTGAAATTCCATTTTGTTCAGCAACTTGAAAAAAATGCTAGTTCAATTTGTTAACATTTACAGATTATTAATGCTAACAAAATGATGCCTTAGAAAACAAAACCCATCAACATAACTACTGCAATTCGATCATTCTGTCTAAAGCTGGAGCATTTTGCCGGCATTAAAGGATTATTGCTGTAATGCACAAACTATTCTGGGTCAGGAAACAAGATATGTGAATGTGACTGCAGTAATTTAATCTCAATCTAACATGCTTTATATTGCTGGTTTAGAACATTTTCCTCATAGAGATCGTATGCTGGGCAAACCCCAGAGTTTCCATTTAGAAACCTGCATGAATTATAAAGAGATTGCTGTGTTAGAAGGCAAAAAAAAAAAACCCAGATGTAATTTAAAATATAAAGTGAAATTGCTAAAACACTACATTAACGCCTAAAAGAAAAGTCAAATACATCTTAGGTTATATAGTTACATAGTAGATGGTTGAAAGAAGACATACATCCATCAAGTTCAACCTATGCTAAATTTAGACGACACATACTTATCCTATATTTGTACTTACAGTATATTGATCTAGAGGAAGGCAAACAAAAAACCCCAGGAAATCTAATCTAATGATATCTCATAAGGGGAAAATAAATCATTTCCTCACTCCAATATTGGCAATCAGATTAGTCTCTGGATCAACATCCTTCCCATGTTTACGGATTTGGTATATCCCTGTATACCTTTCCTTTCTAAAAAGATGTTCAACGTTTTTTGTTTTTTTATATATCTATTGTATCTGCCATCACAGTCTCCATGGGTAATGAATCCCATATTGTAACTGCCCTTACTGTAAAGAAGGAGTATAATGTGTGGTGCTAAGAACCGTGTACAGCCATGGTAATAATGGAATAATGATGGTGAATCCTGTGTGAGGTCTGGGATGTAATCTTGATTGTAGGGAGGGTACTGGGTGTGGTATCCTAGTTGGTAAACCAGCATAGATGGCACTCAAGTTGTCCAGGAACCCAAAGGCTAATAATCACCCCAATAAACAATACCCGAATCCCTTAGCAGAATAATATAACCATGTAGCAAGCAGGAAAAACTAATGAATCTACTGCAGCGTCCATGTTAATCCTGTCAGACATTCAAGGTGTGTCTCCGTCCTTGGGGATAGAATGCAATAGGAGAGAGAAATGGCAGAGCACAACCGGAATCATCCAAAAAAAGAGAGAATTAGGAGGAAAGTGCGTTATCCATATAAAGATTTAATAATCATGGAGGGAAAAAAGGCAAGGCATTACTCTACTGTGTAGCACGAAACATGTTGGTAGGGTAATGCCTTGCCTTTTTCCTTCCATGACTATTAAACCCTTTTATGGATAACGCACTTTCCTCCTAATTTTCTTTTTTGGATGATTCCGGTTGTGCTCTGCCATTTCTCTCTGCTATTGCTTACTATAAAGAACCCTTTTCTTTGTTGTTGGTGAAATCTCCTTTCCTCCAACCTTAAGGTATGACCCTGTGTCGTGTGTACTACCCTTGGGATGAATAGTTCTTTTGAAGGCTCCCGAATATATTTGTACAGTTATCTACTCCCATCCTAGGTGCCTCTTTTCTAATGTTAACAAATCTAATTTAGCTATCCTCTCCTCATAAATCAGATTATTCATCTCCTTTATTAATTTGGTGACTATTCTCTGCACTCTCTCCAGTTCCATAATGTCTTTTTTATGGAATGGTGCCCAAACTGTACTCCATACTCAAGGTGAGGTCTTACTAATGCTTTATAGAGGGGCATAATTATGCTCACTACTATTACATCCATTGCCAGTTTAATGCAAGATAAGATCGTGTTTGCCTTTGCAGCTACTGCATGACATTGGGCACTATTGCTAAGCCTGCTGTCTACAAGCACTCCCACATCCTTCTCCATCAAGGATTCACCTAATTTATCCCCATTTAATTTGTAAGTTATCTGTTTATTCTTGTTTCCCAAATGCATAAACTTATATTTAGTTCTACTCAAAGAACTAGATTGGTCAACACTAGAGTCTAGGCACAAAGTTCACCTTTCCTGTCTTGCCTTTAAATTCTTCATGGGCAAGCTACCCAGCTACCTGAATAAGCTCCTCACCCCTACCACTTGCAGCACTTATCACCTGAGATCAGACTCCAAAAGACTATTCATGGTCCCAAGGCTCAACAAAGTATCCGGACGTTCCTCCTTCTCCTTCCGTGCACCCCAAAACTGGAACAACCTACCAGAGACTCTCACATCTACCACCAGTTTAAGTTCTTTCAAATCTAAGGCTGTCTCACATTTTAACCTGGTCTGTAACTGTTTCATATGCTCATAATATATATTTTCTTTAACTGTGCACGCAATGTCTTGTATATAATGAATACCCTGTTCATTTATGTAACTGTACTTATAACCATGTATTATTTGTTTTACTCTGTGCCCAGGACATACTTGAAAACGAGAGGTAACTCTCAATGTATTACTTCCTGGTAAAATATTTTATAAATAAATAAATAAATGTATCTCTATTAAACCTCATCTGCTATTTACCTGCCCAAGTTTCCAGTCTACCCTAGTCCTGGAGAAAAATTACACCCTACTCTGATTCTACTATCTATATATCTTATACTATTTAATGTGAACTTCAATGTCATTAATAAACAAGTTAAAAAGCAGGGGTCACAGTACTGATCCCTGAGGTACTCCACTCACAATTGTGGACCAACCCGAAAAAGTTCCATTTATGATAACTCGCTGTTGTCTATCCTTCAACCTCTTGTATGGAACCGTATCAAAAGCCTTTGCAAAATCCAAGTCGACCAATTGTTTATAAACTTGTTTACCATCTATTACCATTCGATTCCATTTCATTACTTAAAACGATATATATTTGATTTAATAGGCCATTAATCAAATTAGTTATTATCTATTGACATCAATAACTATAGCTCATGGTATACTTGCTTGCTTAAGTAATGATACTGTTACGTTGTGCACTCACAAAACCATAATACTTACCACTGATGTTCATTGAAGATGATCCCGCATTGTAGTGGATCCCACCAACATTCCAGTAGAGCAAGGGTGTGCAAACGGGGGGCACAGGATTTTCTACGAGGAGGCACAGCGTTTACAGAGGCCAGCATTTACCAGAATTGTCAATTATAACTCGAGTTGGGTTTCCAGTTGGGTGCTATCTTAAGTGCTGTGTTGTCCTGTTACTTAATGGACACCTACAGTAATAATTAAGTAATTGGCCTGGAAAGACTTGTAGCACTATCAGGTAAAGGATGACTTTAGTTACTAATATTCTCACTTGACTCATAGTTATATAACAATACTGTGAATAATAATAACAGATATGCCATGAGTCTCTACTCCATTGATCTTGCAGTTTAGTTTTTCAGGGTCAGGGATTTTAAATGATTTAATGAGGAATGCAAGCAGTTAATCTTGGGATTTTGGCCCATATGAACAAATGACTAATGCAGCATATTACTCCACCCCCCATCTCAACTATAGCAGTGTAACAAGGGAAGTTCACCATATCATTTAAAACTGCTAATAAAAGATCAATGTAAAGACAGTGGTGGAATCCAGTTCCTGTTGCTTAGCAAAAGTGCTAAATATTAAGTGGACTGGTGGAAATGTCTGAAACATGCCCATTTATTTAAAAAAAAAAAAAACTAAAAAAAAAGATAATTTTCCAACTCAATTTGCAATTTATTTTTATAACATTCGCTGTGTGCATGAGAACATTCTCTGGCTTTCATCTGTCTGAAAAAATGTGCCCATCCCTGCTGCTAGGTTCTGGCAGATGCAAGAACACAGATACTGTACTAACGCTTGACCAGCACATGTCCTGTCTGGTGCCACAGGCAAAAATGTGTTATGGACTCCCTGTAGAAGTGATAATTTGCCAGGGCAGCCCCCTACAAAACAGCCGGAGGCCTGTAAAGACAATGCTGACTTTTTTCAGCTGTGAACTGTTCTCTAGACACACAAAATGACAAGACCTTAGAGCCTTAAATGGAAATCCTGAAAAATATCAGCTGAAGATTGTCACTTAAAGTGAGAGCATCTAACCCTGGAGTGGCCAACTCCAGTCCTCAAGAGCTACCAATGAGATAGGCTTTCAGGACAACCCTGCTTCAGCACAGGGGCTTAATCAGTGGCTCGGTCTTTGACTGTGCTGAAGCAGGGATATCCTGAAAACCTGACCTGTTGGTAGCTCTTGAGGGCCGGAGTTGTCTACCCCTGATCTAACCCATTCACTGCTGGTCGGACCTGACGTGAGTGTATTGCAGATCTCACCAGTCCCTATTCACCTCCTCTCTCTCCCCCTCTCTTTCTCTGTGCCTGTTCCAAAGACAATTCAATTAAATTAGGACAATAGTTATATACACAAGGATGTATATACTTATTACTTAGTAGCATTACAGATATCTAAATTCAGCACCACGACTCAAAGGAAAATGATAAGATGGCACATGTTGGATGTATCATGTTGTGTGTAGTCTGCTTGAAATACTGCAGAAAAGATCTTGATTACAGACAAACTGTACACAGCGCCGACATTTATAACCTGTACATAAATGACAATCCAGAGAGACACACAGATACATTCTGATAAATATTGTAGAAGTTGATTGTAACAAACATTTATTCCACGATTCTACCCACTTGTACTGCTTATACAACCTCTTGTTTCATTCTCCATTTCATAACCTCAAATAACTTCAAATATTCACGAGACACATTTATTCTTCAAATTCAGCCTGGGACTTCCAGGTTTGTCTCTTATAAACATTCGGAGATGTGCTTTTATTAAAATAAAGTTAATAAACAATGTACACAAACTAGGAGAGGTGATTGCCTTCACTGTGTCATTTAGACTTGTATGTATGTCTTTATTTATACAGCGCCGTTAATGTACATATCGCTTCACAGCACTAAGACTTCATTTAGTAGTGTTTTATTAGTAGGATTAATAAAGAGTTTCTTAATCCCATAGTTCAGGGGTTCTCAACTCCAGTCCTCAAGACCCCCCAAAAGGTCAGGTTTTAAGGATATCCCTGCTTCTAGACAGGTGGCTCAGTCAGTGGACTGAGCCACTGATTGAGCCACCTCTGCTAAAGCATGGAGATCCTTTAAAACCTGACCCGTTGGGGGGTCTTGAGGACTGGCGTTGAGCACCCTGACTTAGGGCTCTATGCAGTAAGCGCCGAAAAAGTGCTTTCGGCAAGTGTTCCCTATTGGCATGATTTTGGCGATTTGCCCTCGCAGTATTCAGTAAGGGCCGAATCCATGCCGATCCCTGCCGAATCACTGCGAAAGCAAAATTGCCGATGAGCCTGTGCCGAAACAGGCTGGCTCCCGATAACCTGCCGATAGGCCTTTTCTGCCGATAGGTGTTTGCAGCAGAGAGAGACCAGCCGCTCTCTCAGCGCAAACATCGGCAAAATATAAAGTATTTATAAACAACTTTTATTCATAGTGTACATGTGCAGGGGGCCTCTGGTGCTGGTATCAGCTCCGGAGACCCCCGGCATCAATCACAGACAGGAAAAAGGCCTGATTTTTTCTAAGTGTCGCCCTTGCCGATGCTTCTCCTCCACCAACTTGCCAACTTTAGTTGGCGGGCTGGATTGCCGAAAAACTCTCCATTCTGGAGTTCCGATCAGCAGCGAAAAGCTGGTCGGGGCTACTTGAATTCAGCCGAGTTCAAAAAGTGCCGATAAGTGGCTTATCAGCACCCGGCTGCCGATAAGTTTCCCAGTTATCGGCGCTTACTGAACCGGGAGGGCAAATTTGCCGGAAAAATGGCGATAAACAGCTTATCGGCGCTTACTGCATAAGGCCCTTAGTCTCAATCGCTGTCTCTAAATTTACATGATATAGCACGAAGGCTGCAATCCTAATATCACACTATTTGACACAATATATATGATGTAGGGGATTTGGGTTCTGAGCTTACAGGGTCTGTGTCTGTTTGTCAAATATTTATGATAACAGATAAAGAAGCAATAGTAAAAAAAAACATATGCCTTGCCACTCTTTAATCTATCCGCTTGTTTTAATTATTGCATTTAACCCCATCAGTGTTGCAGGCAGCAGTAATACCAAAGGGAACATTAGTGTAGTTGACATTTCATAACTTCCTTATAATCTATCAACCTTAGAAAAAAGACTGCAAATGTTGCATATTTAATGTGCTGTGCAGTTCAACCAGTTAGCATTAACAGTCTCTGACGGTGCACAAATTCACACCTTCATACCCCCTACTGCAACATACCCCAGCATTATAAAGGTGAAGTAGCACATTGATTGGCATGTAATAACAGTGGCAATAAAAACCTTCCGTCCTGAGTGCAATTTCTCCCATCTGATAATGGCGTGGAGGTTGAGAATCTATTATTCCCAGAAGGGGGACTTACCCAGCTGGACATCTATAACACTTGGCTGGTTCTCCACGGGGAACAATGGCTTAGGAGGCTTGGCGGTGAGTAACGCTAGAAAGAAAAGAAGAAGAAAACAGGAGACTGTAATGGAACTCGGAGACAAATTACAGGATAGGAAACATTCCATCATGCAAGGCATCTCAGTTTGCTACACTTGATACAGTGTAAACATCATTGTAACATGTGCCTACTTGGTGCTATCAATACAGAATACAATGAACAGTGTATTTTCGATCTGTGGATTGTTGCGGATAGGTGAGCTTTGACAGACACATTTCTACATATCAGGACAGAGGTGGCCAACTCCAGTCCTCACCAACAGGCCAGGTTTTCAGGATATCCCTGCTTCAGCACAGGTGGCTCCATCAGTAATAGTGTGTATGAGATCAGATGATAGTAAATTCTTCTGTATTTGGTACAATTTTCAAATGACCTGAACATTGCAGGGAACCCAAGGGGCTCCTAGGAACCCCTGTTGAAAAACACTGGTATACAGTATATAGTTACTGTTGCAATCTGGAGGTAGTAAGAAGATCTGATCTAGAACCCTTAGGGATTTGTGAAGTGTCTCCAAGGAGACGTAATGGCTGTTCTCAGGCAGTATAATTGGTTCCTGAGCCCGTGGGGGACTGTGCACTTTAGTATGGGTGGTATAGTAGTAAATGCAGCAGGAGTTTCCAAAGTGATAGCTACACCACACATGCTGTCTGCACATTAGGGGTTTGCGCATCAAATATTTTATAGCAGCGGGTACACCATTTAAAAAAGGTTGGGAAGTACTGATCTAGTCCAAGCCTTGGCGTCTTTACCCTGGGTAGCACCACTGTCCTTCAAAGTCAGTACCTCCATTGGGTGAGAGCCTAGGTCACTGGGTATCCACTTCATGGATGGAGTTTTGTTGTTGTTTTGTTGTCCCCTTTTCTGAAGAATTATTGCTGCTATTTTAGTTGCAGGTTACTAAATAATAAGTAACTTTATTTTTGTAATAAAAGTCCCTGGCACCCTTTTTCTTTAAAGTCCTCCCCTGCTCGCCACCCTGCCCAAGAACTTCATAGCCTGCTGGCCCTTACCTTGACCAAGTCAACATCTACAAATTTGGCTAACTGACTGGATATACTACATCTTTGGTACCCAATGTGGATGAGGCGTTGAAGAGGAGGTTGGTGTGTTCTCTGCTCATTTGGGGACATTTTTCTGGTGTGTGCTGATTTTTTGCTGGTTTTTTTCCCGGGAAACAGTGTTTTTGCGAATTTGAACAAGTTGCAAACACATCAAGTTGCAAATGATGGTGGGGAAAAGATGGGAAGAGGAAAACATGTTATGAACCGATGAAGCACATGAGACATTGGAGTATGGTATAACCTACCAGCAAGGACTATACAAGGAAAGCATAGAGGGGTGACAGAGCGGGCAGTCTTTATGCTCATGGTCCCACAGGCTGGGTGGAACGAGATGTGATCAGTGCTTTATGCGGGTTCCTTGTAGCACTCGAAGGGGGCCTGCAGACTGACCTAGAACCACTGGGGTAGGTGAAAAATGTGTCTTCTACCCAAAGACATTGTGGGTATTGGTGGCATCATTATCCTTCATACACACGCTACCTTATTGGAGCGGCACATGAGCCTACTACCCGTAACTGACTCTGTGCCTGAGAGCTACCTGCAGGCAATCCGTGGCCAAGGGATATCTACACATGGAAGGATGTCTGACCTCTAACAGAGAGAAGGGAGTACACTTCTCTCACACAGCGTATGCACAATTAGCATTATTCATTATATTGCTTAGCTGTAATTAGAAAAAATGCATAACGTGTAATTGTGTGCAAGCATTGATAATCCCACGGAACTTCTGATAAGAGATCACTAGTGATTGCCTCATTAGTTTGTGCAGAACAAAACGCCTTTTGGTACATTTGTATTCAATGTTACAGAGCGCAGTGTTATTTTTAGGTTTGGTTCCCTGTCAGACAACATTGCTTTATTGGCCATAGAAAGTGTCTGCAGCAATAGCACAGTGAGTACCATGGCAGTACCCGAGGCATGGCTCAAAGTCAAAAGTGCCAGATGTCAAGCACTTCTGCAATGTATTTCTGCAATGCCACGAGGGTCATGGTCCTCTTGTCAGTATAGTGGACTTGCCTAGGGTTTGCTTTCAGGCTTCCACTTCATAATAATTCTGTATATCATTTCTAATATTTCAGTTTCCTTTCTATGCCCTGTGAGTTCCGCTTTGGAATCACAATCCCAACATGTACAGATCTAGCAAGGCTCACACTTCCCGTGTACACTGCATGTATACATGTACTGTAGCAAGGTTCACACTTCCCGTGTACACTGCATGTATACATGTACTGTAGCAAGGCTCACACTTCCCGTGTACACTGCATGTATACATGTAGTGTAGCAAGGCTCACACTTCCCGTGTACACTGCATGTATACATGTAGTGTAGCAAGACTCACACTACCCGTGTACACTGAATGTATACATGTACTGTAGCAAGGCTCACACTTCCCGTGTACACTGAATGTATACATGTACTGTAGCAAGGCTCACACTTCCCGTGTACACTGCATGTATACATGTAGTGTAGCAAGACTCACATTTCCCGTGTACACTGAATGTATACATGTAGTGTAGCAAGACTCACACTTCCCGTGTACACAGCATGTATACATGTACAGATCTAGCAAGACTCACACTTCCCGTGTACACTGCATGTATACATGTACTGTAGCAAGGCTCACACTTCCCATATACACTGCATGTATACATGTACTGTAGCAAGGCTCACACTTCCCGTGTACACTGCATGTATACATGTACTGTAGCAAGGCTCACACTTCCCGTGTACACTGCATGTATACATGTACTGTAGCAACACTCACACTTCCCGTGTACACTGCATGTATACATGTACTGTAGCAAGACTCACACTTCCCGTGTACACTGCATGTATACATGTACTGTAGCAAGGCTCACACATCCCGTGTACACTGCATGTATACATGTACTGTAGCAAGGCTCACACTTCCTGTGTACACTGCATGTATACATGTACTGTAGCAAGGCTCACACTTCCCGTGTACACTGCATGTATACATGTACTGTAGCAAGACTCACACTTCCCGTGCACACTGCACGTACAGATGTACTGTAGCAAGACTCACACTTCCCGTGTACACTGCACGTACAGATGTACTGTAGCAAGACTCACACTTCCCGTGTACACTGCACGTACAGATGTACTGTAGCAAGACTCACATTTCCCGTGTACACTGCACGTACAGATATACTGTAGCAAGACTCACACTTCCCGTGTACACTGCACGTACAGATATACTGTAGCAAGACTCACACTTCCCGTGTACACTGCACGTACAGATGTACTGTAGCAAGACACACTTGTACACTGCATGTACGGATCCCATTGTCGCCAAGATCCCTGAAAATATTTGCACCCTTTGTTTAGTAAATGCTTTTGGGAGTTGCAGTATGTAACAATTTACAAGTAATAATGAAAGCAATAACTCCCTAGTGGGTTTTCGTTTTGAAGCAGGTGGAGCCCATGTAACAGGTTAATCACTACTCTTTCAGTATGTCAAATGTAACTAAACCGATTGAAACATTTGAGAGTAAAGATGCGCAAAGAGTTTGCGAACCGGTGACACGTTCCTTTTTTGGTGCTGATTTGTATCTCTCCAAGTCAACATGCAGGTGACTTGACCCTATATTTACTGCCATTTCACAAAATAGCGAGTAGTGGCAAAATTCTGGGGAAAATTTGCAAAATCTACCAAATTTCACAAATAAAACTAAATCTAAGAAAAAATACAAAAACATTGATAAGCCCTTTTGAAGACATTCGCACGTCTGTATTTGGGACTGCGAAATATTGTTGATTCATTAGAATTATTTTATATAATCCCCCACCCCCTAAAGTTTAAGCTCGCCCCTCCTCACTTTCCAAGTTGGCAAGTCAGTTTCCTTTTGCTGGGTTACGACAGATCCAATGCTGATCATTCTTCCTGTAATTATACAGGTAAATCAGAATTTTTACTCAGGTAGGACGTGCTAACGGTCATGTCTTGACGTTGGCTAGCAGGCTTAAGACGCTTTGGCCAAAGGGTTGAACTAAATGACCCTTTTTCAAGAGAATAAATAGGTATTGCACTGTGTATTTTTGTCGCATTGGAAGTAGCTTTGGGTATCTTTGTTTGTTTTTTGTTATATACATTTAGCCACGCCCACTAGCACTCCTTTTGCCACTTATATACATATACATATATATATATATATATATATATATATATATATATATATATATATATATATATAAAATGTAGTAATGTTTGGGGTTTCTCAGAGCTTGTTGGGGAACAGAAATAGAAAATAGGAGTACAATTAGTGTAAGGGCCGTTCTATACAGCATGCGGCCGCATGCCTATGCGAAAGCGCGTGCACGTGCCGCATGCTTTTTGTATGTATACTGTATGAGTATACAGTATGAGTATACAGTGTTTATGTGTGTTTATGTGTGTGTATGTGTGTATGTATGTCTATGTGTAATTTATTATTGATTAAAAAAAAACATTGGTAGAAATAATATATTTATTAAATTTGTGTAGACACACAAATACATACACACATACACACACACACACACACACACACATATATATATACATACATACACATGCATACATTGAGCGCAGGCAGAGGCGCGAAAAGGTGAATTTCCTCACCTTCGCCGCTGTCTGTCGGCTCCCCTCTCCCTGCCGTGCGCGCGCGCGGCCCTTCTATAGAGAAAGGCTGACTAACGTCAGCCAACTAAAAATCCGCGCGCACGGCGTAACAAGTTGAGAGATGCACATTACACAAATCCTTTGGTACATATACAAATATAAAGATCAAGTGGGAAGGCGTACAGGGTAAGTGCTGGGGGGGGGGAGGGCTGAGACTCGCTACGAGGATCTCACCAGCTCGGGCGCCGGACATCATCTCCGGTATTGTACATCCTATATATATCGTATATCCGTCCCTATGACCTCCTACTTGACTCAACGCATTTCGTGACACAAGCTTCATCAGGAGTCATATCTAAGCTTCTAATTAGCATAATTGGATAATGAAAATAACGGTGCCTTATAAAATAAACCATATAAATGGCCCAAAGAAACGTTAAACACATATAAAAACATTTTAAACTCCTAAGTCATAGCTCACCAATAATCTTTTTTTATGCTTGTATACCTACAACAGTGAATAACCACATCTACTGGCTTCTAGAAATGAGCAAAGATGTGTCAACATCTATGAAAATGTATGGAGACAAAGACAAAAAAAACATTTATTTCCCAAATTCTATGGGTCTGATACGTTATTGTTTGAAGCGTCCGACAACAATATTTAATCAGCACATTCATATTCATGTAGGAAATAAAACAGTATGACCCACTGCCACAGTATGTGTACCTTGAGCAATATATTGTGAATATTTTGTCTTATAAACGTGTCACTGATTTAAATGGTGACATTGTCACAGTTCATTAATCAGCCGAAATTTACAGTTTTCCATTTTTTAAGGTTCTATTCGAACGGTCATTTAGGGCGTGTGGAGTGTAAGTCAATAATACTTTTTGGCATGGATTTGTGAGTGCAACTCGATGGTGACAGTTTTAGGACACGTCTGCTGAAGTGGAGTCCAAGAAAAGTCAGAGTTCAGGCGTAATTTTAGTGGGCATGTTGTCAAAATAATCACAGGTCTCCTATTTGTCTCCGAGAAAGATCTGGCAGTGGAAGGAGGAAATATTATTTTTTCCTTAATGTTTTTATCCTGGAGGAAGGAAAAAAAGCAGAGATTGTCATATAAAGACCTTATGTGCCAGAGGTAAAATGATACATATACAGTATCTACAAGAAGATAGAAGCATACAACATATTCTAGTGATTTTGATTGACATGTAACATCTGCTAGCTTTATGCTATTTAGTGCAGTGGTACTCAAATACAGTTCTCTATCCCCCCCCCAACAGGTCAGGTTTCAGGATATTCCAGCTTCAGCACAGATGGCTCAATCAGAGGCTCAGTCTAAGACTGAGCCTCTGATTGAGCCACCTGCGGTGAAGCTGGGACTGATTGAGAAACCTGTGCTGAAGCAGGGATATCCTGAAAACCTGACCTGTTGGGGGGGTGGGGGGGCTGAGGACTGTAGTTGAGAACCCCTGCTCTAGTGCACAAGTTACTGTACATGTGTATTTTCCATCCAGGTTATTTTTTAACGGTCTTAGTTCTAACCCCTCATACCGCCCAACCATGACTGGTTTCTGTGGTATAAATATTCTGGCCACCCCTTTTAATAACCTTACTAAGTTACTGCACGCCCCAAACAGCCAGTCCTATTTTATAAATAGTTTATGATCGTATATATATATATATATATATATATATATATATATATATATATATATATATATATATACACAGTATATAGATATATACTGTATATATATAGGCCCTGCCAATTATTTTATGAAGATCATCAACAAAATCAATACCCTACACTCCATCGTTTGCCTCATAAGAAGCCTTAATTGCTGCATCTTATGTACACAACAATCAACAGAAGAATGTCTTCAACTGCTATTTTCACCAATTTATGTCAGAAAATAGTTTGTCCTGTCTCTTCCTCATATAATATCCCACCAGTATGTCCTTTCAATGGGTCTGTGATATTATCAGTGAAGGCTAGGACACTGTACATCCCCAGCAGGGATGGACTTGAGAGGCTACGAGTGGAAGCAGAACTAAGCCCTTCAGACACATATCGCTGTGAGCAAGGCATCCTTCCTAGCAGATAATCCTCACACGCCTTGTGAAAATACTGCATTATAAATCAGTCTGCAGTACTGCACAAGAGTATATTCGTGGAAAGAGAATAAAGGCTCTGGTTGGATCATTCTTTGATTTCTAAAAGATAAAGGTTAAAAAAAATAGTAGTACAGTATATTTTCATGAGGACAATTAGAAGAGCGCTCCATTGTACCTACGTGTGTGTGTGTATATATACACGTGTTGTTGGAGTGCGGTCCCTCCATAATATATATATATATATTTGAAAGAAAGAAGCACATGCCACATAGCATAAATCTGTGTTGACATGTGTAACGGGTATTCCCCCACCCAATCTCACATTGGCCCGGGTAGTCTAACCAATCCCCCATTACAAGGCGTGTGTGGTGGTGCACCTGCAGTAACAGGACTCCTGAGTCTCCCGCTTGATGTTATTAGGGGATGTCAATCAGGACAGGTAGCTGAGGTAGTGGGTACGAGTCCAACTTACATCATGTGCAGCGCCTCCACCTCATCAGGATCTATGCTTCCGCAGGGAGATGGTCCTGGTGAGGAACTCCTTCTTGGTGCCATCCACTGTCGAGTAAGCTCACACTCACACAGTGGGGTTCTTGTTTTCAAGGACATCTTTATTAAGTACAGGGATGAAGCAGACTGCCCCATGCAGCTGCCAGCTCTAGCCGCACATCTCTGCGTGATGTCCCTTTGCCAGGTACGCCCTCCAATAATGAAGTGGGATTCCCTTTCTCCTAGGGAGATCACCACTGTGCCAGGTCCCTGGACACAGCGTGGCGTAAACATACTGGAATTATCACTATGCTCCCGCTAGTTACTGCACTAGGGTCACAAAAGTGTTCCTGCAATATCTGTATCTTCGGTTTACTCTCTGCTCCGAACAACAACACTAACTGTCAGTGTTGTGCCCTTTATACTCCAGGGGGCAGGCGCATCTCTGAGGTCACTATCCAGGGACTCAGAGCATACAGCCACTCCCATCCTTACACAGGGCACCACACTTGGGTGTGAGGGAAAACCTCCATAACTACTGTGGGCAGGCCTGTATATACCAGGACTTACTGCCAACAGAGAAGACGTATGCAGTCATTATTATGCATGGCTACATACTCCCCCTGGTGAATACCCACCGTCCCGGCTGGGACCTAAATTTGGTGTACCTTGCGCCAGGAAACACTGCAAAAGAACACACAAATAACACAGCAACATCATTACATAACATAATAATGAACGCTCAGTACACTCACTGACCAGCAGGGAGCGCAAAAGAAACAACAGACCACTCTATTGGACACTCAATAGTAATGCCGAGGATCTGGCTTCTTTACCTCTCGCCCCGCATCAGTTGAGCTACCCTCTGCTCGGCCTGTATACCTTTAATGGCTCCCCCTCTCTCAATGATATAATACTGAATATCATTCTTGAGCCATCTCTCCCTATTCTCCTCTATCTCTGTCATTAGAGGTTCAGGGACATAGGGGTAATCAAGCCCATGGGACTTCCTGTACTTGGCAATGATAGCTCGCTCAGCTCTGCAAGCCCTAGTTAAACTGGTTTGACCAGCCTTCCCGGGCAACACCCATGATAGGGGCTCATGTGTCTCCACCGGATCATCTAACCCTGCGGACCCCTTAGGAATAATTAGGCCTGCCTGTATACGGTCCCATCGTACCCTTAGAGCCCTAAGGTAGGATTCATCATCAAAATCCCCGGCAGCCCACCAGTGATCAACCACCCCCTCCCTCTCTAAAATAAAGCGGGTGCGGTCAAACCACGAGACATACCCCTCGTACAAGGGGGCCCACCACCTAGTCTCCTTCCGTTCCTCGGAGCTAGAATCTGCATTTTCCTCTAGGGACTCCTCATCAGGCCCACCAGAAGACACTCCAGATGTACCCTCAGATCTGGTATTAACTCCCTTACGGTGAGAGGTATTCCTAACAGTAATACTCATCCCGCTAGGACAATCACTCGACACCGACACTTGTCGGGACATGCTCCCTCCTCCCTCCGACCCATCATCCGACGTACCCATGTCCAGGCTCCCAGTCCGATCATCAAAAGGACCCCGTGACTCCCCGGACAACCCTAAACTGGAACTAGATCCAAATAGGATAGGGACGGGTACAGGGGCTTTAGCGAGGGCCGTAGGACTAACCTTGGGTGTGGACGGGGTTTGGGGACGGGACCGAACAGTAGGTACTGACAGGGTTTCGACCTGCTCTCCAGCGATACCTGTCTTGACGTCGCCACAAAGTCCATCTTTATTCTCAACAGCGGAGCTTCTGGGGTTGCAGTTCAAACGTCCATTCCCCTGGATAATAGGGGATCGCTTCCCGCTGCTCGATCGCAGAGGCGGCACCATCTCCCACTCGGGGCCTCCCTGGTCCTCCGGCACCACTTCCGCACACGCACGTGCTGCGACGCCATCTTGCGGTGGATTCCCAAGCGGAATCTCTTCCTCCACAAGGATCTCCTCCAACGCCATTCTGCTACGCGATCCAGTCTGGCTCTGGACTCGCTCCTCCGGATCTTCCACTCCCTGGGTCTGCGACAGACACGGTGTCTTAGTCCCGTGCAGGGTCGGGGTAGATCGGCCTCCGTCCGATCCACTAGTCACCACGGCAGTGGGACTCCGGCGATTGGATGGTCGCGGTACGGGAGACACACGACTCCGCGTCTCCACACCACGAGGAATTGCATCCCTCCATGGCGTAGCACTGAAGTAATAGTCTCTTTTTGGAACAGACTCACTTGCCAGCCGTGCACACTCCTCGTCCGAGGATTCCAATTTGCAATTCGGCCGAGGCATCCCAGTAGGGGACCGGCGATGGGCTCCTCGGTGATCACCTCTCCGATGACTCGGCTTCTCTGTCGGAAGCACCACTCTTGACTCCGACTCTGCGGGACTTGGACTCTTATTCCAGAGAGCTCCCGGCTGCTCTTCTGTCGCCACCGGTACATTTCCGGTCATTCCCGTAGATTGCACCGGTACGAATGTGGTCATGGGCCACATGTACTGCAGTCCACAGTGGGGGCATCGGGCTTCGCTGCCCACGGCTCCGCCCGGCAGTCTGCACTGCAGGCACAGACACGCCACAGTCTCTACACCCTCTACCCGGATCACCAGGAAGCCTCCGGGAGCCGAATAAGGGTGCGTGGAAATCACAGGACCTTGGTCCACTTTATCAACAGCTTCAGCCATTTTTATCAGCGGAGGTACTCTGCTCAGAGGTCGGTACTGATCAATGGCTCTTCGCAACTGAAAGGCATGGGCTGATATAGTCACCCTTCCTCCCATTTCCTCTTGCGACATCCGGTGAGACCGCAAACCACTCCCCCTGGTTGAAACTAGGGGGATGTCTCGTAGACTTGTAGGCTGACCCAGCACAGGTGCGGAGTGAGTCATAGTCCATGAGGGCGCGGCTCCAGCTTTCGCGCCAAACTCCCCATCGGGGTGGAGTTTTCGCGTTGGCGCCAATCCTGGCCAACATTTAGCAGACTGCAAAGTTGCAAGACCTTTTGCAGCATGCCCACGCGGTGTCCCGGGAACGCAGGAACCGCCATCTTGGTAAGCATTGTCTTTTCTTTCACTGTCTTTTCTTTCACTGAAGGCAACGTCTGGCTGTCTGTTAATCGGGGTATAACAAAGTCCATTTCGTTCCTCCCATCTAGTAAGACTTTCGTCCTCACTATTCTCAGGGGTATCTTCCCGAGAACATATGCAGGACAAACACGGCGCAGCCACGGCTTTCACGCCATTCCATAACAAACTCACAAAAGTCTCTTCTGTAGTCTGTTCTTCATCGGACCGCAATCCTGGACCTTCTGTTCTGTACAGATCCTCCATTTTGACAGGTCTCTCGTGAACGTTGAACACCGATTCTCTGTACGTGGAGCTCCGCTCTGCGGGGCAGCTACCACATCTGTACAATAAACATGCCTTGTGCACCACCTTGTGTACCTAACGTAGATCTGACTCGTGTTTGCACTACCTCAGGCTAGGCTCACTCTTTCTTTGTCTGCTGTAACACCTTCCTCCAGTCTGTGCTTCCTTCGGTAAGTGATCTGGAATGGAGACTAGAGTACTCTGGCTCTTCCATGCAGTACTTGGGCGTCTACCTCCTGTTGGCTAGCCTAGTGCAGATCCTCTCCAGAATTCCTGACCACGTTAACAGGCTATCCCTTCAGGCATCCTACCCCTAGCGCTACCTCAAGGTGACTAGGACAGCTATAGCCCCGGCTCCAGACTCACTAACCCCTTAGGTCAGTCTAGAGCGTGCTTTGCGAGGTTTTTCGTTCTCCTGACTACCCCTAGATTTTCCCTTTCCAGCACAGAGTGGCAGCAAACACTCTCCCTGTTTCCTAGTGTGCCTAGCAAAAGCCTGTCCTATTGACAGGTATCTCAGCAGCGCCTCCAATTGTAATGGGTATTCCCCCACCCAATCTCACATTGGCCCGGGTAGTCTAACCAATCCCCCATTACAAGGCGTGTGTGGTGGTGCACCTGCAGTAACAGGACTCCTGAGTCTCCCGCTTGATGTTATTAGGGGATGTCAATCAGGACAGGTAGCTGAGGTAGTGGGTACGAGTCCAACTTACATCATGTGCAGCGCCTCCACCTCATCAGGATCTATGCTTCCGCAGGGAGATGGTCCTGGTGAGGAACTCCTTCTTGGTGCCATCCACTGTCGAGTAAGCTCACACTCACACAGTGGGGTTCTTGTTTTCAAGGACATCTTTATTAAGTACAGGGATGAAGCAGACTGCCCCATGCAGCTGCCAGCTCTAGCCGCACATCTCTGCGTGATGTCCCTTTGCCAGGTACGCCCTCCAATAATGAAGTGGGATTCCCTTTCTCCTAGGGAGATCACCACTGTGCCAGGTCCCTGGACACAGCGTGGCGTAAACACACTGGAATTATCACTATGCTCCCGCTAGTTACTGCACTAGGGTCACAAAAGTGTTCCTGCAATATCTGTATCTTCGGTTTACTCTCTGCTCCGAACAACAACACTAACTGTCAGTGTTGTGCCCTTTATACTCCAGGGGGCAGGCGCATCTCTGAGGTCACTATCCAGGGACTCAGAGCATACAGCCACTCCCATCCTTACACAGGGCACCACACTTGGGTGTGAGGGAAAACCTCCATAACTACTGTGGGCAGGCCTGTATATACCAGGACTTACTGCCAACAGAGAAGACGTATGCAGTCATTATTATGCATGGCTACACATGAAATATAAAGAAAGAAGATATATATATATATATGTAGCCCCGAGGTAAATTTTCTCTTTCTGGCCCCCCTCCGCGAGTGCCGTGCGGTAGCGGGTGCCGCCGGAGGCCTTGACGGACTCGCCGGCACTTCGCGAGGGTGGGGGCCAGTGCAGGGAGCGGTGCAGGCTGGTTGCCGGGGACGCGATCGGGCCGTCGCTAGGGCCGCGATCGCGTTGCCACCGGCTGGGCGGCTTGCAGAGAGTGCGCCGCCATTACAGGGAGTCTCGCGCATGCGCAGTAGGCGGCAAGCACAGGGAAGGCCCAGAGAGATCGCGCGAGAGTAGGGAAGGTAGCAGAGAGGTTGAGGCGGCCATTAGGGGTTCGCGCATGCGCGAGGGAAGCGCGCACGCGGCCCCAATGCATTAGGCAGCCCCTGGGAACTACAATTCCCAGGAGGCTTAGGGAGGCAGAGGTCAGGTGCTCCCTAGTGGCCAATAGGGCTGAAGGAAGCTCAGCCCGGGAAAAGAGATACATTTCCCGGGCTTTGCAACAGCAGTCAGGGCAGAGCAGAGGAAGGAGTAGGAAGGGTGCAGGGAGCGCGTGGCTCCTGCATCAGGTAAGGGTCCTCCCTAGATTCCCAGGCAGGCCCCAATTCCCGGGTAAAGGGCAGGGGGTAACTGAAGAGGGACGCCTTAATTAGGGAGGTGACCCT
Source organism: Ascaphus truei (assembly GCF_040206685.1). Taxonomy (NCBI): domain Eukaryota; kingdom Metazoa; phylum Chordata; class Amphibia; order Anura; family Ascaphidae; genus Ascaphus; species Ascaphus truei. The sequence continues at coordinate 43,045,634 of NC_134498.1, forward strand.
TGGGTGTGGAAGGTGCTGGTTTGGCAGTGTCGCAGCGGAGAGAGCTGTGGGCACTGTCAAAGAGGCACGGTGTGCTAGCAGTGTGTTTGCTGCGGGATCCAGGGGCTGTGTGTGATTGCAGCTGCCTGTGAGTAGTGTCGCTGTATGTGCTGGGCGCAGTGCGTGCAGTGTGTGTGAAGTGTGGATCCCTGCAGGCTGACAGTGTGTGCGGTGTGTCAGCTGCAGGTGAGTTGGGAATAGCTAGTAGCAGTTACAGTTAGGACTGGGTAGCTAGGGGAAGGGGGGGCAGGTTATGTCCACAGGCCCTAGGAGTTTTCCCTCAAGCCATCCCAGGTTGCGGTTCTTCAGGGACAGGCCCTAGGTTAGGGTTGCTGTCACTCTTGTAGGAGTTAGTGATAGGAAGGCGGTTGCTGTGCCCGTGCGACGGTGGTGTTGCCGTGATTCGGTTGGAGTTCCCGGGAAGCGGTGGGACCCTCGTTGGGGTTCCCAGCGGAAGACCTGAATAAGGATCAGATGGACGTCTGACCCTTTGAGAAGTGGTTGCGGTCCCGAGCATCGGAGTGCTCGGAAGGTATCTCTGAAGTAATATATGTGCACCAACTGGGCCCTAGCTTAATATAGTGACTGCGCAGTCACCCACGACCTCCGTAGGAGTTACGAGACATTGGGTGTGGGGTGATCACAGGACACTTGGTTGGGGAATACCAGACATTGGGTTGAGGTGATGCGGGTAGAGCATCAGGTTATGTTATGTGATGTTATGTAATGAGTTATATGTGTGTGTTAAGTAAAGTGTTAGTTATTGTTTTATCGTATACGAGTGTCATTGTATTTCTTACTCAGGGCTATCTTTCCTAACGGGGGATCCTGGGTAAGTGGAGGCGCTGCACCAAGTAAGGGTAAGGGTTTTCCCCAGGCTCCCAGCTAGCGGAGGCTCAGATCTCCTGGAGCCACACAGGTTATGCAGTACCAGTAGTCCTTTAGAGCAGGTGTGTTGCAGGGAAAGGGACCGGTTAGACCACGAGGGGCCAATGTGAGATTGGGTGGGTCGGCCGGTTCACAAAAAGGACTACATATATATATATATATATATATATATATATATATATATAGCAACTGTAAATATTCCTGTATATTCATTTGCATGTCTTAGACAGGTCTACAACCCTGCCTTTCACCATTATCACCCAGCAAACAGCACTTCCACTGCAGCAAGGGATTCTGGGAAATGACATGCAAATGAGCACACAGTGCCACCTTTTATCTCATGCTCACATTACATGAGCAACCCTTAGTCAATGCATGCTGCTTTAAACACAGCTTTTAAGCAAGGACTTGGGAGATGCAAAGTCAGTTAACCCACTCACAGACCTGTTTCAACCTTGATGGGTCTCATCAGTGTGAGGTTGGCTTGCCGACAATTGCCCAAATGAGATAAGAGTAGGTAATCACCACGACTATTAAGGTTATGGTGGGTAAAAAAGTGACTAAAACCCTCCACAGTAAAGCATAAAGCAACTGTAAATATTCCTGTATATTCATTTGCTTTACTGTGGAGGGTTTTAGTCACTTTTTTACCCACCATAACCTTAATAGTCGTGGTGATTACCTACTCTTATCTCATTTGGGCAATTGTCGGCAAGCCAACCTCACACTGATGAGACCCATCAAGGTTGAAACATGTCTGTGAGTGGGTTAACTGACTTTGCATCTCCCAAGTCCTTGCTTAAAAGCTGTGTTTAAAGCAGCATGCATTGACTAAGGCCTCGGTCCCGCTGCGCTCGTTGGCGCGGGCGGCAATGTCGCGAGTTCCCCACCAGCAGGGGAATCCTCGCGAGCCGGTCCCGGTCCCCACTGGCGGCACAGCTGACTACACGCTGTCGCGCGTCAGCCGCTGGAGACACCAGAGAATGGTGTTTTCTAGCTTTGACGCGTGACGTGTGTGGCTGTGAGCCAATGGGGAGGGGAGGCTTCGGGAGGAGGAGAGGCTTCGGGGAGCGGGGAGGAGTGTGGAGTGAAAGCAGGTGAGTGCCTTTCTCTGTGTGTGTGTCTGTGTGTGTGCGTGCCTGTCTGTGTGTGTATGTGTCTGAGTGCGTGAGTGCCTGTCTGTGTGTGTGTGTGCCCGAGTGCCTGCCTCTGTCTGTGTGTGTGTGTGTGTATGAGTGCGTGAGTGCCTGCCTGTGTGTGCGCGCGTGTGTGTGTGTATGAGTGCGTGAGTGCCTGCCTGTGTGTGTGTGTGCGCGCGTGTATGAATGAGTGCCTGCGTGTGTGTGTTTAAACTTACCTTCCAGCTCCAGCCCGAGTCCGTGGAGGGAGGGGGGGGAGAGTAGCGGGTCCCTCCGCTCAAGCCACGCCCCCCCTCCCTGTCAAACCGCCCACCTCCCGATCAATATGGAAAATAGTTGAAGCGCTCAAATGCAGGTATATCTCAAAATGATAATAAGCCAGACCACTGTACCAGGGTACTAACAATTGATATAGTACCTATTGTGTCATATAATGGGTACTATCCTCCTGAAGACAGGTTGTTTGTGGTGCAACCCACTCACCATCTGTCTCATCGGCAGGTTCCCCTGAAAAATATGCAAATACTCACATCCTGGTAGGGCAGGCAGGCAGGCAGTGCAGCTACTCAATGCAATACAGGGAAAAGGGAGACCAAAAAGCGCACCAGCACAAACGGAGCAGGAAGAAACCACAACAAAAAAATGATTAAAAGGGCACTTTAATGTGGCAAAAGACCCATCCAATGCATTTCGAACGTCGCAGCGTTCTTTTTCAAGAAAAAGAACGCTGCGACGTTCGAAATGCATTGGATGGGTCTTTTGCCACATTAAAGTGCCCTTTTAATCATTTTTTTGTTGTGGTTTCTTCCTGCTCCGTTTGTGCTGGTGCGCTTTTTGGTCTCCCTTTTCACCTCCCGATCAAACCTCCCACCTCCCGCCCACCTCCCGCTCCGGCTCCCGCTCCCTACAGACCGCAGATCGCGGTCTGTGTATCTCAGCGCACCGCCTGTCAGCAGCGCAGGTGCGCTGACTCTGGGAGCGGGGCCTTAGCCTCAGGGTTGCTCATGTAATGTGAGCATGAGATAAAAGGTGGCACTGTGTGCTCATTTGCATGTCATTTCCCAGAATCCCTTGCTGCAGTGGAAGTGCTGTTTGCTGGGTGATAATGGTGAAAGACAGGGTTGCAGACCTGTCTAAGACATGCAAATGAATATACAGGAATATTTACAGTTGCTTTATGCTTTACTGTGGAGGGTTTTAGTCACTTTTTTACCCACCATAACCTTAATAGTCGTATATATATATATATATATATATATATATATATATCTCTTCTTTCTTGATATTAAATATCAACAGTATAGTGTATGTATATATGTATGTATATATACTGTATATACTGTATATATACAATCAGGAACAGGACACACACAAACCAGGATATGAAATTAAAGTAAAAGGAGGGTGCATACCATCCAAAAATATACAAAAAAGGAAAACAGGACAGGCACGCCTATTCTCAAAAACTTGAAATGTATTGACTCAGAATGTGTCACTTTTTTTGAGTAGAGAGGTGAGGCTGTGCTGATATATATATATATACAATAGTGTGTGTGTGTGTGTGTATACATACTGTATGTATGAGATATGAAGGAATGATGCCTCACATTACCCTTCAGTTCAAGGATATCTGCCCTGTGCATTTTATGACATCTTTATCTTTCTGCCTTCTTAAAAAAAAATTCTCTTTTCTTTTCATCTTCTGAAAAAGTAAAGAAGTGGTGACGGATGGAGCCGGATCCCATCATCCATCTTGAATGGACAGCTGGAGCCTTAGCATGCAAATGAAAGCCATCATTCTTGTCAACCCAAAGCCATAGCACCAAACACTGCAGTCCACCGCCAATTAATATTCCATGACCAATCAGCCCACTCATGCACAGTGCCCCAGTAAAGCACAGTGCTATCTGACTGACAGGAATTATTAGTTACAGTGGCTCTACGTTTTAATATGTGTCAAGGAAGTGGAAATATATCTCACTAAAGTTACAAATCTACATTGCAAAGCAAAACCCAGAAACATCACCACACTACACAACAGAATCATGACCTGGTTTGGTGCTGGAAGAGGTTGTTTTGTGCTTGCCCTGTAGCTTTGGTAGAGGTGAAAGCCTGCAATCATTATCAATCGTCATTAAATCATAAGCTCTCCTACTTTATTAAACCAGAGATGGGGAGGGGGGGGGGGACTATACATTGGTTGGCATAATGGGAGATTGTGGCGTATGTTGTACTGTTTTGGGCGCCAATTTTTCGAACCCGTTCCCAAAACTGGAGACTTTGGACTTTTGCCAAACAACCCCAAAAATTGTCAATATCTGCCCAAATTCACTGGGCATTAAGTGGCATATTTAGAAACTGGTTCTCTGTTAAAAGGCAGGAATTGGTGATTTTTTTTAAAACTTTTCACACCTCCCTCAATAACACATTGATCCCAAGAGCCACCTACAGTGCTCATAGGATTATTGAACACTCGATTTCTTACTTTTATTCAGGCAAGTAGACACACGTAACAGAGCATGAAAGAGAAAGGGTTTGTAGGTGACCTTTCCATATTTCCCATAGAGATTTCTTCATATAAAGTTGGAGTGGTGGCTAATTTTCACAGCACATATACCATACAAGACACACAGGTGTAACAGGCTTTATTGTTCCCCCAGAAACCACAACCTACTGTATGATACTGTATCCCATTACCATGCAGAATAACATAGGGATTCCATATGATTCAATGGCAGTGTTACAACCGAATATCACAGCATATACAGTACTGCCGTATCCCACCAAAGGAATATGTACACATTGAAATGAACCAGTCTCTCTCTTTCATTCATTTTCAACACAACACACAACTTATTTGCATGTTAAATTGTTATGCTCCGAGTGTTTTCATTGGGGTTTTTTTTTTTTTTTAACTGTTTATTTTGAACATTTTCATAAATTATAAATGTGAATGGGGAAGGGTACAAAAAAAATAATAGGGATGAGGAAAGGGAGGATGAGGGGGACGTGTTACAATTTACATACATTTCTATTTGATCATACATTTACATAATCAAATTGTGACTTACTGTGAACCTTCCCAGGGGAGCCAAATCGCACAGAATTTATCGAAAGATCCATTACAGACTTGTGAGACGTTCCATAAGATTACTTTATTTTCATTTTTGATTGCGTCAAGGAGTGGCACTGAGTGTGAAGCAGGGGAGCCTGGTTCAATTCCCGGTGTTGGCTCCTTGTGACTTTGAGCAAGTCACTCTCCCTGTGCCTCAGGCACCAAAAGCATAGATTGTAAGCTCTAGGGCAGGGACCTGTATCTGCAAAATGTCTCTGTGAAGTGCTAAGTAAAACTAGCAGCACTATACAAGAACATGCTATTATTATTATTTAGCAACCATCCTCCTACTGATGAACCCCAAAAGGTCAAAAAGCTGTCTGTGAGTAGGATTACTGGCTCTGCACTTCTTAAACTCAGGCTGTGCTGAAAAAGCTGTGTAATGTGGCAGGCAGAAGCGTATAGGGATCCATGTTAAAATTGATAAGAACTGAAGAATGACACACTGTGTTCATCTGCATGTCATTACCCAGAATCCCTGGCTGCAGAGACAGCACTGTATGCTAAGAGATAATGGGGAAAGGCAGGGTTTGCAGACATGTGAATGTGCTTAGTGATATTTTTATTTGCTGCACAAGATAATATTAAGATGCCAGCAATTAGTGATTTCTAGAGTAGATCTGAATATTTGTTAATATTTCAGTGGTCACAATGTCCAGTGTTTGCCAAATTCAGAACATGATCAATAACCCTCTGTTTCTGTTTTTTCAGCCCACCTACTCTACTACTATTTGCCAGAGAATAGATGCTGCATTGCCATATAGAGAATAAAAGTTTGTGCATTTCATATAAAACTGGAACTAAAACATACAAATTCTGCTTATACATTCCAAAACAAGTCTGCAATATAAATGTAGATATTGTTTGCTTTGAATAAATTACCCTCTCCATGGTGTATTAACTTATCCTAATATTAGACTAGATTTTTTTACTGGTGGAAAATTACATTTTAAGAGACAAAAAAAAAAAGAAATTTGTGCCGTGGCTTCTGCTGAATCTGTTTATCTTTCTTTCAGCAGAATTACATTGAAATCTTCTGAAGTCAAGTGTTTGTATGTACTGTAGATAAAGAAACTGAACCCCTTTGTTTCAACAGAGGTCCCTAGGAATCCTTGGGTTCCACAGGCATCCCTAAAGCAGCGGTGCGCAAACTGGGGGGGAGTTTACAGACACCCCGTGCGCTTCCCGGATGCACTTAAAATTAGTGGCGGGGAAGTGGCGAAGGCCTCTGTAAATTGCACTTACCTTGCTCCTGAAGAATAGTCGCCATGGCAACGCGGCGTCACATGACGCCGGAGGTTATGTGATGTCACTTGGCCACGGCAATGTGATGTCATGACGCTGATGCTGGAGCCAAAGTAAGAGGGGGGGGAGTGGCGCGGAGAGAGGGGAACAGCCGGCAGGGGTGGCGCAGGGGAAAAAAATTGCGCTCCCCTGGCCTAATGGGTTACCTGCAATGTTCAGGTCATTTGAAAATTGTACCAAATACACAACAATTTACAATGCGTCTGATCTCAGACGCGCTATTAGAGAGGGTTGGGGTTCCTTACAATGCATCTGATCTCAGACGCGCTATTAGAGAGGGTTGGGGTTCCTTACAATGCATCTGATCTCAGACGCGCTATTAGAGAGGGTTGGGGTTCCTTACAATGCATCTGATCTCAGACACGCTATTAGAGAGGGTTGGGGTTTCTTACAATGCATCTGATCTCAGACGCGCTATTGGAGAGGGTTGAGGTTCCTTACAATGCATCTGATCTCAGACGCGCTATTAGAGAGGGTTGGGGTTCCTTACAATGCATCTGATTTCAGACGAGCTATTGGAGAGGGTTGGGGTTCCTTACAATGCATCTGATCTCAGACACGCTATTAGAGAGGGTTGGGGTTTCTTACAATGCATCTGATCTCAGATGCGCTATTGGAGAGGGTTGAGGTTCCTTACAATGCATCTGATCTCAGACGCGCTATTAGAGAGGGTTGGGGTTCCTTACAATGCATCTGATTTCAGACGCGCTATTGGAGAGGGTTGGGGTTCCTTACAATGCATCTGATCTCAGACGCTCTATTAGAGAGGGTTGGGGTTCCTTACAATGCATCTGATTTTAGACGCGCTATTGGAGAGAGTTGGGGTTCCTTACAATGCATCTGATCTCAGACGCGCTATTAAAGAGGGTTGGGGTTCCTTACAATACATCTGATCTCAGACGCGCTATTAGAGAGGGTTGGGGTTCCTTACAATGCATCTGATCTTAGACGCGCTATTAGAGAGGGTTGGGGTTCCTTACAATGCATCTGATCTTAGACGCGCTATTAGAGAGAGTTGGGGTTCCTTACAATGCATCTGATCTTAGACGCACTATTAGAGATGCATCTGATCTCATTCACAATATGATTTTATATGGTATATTGCACTACACAGCAATGGAGATGTCAGCCATGCAGACCCTACGAGCACTGAAGTGGTTAAAAAACTATTTCTTGATTTCATTCATTTAAATGAAGCCCATTTTGAATAAACACTATGCACGAGCAATACATAAATACAAATAACCCTGGTAATAAAACGTACTTGTACTACTTTGGGTTCTCAACGGTAGCTCAATTTGCTCCAAACTAAAACCACTCTCTCCTTTGCTTCACTCGAAGCTCTTACAACAAAACATAATTTGATCTATTATTTTCAACAACAACAAACCGCCACAACAAAGCACTCGCGGTGTGACCTTTAGTGGGAAAAGTAGCAGCAATTGCTTTTGCTATCAGCGATTAAATAACTTGGCTGCCAGGGGCTCTGTTTTAAAGAACTGCCTAACTGTAAAGAAAATTCATACTCCTGTCGCAAAGTATAACTTGACCTTCGTCTGCATTCTAATAGTTTCCCGCCGATGATAAAACACCACAAATTAGAATGTTTTTACAAGAGCGAAAAACACATAATTAAAAAAAATTGCCTGGACTAAGAAGTTCATGCTTAGTAAACTTATCACTGCAAGCTGTTGTTTACATGTGCAAATTTTCGGCATAACTCATTATTATTAAATGTAGTTGACACAAAGCGAAACTGCAGTGTGAGATTATTATGTTTGCGGACTAACACCAGTGAATTATGACTTTGGAACATTATGAAATTAATGTTTGCAAAAATATGAAACATTAAATATTATCTAGACACCGGTTGCCAAGAGAAACAGAAATGATTGTTACCCGAAGGTCAAGTAATAATCTCATTATAAACTGTCCTTGCATTTTCTTCTTAATTAAATTAACTTTGTAGATCTGTTTTCCTGCTCAAGAACCCTACAGGTATTTTGCGTTTATGCTAATGGTTTGTCTTAAAAGGACAAATTGTAAAAATGCTCCAAGTCCAGAGTTTAAAGATGAAAGACGGAGCTTGATGATCCTCAATATCTCTAAACATTTATACTGCAAATGATTATATTCAATATCCGGTCAAGCAGCCACCCTGGCCGTTTTCAGACCAAATGCCCCATGGGCTTTAATGGTTCATTTCATCCTAATCTGACGCTTTGGCAGATAATAGAATAAGTCCCTAAAAGAACGTTATCTGGATAATACAACCCGAAATTAGCCTCCTATATGCAGAACTTGCCATGTTTGACATGGTGATGATATCGGGTTCTCCAACTACTGTAGTAAGCAAACGAAGAACCCTTTGCCCCAATCATTGTTTCTCTATTGTTTGAGGATACATGGCAGGATGATTATCAGCTGAAATTAATAGGGAGTTTCAAACTATGGGTCCCCCCCCCCATTTTACCTGCAATCCCTGGACAAGCAAATGTCAATGTAACTTTTGGGATTGTCACAGTAGATTGTATTGGGGAACCATGGGGTCTACGTCACACTGGTTTGTGAGCTCTTTGTTTCTTGTTTCGGACAAAGTGCGTTCTAAGATACAGGCGTCGCGGACGTTATTGCGCTCATTAACGTGTGAGTAAAGGGAAAAAAAGTGCAAAAAATAACTCGTGCGTTAAGGAGATAATTAATGAACGCACACGTTACCAGGGGTTTTCAATGCTGATGCAAATATGGGTAGGTTAAATATCGCGCCCCTTAACGCATCACCTCGTCTTAATGGGGGAAATAATGTCTGCTACATCTGTACTCCTGAAAAGCATAGGTGGTATGTGTCCTGCATACTGTATTATTGACTATCCCAGAGGTTGCCAATCCCGGTCCTCCAGGACCACTCACAGGTCAGGTTTTAAGGCTATCCTCTCATCAGCACAGATGGCCCAATCATTTTGACTGACCTCCTGTATAGATTATAGAGGTATAAGAGGTATAAGAGGTATACTTAACCTGCACTGTTAGTGGTCCGTGAGCACTGGCGTTGGGAATCTCTGATCTGCCCTATTCGGTTTCACATCAGTCTCTGAGTAACTGTGACAGCCCTTTTCTGATTTTCCTTTGACCTTTCTCATTGGTCACTGAGGCTCCTATTTAATATATGGTGCTACTGTACAGAGCAGCAGTGCAGTACCACTGTAAAAAGTACTACAACTATCACAAAAAAAATATTTGTACAGGAGTTAAAACCTCCTAAGCAATTTTCATATCAACGCATGTCGGCTTTTGCCTCTGTGAATGATGTGAGACACTATTTCAAATGACAGATTTTTGTCGGAGTTGCTGGGGCCCAAAGACATAGTAAAACCATTTGTATAAATTGTGGCTTTCCTACTGAAGGATTACTAAAATATATAGCACTCTGCCTACGTCTGGAACCATTAATATAGTTAAAATATGCCATCTTTTCTTCGGAAGAACTTGCAAGTGCCTAAAATACTACCATCAATCAAAACAAATTCACTAAAATATACAATTTAAATAGCAGTAGAAAGAAAAATGTATATCATCCGTCACTGCATCAAATATCTCAATTTTTCAACAGGAGGTATAACTCAAGATTCTCAAGGTCTATGGCACAGATGATTCATGATTGGCATTGTTTACCAATGGGATAACCCCCATGTGAGCCTGTTTCATGAGGAAGAGCGGTCAACGTCTATTTTTAGAAACATATGGCATATTTAAAGCAATAAAGTAATATAAAGTAAATGTGAAGCAATTTAAAATTACAATGAATAATAATATTCGGGAAATGTTGGGCTTTGAAATGATGAATCAGAGATAAACTGATGAGATCTCAAATTCAAGACCCACTTGTAGAGATGGCCCCACTGACTGGTCTTTGTTTACGCACTGTGGTGGAGATACACTAAGCGCCAATGCTGGGGTATCACAACTTCATGCCCCTTAGGTAAAAAAAATGTCAGTTAACGCCGGATCGGGGAGCAATAACCAACACTGGAGGTTCGTGAATTCCGATCTCGGTGTCAGTGAGACCCAAAGAAGTTGATAGGAAAGGCTCTAAAAAGGCTCTAAAAAAATTACAGTTCTTTTGCATGGTCAACCAAAGTAATGCAACGTAACCCTGGATGATGTATTCCAATGGTGCCTTTTAACATCTCGTCCCAAAGAAATCTTGTACTTGTAGTAACATTTGTTCTATTTAACCCTGTTGCTCCCAGAGGAGCTTGCAACACATTCAGTTAACATGTTAATGAGTCCACGTACAGCGTGCATCGAGATAAAGAGAAACAACTTTATTACATTGTTTGGTTTGGAACATGCCAACATATCTGTGTATGGCTGCTATGTTCGTATTTACCCCTAGGTCTAAGAAAGGAATATCAGGCTACCATAAGAGGTAACATTCTATGATTTCAAGAAGCCCAACATTGGAACCTCAACCTTGTAAAGCAGAATGTAAGGTAATGCAGGTAAGTGTGGTATTTATTGAGAAGAGTCAAATATTGTGCTGATAGTATGAGCATGTTGCCAGCCACTGCAAAAGGGAAATTGCAATGTGTTCGTCCCTCGTGAGTGCTATGTGATTCATTAAAAGGTTGCAAAACAAGAAAAAATGTGCAGTAATCTGCATTGTGTTGTGCTGCAAATGTGCAGAATAGAATTGTGTGAACCCTTTGCCGGACTTCGGCTCAGTCTGGGTCCGCAGACGATTTACCATGCATTAAAGCTGCAGACCAAGCAATATCCTATATGTGTTTAAAAAAAAAAATCAGTTCTATACTATGAGAAAATACTTGTACTGTAGCATTTAAAAAAAAAAAAAAAACAACAACTCTGAATGACATTTTTAATGTATTAAAAATGCGTGTTACATTATGTTTCTATAGCAACCATTTACAAAGTCACATCCCCTTCCTCTTCTAAAACAGGCTCTGGCACACCCCTTTTTGAATCCTGCCCTCTCTCTATCAGTGCACCAATTGTATCTAGTGACTGCCTGGTCACATGATCTTGCCCACAGAACTTTGCATCTTTGGTCCTTTTCTGCTGCACTGTCAGACATTTAGTGAACCCCGAGCTGAATCTTCGCTGATCAGTCACGGGAGAATGGATCGCTCGTCAACTTAGCTAATTACTTATCATTGTGTGGATTGTATTGATGCACATATTAAAGGGAGAGAAAAAACAAAAAAAATGACAAAACGGCAGCTTGGACGAGTGCTTTAAGTGGATGTGCATTGCAATTTTATATGCTAATTTGTGAATTTCTCTAAAATCGCTAGATTTGTCTAATGTTGAGGCTATAAATAGGGCACACACTTACCATGTGTCACTCACTGCCTGGCGATATTTCACTTTCACTGAAAGCTTACTCATTTGGTGACATTATTAGCCTTGGTGAAAGGTTTTGAAAGCCCCAATGTCAATTAGCCAAGCGACAACATGGCACTCTGGGTGACTCCTGGGTTCAACTTGGTAGGAAGGAGTGTATGGTGATCGGTCAGAGTGTAGTTAGGTATTTAAGGCAAAAAATGGAGTTACCAGGTAGAGATAGGTCAGGTGTTTAGGGATTGGCTGCAGGTGTGTTACTGGGCAAAGGAGCACGTTCAAATCATTGGCTGAGGACTGGGAAGACAAGAAGGGATCTAGTTTGGGTGGGAATCTGGGTTATAAAGAGAAGGTTGAGGCAGTTTTGTCTCACTCACCTAAAGAGGTCTGAAGCGATATCCCCTACCCCTCCCCCATACCAATGTTATTGTTTATATGTTTATAATTTAAAGAAAAAAGTGCTTTATTTGCCACAGCCCAGAATAAAAGAGGGTTAATTATAGTATGGTGGTTCGGGAATGGTTAAATCGATTGGTTGTTATTGTTATGGCAATGTAGGTTCCTGGCTAGGGGGCGAGAGGTTAATCTATTATGTAATGTTTTACGGTATGCATTTATGATGGTTTAATAAAGTGTGCTGCCGCTTTATCCCCACCTTATACAGTAAATGTGTCTGTGGGAGTTATCTCAGTTAAGTCATAGCTACAGGAGAATGCAGTTTCCACGCAGGGAATCAAATTTGGGGCGAAAAGCGCTTCATATTATGAGAATGCATTTTTGACAGTTTTGCCCATGCCAAGTGCAGCATCATGCAGGAGCTAAACCACAATATTTAAATCAAAGTACTCTGCAGAACATCATTTAAATCCAACAAACTGTTTAATTCTAACCAGATGAGAAAAATAAGAACTAGTTGTTATCTTAAGAGAGTGTATAACCACTGATTTTTTAGCATAAACAAATCTAAAATTATAAATGCCAATTTAAGCACTTGATAAACACCTCTGACACAAAGGAAAAGCAATTGCAGCTCCAGAATGGAGATTTATAGAACTGTCATGCAAAGAAAAGCTTCAAATTAAAGCACCAAAGGAGCTCGGAGAGTGTGACAAAATTCAATCCATGATTTGTCAGACGGTTTAATTATCCTTTATGGGAATCCAAGTTAAACCCTTTTTACAGAGTACGAAATAACTTAAAATGTGGGCTAAAGCTTTAACAAGTATTAAGAATGGCAGGAACAATACACAAAGCGCTAATGTTTGGTTCAACAACCCCCCCTACCACGTCCTTCACTCTCTGTTGGATGTTGGCAAAGAAAGGTGGGTAAGCAAAGCAATAATCAGCTCTCCAGAAGTCTTGGTATTAACGTAAGAGTTTAATGTAGGGTCAACGTTTTGGTACCTCCTTGGACCTTTGTCAAGGTGACAAAGGTCCAAGGAGGGACTAAAACGTTGATCCTACATTAAACTCTTATGTTTACACCGCATTTTTGTGGAAGTCCTGAGCACCCAGGGCAGATGGCAGTGAAAATACTGGGAGTGTTCATTTGAATCTAGAAAAGAAGGGTGGGTAGTCGTGTTGGTCCTTTCTTCCACGTACTGGAGTAACAAAGGATGGAGTAGGTGGTATGATACCTTATAGGACCAACCAGTAGTTAATATGTTACAAGCTTTCCAACCTCTCAGGGTTCTTCATCGGGTATGGCAGCTGCCACACCCGATGAAGACCCCTGAGAGGTTGGAAAGCTTGTTACTGTACATATCAACTACTTGTTGGTCCAGTAAAAGGTACAGTATCATACCCCCTACTCCTTCTCCCTCCTTTGCTACTACTGTTGGATGTTGTGAAAGAAATTACAACACACTTCTAAATAACCCTTTCCAGCAATATGAAACATTTCTCTTCCTAAAAAGGTTGCACTGTAGTGATTTTGATGTGAGTAAACAGTGATCCCACTGCTAATGCCATTATGCATGCACACTCTAATGCATTTATATACTTCTTCTTTGGGTTACTCATTTTTCTAAACTGTTTTATTTCTATAATCTTATTTATATTCCATATGATTTATGGCCCTGATAAACTGCCTTGAGTAGGAGCCTTATAAATGGCTGGCCGAATGACTTTTTTAGCATTCTTATTTGATTTTATTTAGAAAGTGAATTCAAGTCTATCAGTAACCAAAATGTTGTGCGGGACCACAGTTATACATGTTTGTAAAATCTATATTAGTCTATTTTTACAATAAACGTTAACTAAAGGTCTCATTTAAAACCTTTCAATCCCACCGGTATATTGGAATATATCAAGTTGCAGAGCTACAGTACCTGCATCGTCATGTGCAGTATATATGCATACTCTGTGGGTGCTTTACAAATGTATATTTACACACACACACACACTCTTACATTCAGGGACCATTTAACACCTCAAGTCTTAAAACGCGTACTACACAGGGGGGAGGGAAAAGCTTCAAATACAGATCACATTCCACAATGCACTGTTTTAAAGTAAAAACCCTTTTTTGGCTTCATTCATTGTAACACCGCCGGAAGAAGATATCAGTGTCTCGAAAGCTTGCACAAATAAAAGCATTTCGTTAGCCACAGAACGGTATCGTCCATATATTATATTTATTTTCCTATTTAATATTTGTGCTGTAAAACTTTATCCCAACAAGGAATTATGGGAATCATAAACTTGTAGTTCTTGTTGGGACATAAATGATAGTCTTACTGTCTTAATTACTGTCCTAGATATTTGCTCAACATCTTCGATAGTTATAATTTACAGTGGCGGCCGCCTTTATCCTCGTGCGGCCGTATCGGCGCAACTCTGAAAACCGCGGGCAGATGCAGTATTTGATGCGGTATGTTCCGGTATTTTAAGCCGCGGCCGCCTTTATCCTAGTGCATTGTATTAGCGCTGTCTCGGCATGAATGCGGTATGAACGCGGTGAAGTGCGTGGCATTCGGAAAAAATACCCATACAAAATCGGAGATGTTGGAGAATAAAAGGGGCCGTGACAGTACCAAACAAAGGGTGAAAAAGAAATTCCACTCGAGGAAAAAAGTTCTCTTGGGAGCACACCTTACACATAATAAAACAGTAACATTTAATGCTAAAAATAAAACATATCACTCAGAAAAGTAGTTTTAAAAAGGAATTAAAAAGTGAGCATTTTTGTTACAATTATAACTTATCCTCACGTGTGCACTATACTAAAACATATTAATTACATTAACACATCAAAATATTGTTCCAAAACAATGACTATTTATGAATCATTTAGATGCTTTCTCTTTAGAGTGTTGACTCAGTAGTCATCTCTTAAACACTATGACAAAAAAGAAACCCTTGATTTATTCTCATCTGTAACAGAAGCCCTAACACTACAAAATATATCTTTCAAACACTAGAAAGGAAGCGCTTTCATGTTACTGTATACGTTCACAATTTTTCCATTTAAATGCAGATTGTAACTTTCTGCTAAGTAAGAGCTAGACATTTTTCTATTAAAATGCTAATCGGAATGTTAACTTTAACTTGGAAACTGTTTTAGAGAGGAAACATAGATAGGATGGTTTAGTGTAGCTTGGGGTTATTCTTCTGAAAGACCATGCTTAACCTATGTGACTTTATCAATGAGAACTGCATTATTCTATTGGAAAACCACCAACATAAGAATGATATTAACTGCTTTTCATTTGTTTATATTAACATTGCGGTTGATTCTCTAAGGGCATATCTTTGTTTGTTGGTTATCTGACTGAAAAATATAGTAGGTAAGTATGTGAGAGTGTGTGTATATATATATATATATATATATATATATATATATATATATATATATACACACACACTCTCACATACTTACCTACTATATTTTATATATATATTAGATTAGAACAAATATATTTATATATTAGAACAAAAGAAAAAGAAAAAGCGCCCGATCCATGTGTAAAATCTGATATAAAAGGTTTAATTTACCATAGACATAGACAATTGCACACTCACACTTTTTCAGTGTATTAAAAGCATTTTATGGGACAAGCCCATGCACCAGACAGACGTCAGACTTCCACTGCTTCCTTCCGTTTCATTTGGTTGTATGAACTGCAAGGCTTTGCTGCCGCTGGTGTCACTGTCTCAGCGTCTCTCCGACAACCTGGATGAGTGACTTGCGGTTCCTTGTCTGCACGGCTCTACACGAACCCTCTCCAATGAGATAACAGGGAACTCCTGCATTGACGTCTGCACTCCGGCGTCTGGGCTGCTCCACCACCGGCTCCTATACCACGTGACCCTACGCGTTTCTTCCATCTCAGCGGATTTCACCATCCCCTGATGAAATCCGCTGAGACGGAAGAAACGCGTAGGGTCACGTGGTATAGGAGCCGGTGATGGAGCAGTCCAGACGCCGGAGTGCAGACGTCAGTGCAGGAGTTCCGTGTTATCTCATTGGAGAGGGTTCGTGTAGAGCCGTGCAGACTAGGAACCGCAAGTCACTCATCCAGGTTGTCGGAGAGACGCTGAGACAGTGACACCAGCGGCAGCAAAGCCTTGCAGTTCATACAACCGCATGAAACGGAAGGAAGCAGTGGAAGTCTGACGTCTGTCTGGTGCATGGGCTTGTCCCATAAAATGCTTTTAATACACTGAGAAAGTGTGAGTGTGCAATTGTCTATGGTAAATTAAACCTTTTATATCAGATTTTACACATGGATCGGGCGCTTTTTCTTTTGTTCTAATAGGTATCGTTGGGAGGTTGTTGAGCCCAAGAAGGAAGCTGCCCGGACCGCATTTTTCTTTTTAAAGGTTTTTTCATATGGACACTTAAGTATACAATTTTTATTTTAACTTTATTTTTATTTTTTACATTTTTATTTTTTACATAGACTATTTTTTCAAACTATTCATACAATATATACAATTAGATTTTTGAGATTTTTTCATTTATGTTACATGTTGTTGTTATTTTTTATTTGCACTATTTTTTCACTTTTTTCATTTTTTATTTTTTATATTTCAATATTTATCATCATCCTGTTCCATACCACTATTTTTTATAATTAATTGATTGTTAATAGGCATCTGTGCAGGGTGGATCATCTTGTTAGTCGGGACCAGGGTTGCAGCAATTCAGGTGTATGTTAATACAGGCGCTGTCATATATATATATATATATATATATATATATACATAAAAAGAAAAAAGCGCCCTCACCTAGTGCAATACCTTGAGATGCAGAAGAGTGAAATGTATTAAAAATAGATGTAGAGTTGGTAATACACACTGACAAGACATAGGAGATATAAAAACACATAAGGGTATCTTTATACACGGTTACCCTGATGCATTGTAGCTGGAGTAAATGAGGGAGACCTCCAGATGAATTACAGTAACTACAATCATACGCCTGTGGATCCGCTGCTGGATAAGCTCTCACACGCCAAAGGCACACACATACATACATGCACTAAAGCGGCGGTAGCAGCGCAAAAACCTTCTTTTCCCTGTCTTCTCCCCGATCGCCCGGCTCCACGCTCACTGCTGCGTGCGGCCCTATTATAGAAAGGCTGACTAACCACAGCCAATTATAAGTGCCGTGCGCACGGTAGAGCACGTGCCCCCACTATGGTACGGGCCTTATGTGAGTCACTACACTGGCTACCCATACCATTCAGCAGTGGTTTCCAACCTTTGTTTGGTTAAGGAACCCCAAGTGAAATTCTGAGGAACCCCAACCACCTCAAACAGCAACTCTGTGATCAGATGCCTTGTAAATTCTTCTGTATTTGATACAATTTTGAAATGACCAGAAAATGACAGGGAGCCCTGTAGGCATGCCCGGGGAACCCAAGGGTTCCTAAGAACCCTGGTTGAAAAGCACTGCCATATAGGGTCAAATTCAAGACACATGCTCAACAACACTACAGTATGCGCAACCCCGCTCTTCTCTACATCTCTGACCTACTTTCCAAGTACTCTCCCACACGCAGTCTGTGCTTCGCTCTTCATCTACGTCTCTCCACCTCCCTTATTATTACCTCTCACTCCCGCCTTCAAGACCTTACCCATGCTGCACCACAACTCTGGAACTCTCTACCACGCATCAGACTCCCCTCCCCCCCCCCCCCCCGACCCACCATCTATACACTTATAAGCTCCTTAAAAACACACTTTTTCAAGGAGCCTAGTCCAACACTCTCCTGATGTCGATAGTCAACCCTTGCTAAGAAACTGACACACTCCCTTCCTTCTACACTGTAACCTCCTTGGGGCAGGGACTTCCTTCATATTATCTCAGTTTGTTTTAACATATATGTACCCCACACAGTATGTTACTGTCCTCCGTCCCACCCTGTACTGTGGAAAATGTTGGCCCCATACAAATAAATAAATAAAAATGTACTAAGGAACATTTCAAGATATTTTATTTTTCATGGGCACTAATTATATTTGGGAAACTTAAGTGGCAGATACATCAATTGCCTGTATAGGCTGCACACCCGATCTGGCATTAACGCCTATTGACTTGAATGGGTGTTAACTTGTATGCTTGCTTAATCTGCTCGTAATGAGTTAAAAAATACAATATTTAGAGATGGATATTATGTCAACTTTTGTCATATTAATTGTATAGAAAAATATATGTAAAAAATAATGTATTTTCTAGCTACAAAACGGGGGAGACTAATATCAGAATTTATTAAGGCTAATAAAATATCATTAGCATAAAGCCACATATTAGGTTGTGTATTTAAGGTTGAAACTTTGTGAATGTTTATAGTGTATCTGATCCACCGGATCTGATCCGAATTGTGAACGGTTGCATGGCCAGAACTAATAACACAAGAGGGAAAGGACAAACCTGTCATAAAAATGACAAGCTATGTTTTCAGAAAGACTGTAGCGACGATGTTGTGTAATAATCTTTAAATTAATATATTCTAGTTTAAGGTTAAAGAAACGAAATATGAAAAAAAATAATTGCTCTAACATTACTTTTACCAAAGACTGTTATTAAAGACTCCTAATTGATAGAACAGGAAATAGATATTTAGTAGAGATGGGCAAATATTTTCAGCAAATTTGGATCTGTAGCGGATCGGTTGGTTCCTTTGGTCCGCGGATTTCAGCGGATCAATCTCAAAAAGGGCAATTCGCGGTTTGCAGATTTTTTAAACTATTATTGCTAAAACACTCCGCGGATTCTGAAATTTGTTGGCAGATTCTACAATTCCATCCACGGGTTGTATCCAATGGCGGTTTTTGATCTGCGCTGATTAAAGCCGACCAAATCCGTTGGCGGATTTTAAAAACGCGATACGGATTTTGGGTTGAAAATGCGGAAAAAATTTGCCCATCTCTAGTTTTTAGAATGCCTGCAATTTAAAAAATGCAACTATAACACTAGCACAATGGTAATGTAATGATGTTATCACCACGCTGTTGACACAAAGTATCTTGGGGCTCCCCAGGAGCTGCTCCCCTCTGCACAGGACCAGCTTGCCCAACATATTGCTTCCTGGTAAAACATTTGAATTAATAAAATATGAAAGAAAAAAACAAAGGTGCAAAACATAAAATATGAAAGATCTAAAAAGTGATGAAGTGTATTGGTGAAAAATTAATCGATAAACGTCCCTGGCTCCACCATCAAACAATGCCTATCAAATAGACTTCATTTCCCAAAATAGTGTACTGTATATACCCAATGGAAACCAGATTCCTGTAGTGACCCAAGTTTAAAAGGAATCTTGAAGTTGTTTGAACATTGCTGGCTCTAACTGTATATACAGTAAATTATTAGCACAGCGAGACTAGAAAACGGTCTCAATGTGACTGATTGGAAAAAAGAAGCACACATTCTTCTAAACCCTCCCACCCCCAGTTAATAAGTATATTGGAATTCACTGTGCACAGTCTGACTATAATAGCAAATTATTTGGGGATTTCTGCTTAATCCATATGAGGGTGGTAAAACACTGACATGTTAATTAGAAACAGTAGGCAGTTTGCTTGGATTTGTATTTGTATCAGTGGCATCTGATCTTAAGCTGGAAACCATGGTCATTTCAATCAGTAGACTGGCAATACAACGCATGTATTTAATAATCTGCTTCTTTATATCTGTAGACCTGTTGCTGGCAGTTATTACATTTTTCTTTTTAACAATCTAAATAACATCTCGTGCAATAGGTAGGCTGGGAAAACAAAACATATTTGTGTAGCATTTATAACTGTTTAATTTCAACTGCTTGTTAAGGGAGTAAGAGATGTAAAGGATTTGAAGAGAATTACCTTTAATGCAATGTAATTCCATTATTACTGTATCCCTGTACTTTGTCTATACAATGTCTATTGTTACATGCAGTATGATTCAGTGCAGCAAATGTGACCAAGGATGCTACATTGGTGAAACCAGCCAAAAATTTCAAACCAGAAGGAACTTACACAGACACACAATAACACACCATGAAGAAGGAAGATACGGCACAGACACACAATAACACACCATGAAGATGGAAGATACTGCACAGACACACAATGAAGAAGGAATATACTGCACAGACACACAATAACACACCATGAAGAAGGAATATACTGCACAGACACACAATAACACACCATGAAGAAGGAAGATACTGCATTTCACTTAGGACACCACTTCTCACAGCCAGATCATTCCACGAATGACTTAAACATCCAAATCCTCAATGGAATGTTTAAAAGCTTCAAGAACGGAAAACATTTGTACTCAAAATTATAATGTTCTTGGAAAAAAGGACATAATGCTGATATGGGGGTTCTTACACACTATTATAATTTGTTCTAATGTTTCTCCCTTTACAATTAACCCTTCTCCCCCCTGCACCCTCACCCCCCATCACACTGCTGATGGATGTACAGTATGGTCCTGTGTCTCACAGTCCCTTTCATCTATTTCTTCCCCTGTCTGTTTATTTACTATTCCCTCTGCCATGACTTCTCTACCTCATCTGCTTTAGATTGTTGTCTTGTTTTTTAAATTAAAAAAAAGGTCTCACCGAATACTGGAGTACTTAATTACTCTGCACTATCACAACTCGGTGAACACGGCTATTTCTACTTGATTCGAGTTTTCATAAAACTCAGAATCCACATTCCCATTTTCAGAATGATAAAGCAGAGAGGTTGAATTATATCTCAATCCGATATGACCCAGATGTATTCTGACTCATTCTCTGTGGCAGCTAGTAAAAACCTGCAGCAGCGGCTCAGTGAGTCAAGACACTGATGTGTAATAAATGACACAGAGTTTGACGTAGGGGAACCTGCTTCAATTTCCGGTGTCACCTCCCTTTGACCTTGGGCAAGTCACTTTATCTCCCTGTGCCTCAGGCACCAAAACCCATAGATTGTAAGCTCAACGGGGCAGGGACAGTCTCTGTAAAAAAAAATCCCATGTGCTGCGTAACGCGCGCTTTACTGTAATTGTGACGCGCTTTGCGTCCCATTGGGAGAAAAGCGCTATATGAAATAAAGTTATTATTACTTCTGCAGTGTTGCTAACCAGCAATCAGTTGCAAATGCTGCTACTAAGTGAATATATACAGTTAAAAAAACAAGAGAGATCAAGTAATATATAACATTAACTCAAATTAAGAAAGGTACCGTACAGAAAAAAGAGAGCTAATAGAGCCCCCTCCCCAAAATATCCTTTTTTATCACCCCATGCCTAGGGCAAAGAGTAGGAATCCGTGTCAAACACGGGCTTATTATAAATAATAATTAATATCTTGGCTTCTGGTATACCGTGCAGACCATTATTCTGTTTTGGAAATTGTTCAACTTTAGGGAAAAAAGGTGAGCCACGGAGCATATCATAAACACTGTCAAATTAATTAGCATTTATCCTTGGATTAAATGGAAGCTTCTCTCAGCAGGGACTGACATCTTTTACTACACAGTATGTTTTATTCATGGATTATCAGTTTTTGGCAACTGTAAGAAAGATAATAATGTATCAACAAGTTTAGTGTAATGTGAAGTTAGGGACAGGCAATGACGAGGTCTTTTTATTAATATTCCCGGCTTCTGTTTCAAAATATTCTTCCTGTCTTCAGATGGTACTGTACCTTGTAGCAGTGATCAACAATATCACTTGTACTGTAGCGGCAAAACCTGATATTTACTGCAGTATGAATTTATATTCCATTATCAAAATTACATGTCTTATAAGCTCATTAAACAAGGAAATACAGCATTTGAAAGCAGATTGATAATAAAATAGACTATTTGCTTAAATCATGCACACATTTTCATGTGTAAATGTAGGGATTTGCTAAATGTAATTTTATATTTTAGGGGTTGCTTATATAATAAAACAATAAGAGTGTAGACACACAAATCAATCATGCATTTTTCGTGCCCAGAAAATGAGTGGTAAGTTATTCAGCAATTTGTTTTTTTATGATTAATTTAATTTTAAAAAAAAGAATGAGAAAGTCAGCACATACAACAGGAATTAGCATTTCTGACTCATACACAAACAATGAACTGGCGCATATTATACCATGAACATTTAAGGTCAACGTTATATTGGGAATATTTGCATTGTGATTAGACTTTTAATATGTAGAAATTTCACTAAAAGGGAAAAAGAGCGGCTCAGCGAGTAAAGACACGGACTGTAAATAAGGACAATGACTGGCACTGAGTTTGCAGCAAGAGAGCCTGGTTCAATTCCTGGCGTTAACTCCTTGTGACCTTGGGCAAGTCACTTTATCTCCCTATGCCTCAGGCACCAAAATCATAGATTGTAAGCTCAACGGGGCAGGGAGTGTCTGTAACATTCCTATGTGCTGCGTACCGCGCGCTATACTGTAATTGTGATGCATTTTGAGTCCCACTGAGAAAAGAGCTATCTGAAATAAAGCTATTAAAATAAATTGCAACCTGATTTGGAGCACTGAAATTATATATTTATTTTCCGAAAGGAGGTGTTTATTTATTTTTAATTTTTGTTAACTGCTATGTAAGGTTACCCAAATGTGAGCAGGGAACAAGAGATGAAGTCTGCAAAATAAAATGCTGCAGTATATGTCATAACGTCCCACATAGATATATCTTAATTTGACTTGTATTTGTAAAGAAAGCAATTTTATGAGCAAAAAAATAATAATAACAAGTTATTTATTATTAAATATGCTGATGTGCTTTATTGTTGTATTTTTTTTTTACAATAAATCTTGCATATAATCTATTATTCATTTCACACCAACCACTCCAAAGCCGTGGACTGTATTGTCTTTGTAAAGTGCCGAGAACACTGTGGGACTGTATCAAGAAAGATGTACATACATACAATACTTATAGAGATTCATTTGGCAATGCTAAGTACTCGAGCAGTGGAGGTGTTCGCCAGTAAGTTTATTACAAAGAGAAAAAACCCCATACTGGTTTGAAACTCATACAGTAGCATATAATACCTAGTGGGGAAATAATGATTACTGCTCAATGTGCCAAGAACTAAATATGTAACAAAGGAAATAGAAAATATGACATAAATATGAAATCTCTAAAATCCCTGCCACTCCTGATTTATGGTTCCCCTCTCAGTAATGGGGATAAACGTATTTATTCCAACAACTGCAGAAACTGCTCATAACTCAAAACATGCCGTTTATATATTTCAAACTATTTTAATGGCAACGCATCCCAAGTGTTCTCCCGGCTTCCAACGCCGAGCGCCAGTCGTAAAAAGAACATTCAATAAAAATGGATGTAATCTATCATTAATGTAAACAACAGTGCTTTTATCGCAGAGCATCTCCTTTAATCTGCTGCAGGGCTGCACAACTCAAGTCCTCAAGTGCCCTCCCCCCACCCCTCCCAACAGGCCAGGCTTTCAGGATATCCCAGCTTCAGCACAGGTGGCTCAATCAGATGCTCAGTCAAAGACAGCCTCTGATTGAGCCACCTGTGCTGAAGCAGGGACTGATTAAGCTACCTGTGCTGGAGGAGGGACTGATTGAGCCACCTGTGCTGAAGCAGGGATATTCCGATAACCTGACTTGTTGGGGGGCTGTGACAGGAGGGGGTAACCAGGCTCTATAATAAAAGGTCAAGCCCATTTTGGTTACCCCTGCTCTGTGTATAAGGGTCCCAGAGAGTTAGCTCTTGGACCCAGTAACATTGTATGATCACATTGTACTTTGTGTAATAAAACACATTTGTGTGTTTTTCCCTTTCCGGGCGTGCCAGCAAGCAGGGAGTGCTAGTGCATGAGTTTCAAGGGGGGGTTTGCAGAGGAACCGTTGGCAGAATGTGCCTAGGAGGTTGGGGTCCGGAGTTACCGGATCCCCAATAAATGTACCCGGGAATCATGCCTGATTCTCAGATACATGTAGGCACATTGTCCCAGTAATACTTCCCCTTGAAAACGTAAGCGCGACTCACCACTGGGGTACCCTGCTTCAGCACAGCCCAGAAAGGAGAATGAGGCACAGGGATAAATATGTATTCCTGTAGCTGAGGGAATCCCTAGGTTAAGGGGGTACCCCAGCTAGTGCCAAGGTGACCCACAACCAGTATAGGGTTTGTGGGTGGCCAACCGTATATAAGGTGGGGGGGGGGGCTCTGCAAGTCCAAACAGAGTCACAGTGTGTGGGGAAATAAGACAGAAATAAAGAGACAAAATGTTTTCCTTTTCTGTTCCCTGTACCCTAGAGACTCCAAACTTTGGGAGTCTAAGTCTTAGGTAGGGTTTGGGGTGAAAAGCAAGTCATTTTGATTGCAGGAGGTCTGTGGACAAAGTTACCGGTCACCCTATACTTCTCCCCGGCTTACTCACACTATTTTCGGGTACCCGGGGTCAGTTGCACTGGGGCCATACAGTGTCTCCCAGATTCCTAGATTTCAAACCCCAAGATCCTCACCTAAAGTCCCACACAGCTGAAGGGGATCCCCGAGCCTCAGTGTTTATTAAAAGGCAGCCCGTGCAAACCCATAGGCGCCGGTAAGTCTGCTGGACATCAGAGTTCAAAGCAGCCAGAGGATGCCAGAGGTGTGAACAGCATTTGGTCAGCAGGGAAAGGCGGAGAACTAGGTCCGGAGATCAATGGCAGTCCTCCGGGAGGCCCCTTCTTCTGCCAGACCTTGGGGTGCCTGCCCAGCGGGTGGCATTGGGATAGCTGGGGGAGATGTGGCAGCTTGCGCATGTTCCTTGGCTATTTCAAATTCCCAGCAGACCCAGCTTTACAACCCGGCTTGGCTCTGATTGGCTGCTTGAGAAAGTTCCCAAGCGCTGATTGGCTGTCCGGTCAGCTTCTATTTTATGAATGAAGCAGGGAATACTATAAGAATCCGTGAGCCAATCAGATTGTGTGTTCCCCTTGAGTCTGAGCTGAAAAAGCGCGGGCGGGCTTTTCAAAGATGTTCTGTTTGTAATAGCAAAGCAATTGGCTTCGATTTCAAGCCAGAAAAGCCTGCCCGCCAGAGACTAAGGGCCTCATGCAGTAAGCCCCGATACAAAATTTTCGGCACGAATTGCGAAAATGTATTTTTTGGGCGATTTGCCCTCGCAGTATTCAGTAAGGGCCGAATCCTTCCGATCCCTGCTGAAGCACTGCGAAAGCAAAGCTGCCGATGAGCTGTGGCGATACAGCCTGGCTCCCGATAAGGCTCCCGATAAGCCTTTGGTGCCGATAGATGTTTGCAGCTGAGAGAGACAAGCCGCTCTCTCAGCGCAAACTTCGGCACCAAAAAAAGTATTTAAAAACAACTTTTATTTATACTCTACATGTGCAGGGGGTCTTCGGAGCTGAACCGCGTTGGTTTGAGGTCCGGGGACCCCCTGCCCCCCGAGATACAGGCCCCTTTATGAGGTGCCGGTATCCCTCGGCGTTTAAAGGTCCCGATCACGTGACCGCGGCCTGTAAACAAACCAGAGGGATACCGGCACCCCATAAAGGGGCCTGTATCTCGGGGGGCAGGGGGTCCCCGGACCTCAAACCAACGCTGTTCTGCTCCGGAGACCCTCTGCACATGTATAGTATAAATAAAACACACACACATCAATAAAGACTCGTTCCTTACCTTGGCGGCTATGTGCAACGGTAATGAAGCAGCATGAATGTCTTTTTAATTATACTGTACAGTGAGCAGGGGGTCCCCTGAGCTGAACCGCATTGCTTTGTGGACCAGGGACCCCCTGCTTCCCGAGTTACAGGCCCCGGTATGTGTCATCGGGTGGCAGTGTCGCCGCCATGTTTATAGCGTCCCCGCAATAAACATGGCGTCCACACTGTAACCGATGGCCCAAACCGGGGCCTGTAACTCGGGAGGCAGGGGGTCTCTGAGCCACAAATAAATGCGCTTCAGCTCAGGGGGCCTCCTGCTTCCGCACAATATTATTAAAATACATTAATGCTGCTTCATTACCATAGCGGATAGCCGCTAAGGCAATGAAGGGGTTAACGCATAGTAGCATGTTTATTGGGGACAAATGCCCCCAATAAACATAGCAGCAATACACAACATACAGTATAGTAATGGGCAGAATGACTATTATCCACAAATGGATAATAGTGCAGTTGTCCATTTACAATACTTACACAACAATAAAGACTTTAAATACATATAGCACTCACCCATGTCCCACTGCCACGATGAAGGCCATCCTCATCTTCATCCTGCCCATGCCCCATCCGCTTCTGCAAAACAAACACAAGAATTACAACATCCAAATTAATGTCCCCTAACCCCTTAATCACCATAGCGGTTATTAACCGCTACAGTTATTAAGGGGTTAAGCCACCATCACCCACATACCCTCCCCCACAAAGCCCCCCAACCACCCTCACCCAATACCCACAGGGGAGTCCTACCAAATACCCTTGGGCCTAATACCCCCTCCCCCAGCACATACAGTACAATAATGTGCCAAATAACTATTATCCACATAGGGATAATACATTATTTGGCCATTATTAAACACATTCAATAACGTTAAAATGTAAATAAAATTGTACTAACCTCATCAATAAGAAGTCTCCGTCGCCAGCATCATCCTTGGGGTCCGTTGCCAACATTAGAAATAGCCACAACATTTCAATATCATTAACATAACACTGAACCCCTTAATCACCTTATCGGGTACTAACCTGAAAGGTAATTAAGGGGTGAAGCCATCCTGCAATGCCTACAACAGTTATGCATAACATCTTCAGTGAAATAAAAACCAATTGCCTAACCAAATTCCATTTAATCATTCAATCTGTAGGCTCACATGCCTCATAAAACATTGCATTTACAGTGTATACATGTAGCATAACATGTAAACTGCATGTACACGCTGCAAATCAATGTTAACAATACAATAATGCCACTCAAATCGCCATACATCACAAGAAGTATATTATTTAATACAATAAACTCACCATCAATGAATTACCACACATCAATTACATCCCTAAACAATTAAAATACCATCCATACCAATTACACAATGAACTAAAGCTATCCTAACAGAGAACCACTTCAAAACATAGAAAAAAGTACACCAACAAATACAATATATACTAAAGCAAGGCTTTCCATATCCTATTGTACGGCCTGGAAGCCCAAAACTTACATCTGTCTAAAAATAAAATACATTTAGCACACATCAATGCATAGCCACAATGATTAACAATACAGAATTAGAAGCTTTAACAACACTATCATTTCTTACCCTGTATATATATCTGTACACATACATACAGACATACACACAGTGGGAAGAAATGATATGCATTATAAAAAATGAAAACATGAAAAAGCAACACAAAAAACAGTTACATTAAGTACATTTCTTTATTTAACTTACCATTACTTGCCCCCACCGACTCCCGTTGATCAGCTTACTCACGAACCAATCCACGACACCATCCACGACACCATCCAGGAACAAATCCACGACACCATCCAGGAACAAATCCACGACACCATCCAGGAACCAATCCAAGAACAAGTGCAGGAACCAATCCAGGAAGCAAGCCACGAAGAAATCCAAGAAACAATCCACGACACGATCCAGGAACAGGAACCCATAAAAGAAAAGAAAAAAACAAATTAAACATTAAAATAATAAAACATGACAATCAAGGGTTGTACTAGTTTTATTCTTAGTGAATCTGTATTACAATACCTTGTTCCGGGGTCTTCTTGACATCCGGTGCCACGCCCTGGTCTTCAATCTTCAGGAGGAGGTCCGTCCTCCTCGGCATCTGCCTTCAAAATGAGACGACATAGGCTTTTATAGGCCTATGACGTCACATTTGTCGTCATATGGTTCCCACGGCCCTGATTGGGCCGTGAAAACCATGTGTTTTGGCCGATGTAAAAAAATTGATGACGTCACTTAAAGGCAATGCCAGCACAGCCAATCAGAATGGCTTTGCTGCTATTGCCTTTAAGAAAACGTCATGAAATGACACATGGCCGGACTCACATGGTACTTGAACCAATCAGAGTAGGGATGGAGTTCCCACGCTCTGATTGGCTGGCTTACCATGTGAGTCCGGCCATGTGTCATTTCATGACGTTTTCTTAAAGGCAATAGCAGCAAAGCCATTCTGATTGGCTGTGCTGGCATTGCCTTTAAGTGACGTCATCAATTTTTTTACATCGGCCAAAACACATGGTTTTCACGGCCCAATCAGGGCCGTGGGAACCATATGACGACAAATGTGACGTCATAGGCCTATAAAAGCCTATGTCGTCTCATTTTGAAGGCAGATGCCGAGGAGGACGGACCTCCTCCTGAAGATTGAAGACCAGGGCGTGGCACCGGATGTCAAGAAGACCCCGGAACAAGGTATTGTAATACAGATTCACTAACAATAAAACTAGTACAACCCTTGATTGTCATGTTTTATTATTTTAATGTTTAATTTGTTTTTTTCTTTTCTTTTATGGGTTCCTGTTCCTGGATCGTGTCGTGGATTGTTTCTTGGATTTCTTCGTGGCTTGCTTCCTGGATTGGTTCCTGCACTTGTTCTTGGATTGGTTCCTGGATGGTGTCGTGGATTTGTTCCTGGATGGTGTCGTGGATTTGTTCCTGGATGGTGTCGTGGATGGTGTCGTGGATTGGTTCGTGAGTAAGCTGATCAACGGGAGTCGGTGGGGGCAAGTAATGGTAAGTTAAATAAAGAAATGTACTTAATGTAACTGTTTTTTGTGTTGCTTTTTCATGTTTTCATTTTTTATAATGCATATCATTTCTTCCCACTGTATGTATGTCTGTATGTATGTGTACAGATATATATACAGGGTAAGAAATGATAGTGTTGTTAAAGCTTCTAATTCTGTATTGTTAATCATTGTGGCTATGCATTGATGTGTGCTAAATGTATTTTATTTTTAGACAGATGTAAGTTTTGGGCTTCCAGGCCGTACAATAGGATATGGAAAGCCTTGCTTTAGTATATTGTATTTGTTGGTGTACTTTTTTCTATGTTTTGAAGTGGTTCTCTGTTAGGATAGCTTTAGTTCATTGTGTAATTGGTATGGATGGTATTTTAATTGTTTAGGGATGTAATTGATGTGTGGTAATTCATTGATGGTGAGTTTATTGTATTAAATAATATACTTCTTGTGATGTATGGCGATTTGAGTGGCATTATTGTATTGTTAACATTGATTTGCAGCGTGTACATGCAGTTTACATGTTATGCTACATGTATACACTGTAAATGCAATGTTTTATGAGGCATGTGAGCCTACAGATTGAATGATTAAATGGAATTTGGTTAGGCAATTGGTTTTTATTTCACTGAAGATGTTATGCATAACTGTTGTAGGCATTGCAGGATGGCTTCACCCCTTAATTACCTTTCAGGTTAGTACCCGATAAGGTGATTAAGGGGTTCAGTGTTATGTTAATGATATTGAAATGTTGTGGCTATTTCTAATGTTGGCAACGGACCCCAAGGATGATGCTGGCGACGGAGACTTCTTATTGATGAGGTTAGTACAATTTTATTTACATTTTAACGTTATTGAATGTGTTTAATAATGGCCAAATAATGTATTATCCCTATGTGGATAATAGTTATTTGGCACATTATTGTACTGTATGTGCTGGGGGAGGGGGTATTAGGCCCAAGGGTATTTGGTAGGACTCCCCTGTGGGTATTGGGTGAGGGTGGTTGGGGGGCTTTGTGGGGGAGGGTATGTGGGTGATGGTGGCTTAACCCCTTAATAACTGTAGCGGTTAATAACCGCTATGGTGATTAAGGGGTTAGGGGACATTAATTTGGATGTTGTAATTCTTGTGTTTGTTTTGCAGAAGCGGATGGGGCATGGGCAGGATGAAGATGAGGATGGCCTTCATCGTGGCAGTGGGACATGGGTGAGTGCTATATGTATTTAAAGTCTTTATTGTTGTGTATGTATTGTAAATGGACAACTGCACTATTATCCTTTTGTGGATAATAGTCATTGTACCAATTACTATACAGTATGTTAGGGGGGTATAGGTGTTGTTGGGTATATATATATATATATATATATATAATATAATTATTTATTTATGTAGTTATTGTGGGGCTGGGGTGTGTATTTTTTTAATATTGTGGCTAGTGGGGGTGGGTGAAAGGGGTATTAGCCCCAACGGTGGTAGTTTAGGGCTTGCGGGTGGGTAGCGGGAGGCCTCAACCCCTTCAGGACCGTAGCGGTATTAACTGCTACGGTCGTGAAGGGGTTAAGTGCCCTCGCAACCCCCCCGCAAGTCCTAAACTCACACCCAGGGCCAAATACCCCCCTCACCCATCCCCGCTACCCACAATAACGCTGGCACGGTGGGTTAACCCCTTCATTGCCTTAGCGGTTAGCCGCTAAGGTAATGAAGTGGCTTTTAAATGCCTTTTTCCTGCCTCGGATGCATGCCGGGGGGCTCCGGTGCGGGTATCAGCTCCGGAGACCCCCGGCATCAATCACAGGCAGGAAAAAGGGCTGATTTTTCCTAAGTGTCGCCCTTGCCGATGCTTCTCCTTCAGCAAGTTGCCAACTTTAGTTGGCGGGCTGGATTGGCCATAAAATCTCCAATCTGGCCTGCCGATCAGCACCAAAAAGCTGATCGGGGCTTACTGAATTCAGGCGGGAAAAAAAAGTCTCGATAAGTGGCTTATCGGCAGCCGGGTGGCGAAAAAATTTTTTCCGCAAGAAAAGTTGCCGATAATTCCCACTTATCGGGGCTTACTGAATCAGGAGGGCAAAAAACGGCTATAAAATGCCGAAAAAGCCTTATCGGGGCTTTCTGCATGAGGCCCTAAGTCCCGACTTTTGCGCCCAAGTTCTTAGAAACGAACGTAGCGGACGTGGCTGGGATTTTATGCCGATTTGAGTTCCAGGAGATTTGGGCTGACTCGCGGTCAGGAGGGACCAAGTTCTCAGAAGAGAACGTAGCGGTGGCGATTTGGGTTCCAGGAGATTCCGGGCTAAGTATCGGTCAGGGTAAAACTCTCCCAAAGAGTTCCCTGCACCTAGGAAAGTCTCGTTTTCAATCCCAGCCCAATAGTAAGCGCGTCTTTTTGTCTGTATTTTGTCTTTCATTGTGTGTAAGCGAATTTATGCTGAATAAATTACAATTTATTTCTCTACCTTGTTTTGCTCAATGAGTGATCCCAGTAAAAATGTGTAAATCACCTGGTTTCCCGTGACAGAGGAGATTCGCCTTTTGTGGATTTTTTATTATTATTACCAATACACACCGCGGATTCCGGAAACCCGTGGACCGATATGTAGAATCCAATCCACGGATTCAGCAATCCGTTGGTGGATTCTTAAGAATCCTTATAATAATGATTCTTATAATAATAATCCTTATAATAATAATTCTTATAATAAGAATCCTTATAATAATAATTATTTTAATAAGAATCCTTATAATAATGATTCTTATAATAATAATCCTTATAATAATAATTATTTTAATAAGAATCCTTATAATAATGATTCTTATAATAATAATCCTTATAATAATAATTATTTTAATAAGAATCCTTATAATAATGAGTCTTATAATAATAATCCTTATAATAATAATTCTTATAATAAGAATCCTTATAATAATGATTTTTATAATAATAATCCTTATAATAATAATTCTTATAATAAGAATCCTTATAATAATAATTATTTTAATAAGAATCCTTATAATAATAATTCTTAAGAATCTGCCAACAGATTTCTGAATCCGCGGATTGGATTCTACAAATCCCTCCACGGACTTTGATGAATCCGCGCGGATTAAAACCCCCAAATCCATCCGGATTATGGGGGGAAAATGTGAGAAAATCAGGGAAATTGAGTTGGGCGAATTCGCCCATGTCTACTATTCAGCCCAGCTACAGGTAGGAAACAAAAACATCACAAGGTGAGTATGGAAACTAGAAAACAGTGCACAAATAGTCACCAAATGCAAATGTGTGTCATTTTTTCCCATTGTCAATACTGCTAAAAAGGGAATTTTTATGATAAAATTAAAAAACCCTGACACACAAAAAAAGTAAACACAGAAAAAACCCGCAAAAAACAAAACCCCTAAATATAAGTAAATATTAAGCTGTATATTACATAGCCACTATGGCACAAACATCTGCAGCCTATAGGGAGATCTCAATAGTATTACACCCACTGATACAGTGGATACGGAGTTTGAAGCGAATGTACGGATTGGTGGAATATAGCAAACCTGTAACAAATGATGTAAAGGATTCTGGGAAATAGCAGCCTGAGATAGATGAATTTAGCAGCAATTCATTGAATGGGCTTAATTAAAAAATAGACAAAAAGAGAATAACGTTATCAAATAATGTGTAAACAGCAAATATGAGAAATAATAATAAAGATGATTAGAGCTGTTACTGTATCTGGAATAAGAAGGAGGCAAATTCTACCAGGGATTGTAAAATACATCTGTCTGGATGTATGAAGGATGTGGATTCAGCAGATTAAGAAGACAGACTTTTAGGTGTGAAGGGTTCAACGACTGAGCCACTGATTAGGCTACCTGTGCTGAAGCAGGGATATGTTTAAAACCTGTTGGTGGCCCTTCAGGGCGGGAGTTGGCCACTCCCGGATTAGAATAAATAACCGCTGCTTCAGCAATTTAACTTCAAAGAGGATTCACATCATTTGTCCTGGGTAACTTTGTAGCCATTGATCTAAGTAAACTTATTCTGTTTTGTTTTTTAGCAAACAAATACACGTTTAATTCTTGAGTACTGGAGACTACAAAATAGGACTTATTTATTTATAATTGTTTCACCATGCATGTGTTGCCAGACATAACTGTACCTACAGTATACCTAGCAGAAGGGCTCTTCCTGTTGCTCGAGTTCGTCAACACTTCTACGCACAGTGTCGTGAATTACAGAGACACTGAATAAAGTGCAGAATTCCACTGCACATTTTGCAATTACAAGTACAAGCACGCTTTCCAAGCCACCAAATCTCTGTTGACTCTAATAAGGAATTAATTAGCAAAGATTAGTGCCCATTTTATCTAACAAGACTCAATGAAAATAGAGACAAGATGATAATGACATTCTATCAAGATGCATTAAAGATTACAAGATTTAGAAAGACCATAAAGAAAGGGACTAATACACTGCACGTTAACCCCGTGATAAACGGGATGGCAAAGTGATTTACAGACAAAGAAAGCACCAATTGCACAGGTCTCGACATTGGCCAATACATTATGTGAAGGCGTATGCAGCATTCTGGCTGTTCCTGCCCTATCTGCAAGCTTTTCTAGAAACTCCCATTGCCCTTTTGCTGTATATACTGTAGTGAGAAACCTATACAAAAACACAATCTACAAAGGGGTATATATAATATATAATAATTGTTTGCTCTTGTATAGCACTGCTAGTTTTACTTAGTGCTTTACATAGATATTTTGCAGACACAAACCCTGCCCTGTAGAGCTTATAATTTATGTTTTTTTTTGGTGCATGAGGCACAGAGAGATAAAGTGACTTGCCCAAGGCAACAAGGTGCCGACATCAGGAATTGAACCATGTTCCCCTACTTCAAACTCAGTGCCAAGAGTCAGTGTCTTTACTCACTGAGCCGCTCCGGCTCTCATAGTGTCATAGTGTCATAGTGTCATAGTGTCATAGTGTCATATATTGAAGAACACAGTTTGAAGGCTATAAACGAAACATATAGGATGTGCTGCCAAACAGTAGCTTCAGGTAGCACTTCATATCGCTCACATACAGAATACAATCACTTCAAAAACATGAATTGTACAACTTTGAGATTATATGTCAGTTTCTATTAAAGGGAGAGATTTTGTGCCGGGTACCAAGGAACCTCAGGTTTCACCGGACCACACGAGACTGTGTCTGCTCTTTTCAAAGTATCAGCCAGTTCACTGCCATGTCATAAAAGAATGATACATGTTTAGAATGTGATGGAGATCATAGCTCTGAATCTGGTTTGAATTACAGTACAGGTCTAACTCCTCCCAACTGGTCTCTTTATTTATCTTTGGCACCTCAGGCACCCTGACCAAGTATTGACAGAGAGCCACAGAGCTGATTAAGTTGAGAGACATCATGACTAAAAGCAGTGGGTCTCTTTTTCCTAGGTTTGGTTAAGTGGGGGTTAATGTGGGTTTGTGTTAAGGCTGGAAGTGAAGTGCACTTAAGGGGCTTCTGGGGAGGTTTTTAAAAGGTTGGGGTTACCGTGGTCCAGCTTCTTCTTTTTGGACAGGTCAACGAGTGACGTCATCAGCATTTAGCTGAGAGAAGAGGCGCAGAGGAAGGGCCCTGCTTGGCTCATTGATTGAATCCCGGGGGACAGAAGAAGAGGCGCGAGGGAGGCAATGGAGGTTGAAGGTGGAGTGAGTGGGGCCTTGGGGGTGCAGCCTGAAGTCAGAGTGATTGTGGGTGAGCACAGCAGGCTGGCCGGCAGAGAGGAAATATAAGCGGTGGTGGCGGGTCTGTCTAGCATGTGCTCAAGCAGCAGGGGCGGAGTGGATGGCAAAGCAGTTGCAACTCAGATGGACGTGCTGCTAAGTAGTGTGGGAGTGGCGCAAAGGAGTATGTCATCCACCCTTCAGTGTGGGCTGCCAGTGTCTGGTGGTGATGAGGAAGGAGGGTGGCACAGCAGCAACCCATCGGGCCACCGGGAGGGTGACAGCTGATAGTAGAGTGGTGACTGTCCATCAGAGTGGGCCAGTGGGTCAAGTGAGTAGTTTGGGAGAAGCAAGAGGGCACACTCTCATGGCTCCTGGGAAGCAGAGCAAGAGCAGGAGATACAGGGGAGGTTTACAAAGGTTAAGCCCTTCAGGTGAGTGTGGGACCCAGGATGGAAGAGGTTCTATCCCAAGTGCCATTGTGAGGGGCAAGAGGATAAGGCCAGCCTGGAACCTGTTGGTGGCTGCGCAAGAGGACCAGGGTGGGGCTCTGAGGGAGGCAGCAAGGGAGGTCTCTGGGACAGAGGAATACTTAGGGGTTATATAGGCTTGAGGGGGGATACTGGGGGTCCAATTTGGGAGGATATTTGAGGGGTGATTGGCATGTTTGGGTGGCAAGGGAGGGAATGCGGTTATCCCCTCAACCTCTGCAGGAAACTGAAGTGGCCGGTGGAGGTACTGGTAGAGCGAGGTCTGTAAGGGACAGTGTAATGTTTGGACTAGGGGCTTCAGAGTGGAGAAACATGAGGCAGAGATGTCCAAGATATTAGGAGCTGGTAAAAAAGAGGGGAGGATAGGGCTGAGGAGGAAGAAGTGACAGGCTCCTGAAGCCTAGTGGGGATTGGCTGCTCGCGTTTGAAGCATTATTTAAGCACATAGATACCATATGGGATGCGTGTAAGCTTTACGCTGGGCAGTTGTGGTGGGAGTATGGTGGTGGTGGTGGGAGTATGATCAGGACTGCCGAGAGCGGCTTCGGGGCTCCAAATGTCACAGGTGTGGCATTGCCATGGTAACGAGACACCGTGTGATGTCACGTTGGTGACGTCCATGGCGTCATTTGATGCGGCAGTTCAGAAGGAGAAGTAGGGCAGCATCAAGGAGTGACAAATAATGACATATGCAACATAGTCGGGCCCTGGGCCCCTTTCCGGATCGCCGGACCCCGGTAATTTGTACCGGCTTTCCCCTTCTCTCGTCTGCCCTCAGTATGATAGGCATTTGATCCAGAAGATGGTGGGACATAAAGGATTTCTGCCAGAATATGGTGGTGCCTTTATGTTGGGACGTATAGGATATGAATTTGTGGCTGTCACTTGCTGTATAATGCCTCAAACAACATCACCCTTTGAGTCTAAAGCTGGCAGATACCAGCTACCAGCACTGGGGGCAGTTGGCCAGGTTTAGTAACGGTGTTTGCTGGCAGTACAATGAGGCCCAGTGTCAGTTGGACTTTGGTTGACACTTCAGGCATGAGTGCAATGCCTGTGGTGGGACTCACCCAGCGAGCAAATGCTTTAAAAGAGGGAATTTGGCTTTGGCCTTTCATCGGAAAAGATATAACTAGAGAGGTTTCTGCAAAGGGCAAGGATGCCAGTGAGTGTAGCAGGGATGGCACTATGGCTAGGTCGCTACCCAAATAAGGAAGCAGCCAGATTACTAAGAACAGTTTTTTTCTGAGGGTTTTTTGGATTCCCTTTAGGGAGACTTAGTTGCAGCTTGCAGGAGGAAGCTTAGAACCTTAAAATGAGACCTGAGAGGTGTCGGGGTGCCAAGTGGCCGGGGCAGGGCAGAGTATTAAGTCCGGAGAACAGAGACCCCCTGCGGGGAGGACACTCTAGTCTGCCAGACTCAGTGGAGCCTGCCCAGTAGGTGGCAATGGGTTGACTGGGGGAAGCGGCAGAATATCGGCACGTTTCCCATTGATCTATACGTATGGGTCGCCAACGGGGCATCCCGAGACGGCTTGGAACACCCCCTCCTCTGACGTCAGCCAAAGGACGAGCCCCTATTCCTATTGGCTGGCGGGGAGGAATTCCCACTTTCTAATTGGTCGCTCCTCCTACTTCCATGCTGAACATAGAACAACAGAAGGTATGTAAGGAGAAGCCCCAGTCAGAGAACAAGACCATCTTGTGGCTTGAGTCGATGACGCGACGGCAGGCTTTTCAAAGTTGCTCTGTTCGAAATAGCAGAGCAACCGGCTTTGTTTTGAAGCCAGGAAAGTCTGCCCGGCAGAGACTAAATCAGACGCGAAGTCCAAGTTCTCTTTTTGAAACGTAGCGGTCGCGGCTAGGAACTGAAGCCGAAAAGAGGACCAGGAAGCCCGGGGGTATATCCCACTCAGGGTAAGCCTACCGAAGCTGGCGTCCTGCACCTATTTTAGCCCAGATTCAACCCCCAGTAAATTTTACCTGTATCTTTGTATTTCTCTGTGTGTATCTCTAGGTTTACTCGAATAAACCTCATTTTATTCCACTACCTCTTTTTGCCTAGTGAATGATCCCGGTATAAATTTATTCAAAGTCCTGGTCTCCTGTGACAATCAGATATAGGATTAGGCATATTTAATCTGAGTTTACAACCTATCTTGGAGAGGCTGTATTGTTGGTGGGCACCGCAAGGCCAGTTAAAGGGAGTTAAATGCCCTTGCTTGCGGCGGAATGGTTTTCAGTTTAGGGTAGGGACCTTGCCAGTTTGGCTCTATTTTTGGAGGTCGGCGGAACCCTTGAGGTGTAATCATGGGGAAGGCAGCGTCACGCTAGACTAATGCGCCAAGTATTGGAGTGACCTCCCAATAATGTAATGTATGTTTGTAGTCCCATCAGCCTTGGGA
Organism: Ascaphus truei; assembly: GCF_040206685.1. Taxonomy (NCBI): domain Eukaryota; kingdom Metazoa; phylum Chordata; class Amphibia; order Anura; family Ascaphidae; genus Ascaphus; species Ascaphus truei. The sequence goes on from NC_134498.1 coordinate 43,083,286, forward strand.
TGGTGGTGGCAATTTGCTGTTCGAGCCATGGGTATTCCCATGGCTTTATGATGCAGTGTTTTGAGCAAACTGGTGGGTCCCGGGGATGTGTTAGGTTATTTATTCATTGTAGTTATGTTGTTATGTTTGTTAATAAAAGCGGTGACAAGTTTTATTACAATAACCATGGTCTTAGTGTGTTTATTTAAGTTGAAAAATGAGGTGACCAGAATCAAGGCTGGGCAAGTCAAGTGTGATAACTTCCATTTATCAATATTTGGCTGGATCAAAAATGAATGACACAGAGGTATGCACAGGAGATCTTACAAACAATAGCACAGGTGCTACCCAGGCTGACTGCCTTGTCACGGTGATTGCCAATAGTACTGAATGTACTACAGCCCTTTATCATCTCTGCAACCAAAGATTTTCCACTGTAGGAGCAGGGACAGGAGCTCTTGCTCCATTAGCAGCACCTCTGATATCTGATGGAGCACGGTTGCTGATAACCAAGTGATACAGTTGCTAATTTTGGGGAATGGCCACCGTACTCACTGTGTGAATCATTTTTTGCTATTCAGTATCCCATTGTCTATAACTGCAGGCACATGATATTTCTCCTGCTCAGTTGTGAACATTCCTTTTCATCTCTTTCCTACAACTCTCCAGGGCAGTGGCCCGGTAATTGGTAAACCTTTGTCTCCGTGACACACACAGTCTTGTAGACTATAACCTGCCTCATTTAATATTTGACTTTCAATTACAGTTGTGGAATGAGATCCCCCAGTCCCACTCTTAATTGAAAAGTGTTTTCACAGCTTTCACCTTCTAGTGCGGTATCTGTTGTGCAATTATAGGCCCCGATTTATAGTTTAGACGTCATCCGAAAAATGTATTTATAGATTCTTTTACCAGGACAAAAAGTACATTGAGACTTACCTCTCATTTTCAAGTATGTCCTTGGCACAAAAAGCGGTTGCATTCAAGTTTAAGCCTGGAACCATTCCTATTTCTTGAAGTAGGAGCTTATTTACAGTTAAGTGCTACAGAGACATTAGCAGTGGGGTCATTGAAATATGATAATGAGGACATAGATTAACGCCATTGGCTATCCTTAATTCTTAGGCTAAGCCCCCGCTGCACGTGCCGGCGTGCCCGCCTTGCGTTCAGGTGGCGCGTGCACGGCACTTCATCGCTATCTGCGGTCTGTAGGGAGCCGTTTTAGGCATGGGGGCGTTGCCAACATGGATGGGGTGGGCGGGGCCATGTGCACATTTTCTGATCCGTGTCTGTGTGTGTGTGTGTGTCTGTTTGTCTGTGTGTGTGGCTGTGTGTCTGTGTGTGTCCATGTGTGTGTGTCCGTGTGTGTGTGTGTCTGTGTGTGTGTCTGTGTGACTGTATGTCCGTGTGTGTGTCCGTGTGTGTGTGTCCGTGTCCAGCATTGAGGACTGAGCATGGTTGAGGAAGGATTCACCCCCCTTGCCGGCAATCTCCCCTCCTCATTAGCTGCCTTCCACACCACGTGACGGGTTGCCACTCGGGATCACAATCCCTTTGTAGCCCCTGCTGCCGGACGCATCACAGTGCGAAGTGAGCCTGGCAGCGAGGAGGGACGGTGACCGACTAGGGAGGAAGTAAGGAGCTGGTGAGTGGCACGCACGCCGTCGCGCGCGCCGCCGGTCTTAAATTACAACACCTGTTAATCCAACTCTAAATTGGATGCTAAAGAAAAAGGTGCTATTCAACGCATGTACCCCCATGTAAAGCTCATTTAAATAAATTAGGAATAGATACACCTCCGCTCCGCCTGGCAAGTCGTTATATTAATGACCGTCACGCAAACTTCTCTTGTGCCTATTTTTGGACATCTCTAAACTGAAGACTTGTTTTTATGCGTTTTTGCACACTCTCTCGCACATGTTTAATTTCTCTTTCTATAGGTCACCTATTCAATGTTAACTTTGTGTGGAGCTTGAAGTGCCCCTGATGAGGAGTAAGCTGCATCACGGCATATGGATGTAGAAGGCCGGGGTCTCATGGACCATGTAAATATCCCAATATTTCTCCCTGTCTGTAAATAAATTAGCACATAGATCCAATGTTCATCACCACATTGCACCGTTTAAATATTGATAAATATTGATAGACACTTGGACGTGGATAGTAAATATTTGTGTCACCCCTCCTTATTCCCTAGATCAGGGGAGCACAATCTTCTTCGCTGTGCCCCACTTCCTGCTTCCCTCCCTGCTCACGTCCCCCTCACTTACCTTGTTTCCAGAATTAAATAAAGCGGTGGAGTCAGGTGACATCACATTGCCATGGCAACATGATGGCACTTGACACCGCGGCATCATTGGACACCGGGTTGCCATGGCGATGCATCGCCAAAGACAAGGTAAGGACAGTTGCAGAGGCCTCACGCGATCCCCTGGCATTAATTTAAATGCCTTTGGGGAAGAGCGTGGGGCCTCTGCAACCACCGTGCCCCCCCAGAAAAATCTTGCACCCCCCTGCCCTAAATTTATTAATATGTGGATATTATAGCGAGGGTCGGAGTCCCCCATTCCTTTGTGTAACATGATCTATTCAGCCAAGAAGGGGCCAGACATTGCAGAGAGAGATGTATCTTTTGGGTAACAATACTTTATATACAGTATATAGGAGAAATGCAGAAATCATATACTGTGGCCCACCGAATAGCCCTGAGACTAACTAATGGGCCACTGTTGGTGCCAGCACAGTGTTGGAGCTCCTGTGACATGTAGGTGTGTTACTAGGTGCAGGCCTGTTTCTTTACAAACAAAGGTAGCAGTTGTGTATGATGAAAAGGATACTGAAGTGCAGTAGTGATGATCCCCTGGATATGTTCCTGCTTGATCTACTCAAAGCTTCAAGTCCCCTGGTTTACCAGGTTCCCTTTACTTGATGATGTACTCTCCGTTGGCTCCTACCCGCTACCTCCGGTACGTGCTGCTCCACAGATTAGGAAGGCTCTGCCACCGCACTGTTTCACTCGCCAGGCTCCCCGGGACTGTTCCTCTCTTCTCTCTGCAGGTCTCCTCCCGCTCACGTACTCCTCTCTGACTATATCATTGTCTTAACCCCACCTTCTATGATATCATCCTTCTTGGTTATTGTTATTTATTATTTATTTATAAAATATTTTACCAGGAAGTAATACATTGAGAGTTACCTCTCGTTTTCAAGTATGTCCTGGGCACAGAGTAAAACAAAATAATACATGGTTACAAATACAGTTACATAAATGAACAAGGTATACATTATATACAAGACATTGCGTGCACAGTTAAAGAAAATATATATTATGAGCGTAGGAAACAGTTACAGACCAGATTAAAGTGTGAGACAGCCTTAGATTTGAAAGAACTTAAGCTGGTGGTGGATATGAGAGTCTCTGGTAGGTTGTTCCAGTTTTGGGGTGCACGGAAGGAGAAGGAGGAACGTCCGGATACTTTGTTGAGTCTTGGGACCATAAATAGTCTTTTGGAGTCTGATCTCAGGTGATAGGTGCTGCATGTGGTAGGGGTGAGGAGCTTGTTCAGGTAGCTGGGTAGCTTGCCCAGAAAGTATTTGAGGGTGAGACAGGAAAGGTGAACTTTGCGCCTAGACTCTAGTGATGACCAATCTAGTTCTTTGAGCATTTCGCAGTGATGTGTGTTGTAGTTGCATTGGAGAACAAAACGACAAATTGAATTGTAGAGGGTGTCAAGTTTGCTAAGGTGGGTTTGAGGAATCGAGCCATATACTATGTCTCCATAGTCAATAATTGGCATTAGCATCTGCTGTGCAATACGCTTTCTGACCAGGAGACTTAGGGAGGAGTTGTTCCTGTAAAGTACCCCTAGTTTGGCATAGGTCTTGGTTGTCAGGATATCAATGTGCATCCCGAATGTTAAGTGGGAGTCAAACCATAAGCCCAGGTGTTTAAAACTAGTGACAGGTGTTAGGGTGGTGTTAGCGTTGGTTCTAATCAGGAGCTCCGTCACTGGAAGCTTTACAAATTTAGTCTTGGTCCCAAATACCATTGTTACAGTCTTGTCAGTGTTTAAAAACAGTTTGTTTTGGGAAATCCAGTTTTCGAGTCTCAAAAAGTCAGACTGAAGTATGTGTTGAAGGTCAGAGAGGCTATGGCTGTGTGCATACAGGATTGTGTCATCTCCATACATGTGTATTGAGGCTTCCTTACAAGCTGTGGGAAGATCATTAATGAACACTGAGAAGAGTAGGGGCCCCAGAACAGAGCCTTGCGGGACACCACAGGTGATATCCAGGGGGTTGGAGTTAGAGCCTGAGATGGACACATGTTGGGATCTTCCTGATAGGTAGGACTGAAACCAGTTTAAAGCATGTTTCCCTATTCCAGAGCTCTGGAGTTTGTTAAGCAGGATAACATGATCAACTGTGTCAAAAGCCTTTGCAAAATCTAGGAATACTGCACCAGTGAGTTGTCCCCGTTCCATTCCACACTGGATTTCATTGCAAACTTTTAGCAGGGTAGTTACGGTGGAGTGTTTGGGACGAAAACCAGACTGGAATTGGCTAGGGAAATTTGTCTTGGTGTAGAAATCGCTTAATTGGGAGTGGACACATTTTTCCATAACTTTGGATAGAATTGGGAGAAGTGAGATTGGCCTGTAGTTTGAGACAGTGTTTTTGTCCCCACTTTTGAAGATTGGGACAACTCTGGCAGTTTTCCAGGTCTTAGGGATATGGCCTGCAGACAGGATAGAGTTGACTATGGACGCAATTGGTTTGGCAATGGCTGGGGCACCAAGTCGTAGGAACCTAGATTGTAGTAAGTCGGGTCCACATTGGCTGCTTAGTTTTAGTTTGAGGAGCGCTTGTGTAATCTCCTCTTCAGATACTGGGCTAAATTGAAAATTGTGGGCTGTGTTGGGAGGGGGTGGGACTATAGGGGTACTCCCAGGATGAGATTCAGGTTTGGGGTTTGTGCTGCGTGGCACACCCCACAAAGTAATCATTGAATGCATTTGCAATGTCAGTGGGGTTTGTCAGAGTAATATCCCCCTTAGTGATATTACTTGGTTGTTGATGGTTAGGAGCCTGGAATATATTGTTGATAACCTTCCAGAAGTTAGCTGGGTTTGATGTATTTTGGTGGAGATTGTCAGAGTAATATTGTGCTTTTGCATACCTTGTTTGCCTTGTGCACACGTTCCGCAGGCATCTGTAGTGATTGAGATCCTTGGTAGTGCCAGTTACTTTGTAGCTATTCCACAAGGCATCCCTGAACTGGTAGAGTGCTATAAGGTCAGGTGTAACCCATGGAAGGTGGGCCCCCCGTACCCTTATTTTGCGTAGTGAAGCATGGGTATCGCTGAGTTTTAAGAACTCGGATTGGAAATAGTCGAGCGCAGAATCGGGGTCGGGAATTAAATCGATTCTGTGCCATGGGCAGTTGGTAAGGTCATCCAGAAACTGTTGTGGGTTAAAGTTTTTAAATGTTCTAGTGAGGAGAACTTTAGGGCTTGAATGGGGCGGTTTCATTTTCCTTACACAGTACACTATTGCATGGTCACTGAAAATATCAGGAAGGATGCCAGAGGATTGGATTCTGCTGGGGTTTGAGGAGAGAATGCAGTTTCGCAAGGAATGGTTATGCGACTTCAGGTTTATTCGTGTGGGTTGGGAAATGAGTTGCGATAGGTTAAGTGACTTGAGTTGTATCTGGATTTTGTGGTTTTTAGGGTCAAGCCAATTGAAGTTGAAATCCCCTAGAACTAGCAGCTCACTCTTCTCATTCAGAGAGGAAATGGAGGCAAGAAATTGGGTGATATCAGTCAAGGATTGTAGAGGGGCTTTAGGGGGGTGGTAGATGCCAGCAAGCAAGATGGGCTTAGAAAAGGGAAGGCAGATTTTGCCAACTAGAGTTTCAAAAGAGGGTGGACTTGGTGGGCAATGTAACAGTGTAAATTGTAAGGTGTCTGCAATATAAAATAACACCCCTCCTCCTCTCTTTGACCTATCTCTCCTAAAAATGGAGTATCCCTGAATGGCGATATTTGCATCAGGGGTTTTAGAGGATAGCCATGTTTCTGTAAGAACGATGGCTTTGGGTTTATGCATAAGGCACCATGCCCTTAGTTCATCCAGTTTGGGCAGCAGGCTACGGATGTTTATATGGGCGACAGATAACCCTTTTTGGAATTTAAAGGTGGAATTCTCAGGGGCATGGGACAGAGCTGAAATGGGAGGACCTGGGTTAGTTTCAACATCACCTGCTAGAGAGAGTAATCGTATGAGTAGAAATTTGGGTAGTTGTTTGCAAGTTGTAAATTTGTGGTATTTTCCATTAGAGTGAGCAGTGGTTGGAGTGCTGGTTTTTAGAGTTCTCCACCAACATTCAGTAGATAGTACAAGGCTTTTGAGTAGTCCAGGGTGTATGGTGATGTTGGGTGTGGGCCAGGATGAAGGAGTTTGTAGTGGATAGAGGGAGTAACATCTCCATGAGGCCAGGAGAAAGAAAAAAGTTAAAAGACATAGCAGGTTCATGATGCCAGAGGTAGGCAGTGCTGCAAGGAGCTGTTGTGAGCAGAGTGAGTGTGTGCAGACTAAACAGCAGGGGTGGGCCTGTACCTTGTCAAGTGTTTTGCTGCATTGCAATGCTAGGGTCAATTCAGGGTTTCAGTGTTTTGTGCAGTCAGTTTTGGGAGAGGCTGCAGTGAAAAAAGTTGTAAAGGGGTGGGGGGTTATCAAGCAGGCTAACAAGCATGGGATCATAGTGTGATCTGAATAGCTTACCGTTTGTTGTCTTGAGTAAAAGAGTGTGCAGTAGATGCAGTCCCCAGTCACCTCTAGTCAAACTGTAGTCTAACTGTTTTTATCACTTAAAAACCTCACTTTAAATGCCTCACTGCCTAATGCAGTTCCTGCCCAATGCAGCAAAGGTGTTGGTATTATACACAAAAAACAGTCACATGACCATCCCCCTCCCCAATCAGTCAGCTTGTTCCATTTGGTCAATTAACAGCACAGAGTTAAGAGGGGAAAAAAAAGTAATCCCTGTTCAAGTAATGTGCCTTTAATCTAGCAGTGTGGTGGTTAACTGCTGGTAGTCAATTAATAAACACCACCTGCCTGATTTAGATTGCTTACAAAAGCTTGTCTGTTGAGACAGGAAGTGGCTCCTTAGCTCATACCTGAGCTGAACTTGGGAGAGAGAGCAGAGATTGTCTTTACTCTCACAACCTGCCTTGAGCTCTGCCAGAAGACACAGCAGATGCTGCTTTCAAGACACACGGAAAACTTCTAAACCTGAATGCTGACAAACCCTGAGGGAAGGGAGCTGAACCAGGAACAGAGAAGATTTTCCCTCCAAGAAACAGATAAGACTTTCATTCTTAAGAGACTTCTTATATCTGCTTATTTCATGCTATATGTTTTGGGGCTGGGAGACATGCTTAACTAAGGGAGTTGTGAAATTGCATAGTATTTCACTAGAAATACTCCCAAGTGAATAGAAGCTTTGTTTCCCCTTTGTTTGGATGGTTTCCTAATGTTAAGGAAAAGGCACAATAAAGCCTCGTTATAATTTCACCTTATAAAGTCTCCAATTGTGTACCTCTGTGAACGTCCGTCTACAGTTATCCTATCCTCTCAGTCCTTTCCTTGGCTCATAGTCATTGGCCGGAGGGTATGTCCATCATTACACTTATGTGCGTTCATAGGGGTGCTACATTTGCATACTCTGTGGTTGCATTTTCTTGGAAAGGAATACACACAGGTTTATAATCCTAATTTATATTCTTCTTTGTCCATCCCTAAAAAATGTCCAGAAAAAAAGGACCTGTATGTAGTGTGACAGAAACCAGGGGATGGTAATAAATTCCATATATAGGGCTCCCAGGATACTGAACAGTTTCTATCCTGTTTGGCCTGGGAGTGCAGCCTTATAATACATGCACTCCATCCCACAGTTTGGCAAGCGCTGGAACTGAGGGATGAGAGATCCAGACCAGAGTTTGTCCGCTGCCTGATTTCTGTCACCTGTCATGCTAATTAGAAATCAGGTATGTAAGACTGATTTCCTGTTTCCTCTTCCCTCTCCCCAAGAGCCTGGAGACAGGAAGGCTGCTGGAAGCAGAGAGGGGAAAAGCCTCTCCCCAAACAGGTTAAATGTTTCTGTTCCTTTTTGTCTAAAACTGAAAAGTACCTAGTTTTGTTGTTGGAAGTGGAAAAGCCACTTCCACCCTGAGTTAGGGAAAATGTAAGTTAAGTTATCGCTCAGGTGAGCAGCTTTTTGTTTTGATGTGTTTCTGTTGTATGCACTGTGGCAGTCTCAGTGCCTGGGACTGAATAAACCAGGCATAGCCTGTTTAAAGGAACAGTACGTGACGCCTCATCATTTAACCTACCCTAAAAGACCGTGTTCTAACAGTCCCGGACAAACGGCAGAGCCCCGGAGTAAGCTGTTTGTCACAGTAGTTAGATACAATATACTGTAACAACTGGATATGGGATGCTATGTTATACTCAGTTTATTGAAGGCAAGGACTGAATACAATTATTGTAGGACAAAGTAAGAGTGCAATGCTGTATTTCCACTAACATTACAAATAATATTTTTTTTGTTACTGTCAGAGATGCTTTGAAAAAAACATTATTATTTTTTTTTAGAAACGATTTGGTTATTACAGATCCCCACGTTCATTCAGAAGACCAATATGCTCTGCAAGTCCTGCTTATTTCTGCATTGTTTTTATGTCTGGTTGAAAGGATATGCTACGTTTGATCTTTGAGTTCTCTCTTATCGAGCAGATAAAGCCAGGAGGGACAGGATACAGTACATCTATCTTCTCATTATGAGCGAGCCTATGCTCCCACATGTTTCAGATCACTTAAAGCACATACAGTATACATGTAATGCTGACTGATGCCGCATGCATGCTTAATTAAGCAAAAGCCTTTTGGATACCGTGCACACCCCCAGTGCCAGCGTGCAGTACATTTTCCATAACATAAGTATAAAGAACATGATGAGTGTGTTCTATGTAAACGTCATCAGCTTTTTTAGCATTTCATACAAAGCATATTAATATTTTAACCTGGTTCTTTTTTTTTTTTGAGTCCCACTTTTAGTCTCAAGACCCTTCAACATATCTAACTGAACAAATCACTTCTGTCAGCTGAGCGCCATTAGTGCGATCCTCTCAAATGCCTCTGGGATTATTACATAGCTCGAAGGATTTTGCCATCTAGCCACTAACAAAATCATTTTTGACATTTTTTTACACTATGATTTATCTATTTGCTAGGTCTGGCTCCTAGTGTTTTCCTGTGGCATGGAAACACGCCTCAGATTCCTCTTATTAACGCCCATCACATTTTAGGTGGGCGTATTGTATCTCTCCACTGCCAAATGCACAATCAGGAGTAAATATTGACTTTACTGTTTTCATTTTAATAGAAACAAGTAAAACCTAAATGCAGAGCAAATTCAAGCCGTGTATACAATGTATAGGACCCTCTGATAGACACCTTTTTATGTCCTCAAAGGCTCTCTGACAATCCCTTGACCACACCACTTGTGTAGGGGCACACTTTTTTGTGAGGTCCGTTAAAGGGGCTGCCACTTCCGAATAGTTGGGGATGAACCGCCGGTAGTACCCTGCTAAACCCAGCAGAGAGCGTACCTGCGTTTTTGTTTGGGGGGTCGGAATTTCTTTCAGGGCAACTACCTTGTTGGCTAGAGGCCTTACTTTTCCACCTCCCACTGCATACCCTAAGTATTTAGTTTCCGCCTTACCCAGGGCACATTTCTTAGGGTTCGCTGTGAGCCCTGCCTCTCTTAGAGATTTGAGGACCGCTTTCAGCCTATTTAGATGGGCCCGCCAGTGTTTACTATAAATGACAATGTCATCTAGGTAGGCTGCGGCATAATTCCTATGGAGCCTCAGTACCTTATCCATGAGTCTCGGAAATGTGGCTGGGGCTCCATGCAGTCCAAATGGCATTGTCACAAACTGGTATAAACCCATGGGAGTGGCAAAGGCTGTTTTGCATTTGGACTTTTCCTCTAAGGGTATTTGCCAGTATCCTTTTGTCAAGTCCAGCGTGGATATATATTCCGCGTTACCAAGGGCGTCAATTAATTCGTCCACCCTTGGCATCGGATATGCGTCAAACTTGGATACCGCATTGACCTTTCGGAGGTCCACACAAAACCTTACCTTCCCATCGGGTTTAGGGACCATAATTAGTGGACTACACCACTCACTGCATGATTCCTCAATCCCTCCTAAGTGTAACATTTCTTGTACCTCCTTCTCTACCAGAGCCCTACGACTTTCAGGCAACCTATAAAGACGGGAACGTACTTTTACCCCAGGTGCTGTCTCGATTGCATGGGAAATTAAGTTAGTTTGTCCTGGTAAGTCAGAAAAAAACATCCTGGAATTGTGTAATTATTGCTAACAAGTCCCCTTTTTGTTCAGAGGACAACTGTTTACCCATGGGATTTTATCGTCACTCACGATGTTCTCCCGTAGAGGCTGATGACCCAAGTCCGTTTCCTCCTCCACCGGGTGGATGAATAGAGACCGCTGAATCTTCCAGGGTTTCAGCAACTTCACATGGTAAATTTGTTTACCCTTCCTGGACCCTGGTTGAGCGATCTCGTAATCCACATCACCCGTATGGCGGAGTACTTCGAATGGGCCCTGCCATTTGGCCAGGAGTTTACTCTCGAAACTGGGTAACAATAACATCACCTGGTCTCCTGGGTGAAACACTCTCATGCGAGGATTCTGATTGTAATGTCTCTCCTGACTGTCCTGGGCTGATCTAAGATTCTCCCTGGCAAAATGGCCGACCACATCTAGGCACTTCCTAAGGTCTAGTACATATTGCAGGGTATTCTTAGAAGGGGATTGCTGTTCCTCCTAGGACTCCATTAGGAGGTCTAGGATACCCCGGGGTTGGCGGCCATAGAGCAATTCAAATGGAGAGAATCCCGTGGAGGCCTGGGGAACTTCCCGCACTGCAAACAGCAGAAAAGGGAGAAGTTCATCCCAGGCTCTCTTCTCTGAATCTACAAATTCCTCAGCATCCCTTTTAGAGTTCGGTTAAATCTTTCCACCAATCCGTCAGTCTGTGGATGGTAGACCGATATCCGAACAGACTTGACCTCTAGTAACTTTAAGACATCCTGCATCAGTTTAGCCATGAAATTTGTACCTTGGTCTGTCAACATAACCTGGGGAAGTCCAACCCGTGAGAACAGTTCCAACAACTTGTTGGCGACTTGCTTCGCCGTTGCTGTTCTCAGGGGAACGCCTCAGGATATCTTGTCGAATAATCAACTATTACAAGGATAAACCTGTGTCCTTTCGCAGAAGGTTCTAGAGGTCCTACCAAGTCTACCCCAATCCTCTCAAAGGGAACTGACACCAAGGGTAGAGGAACCAAAGGGGCTGTTTTTTGTCCTTTTGGACTAGTTAGCTGGCACTCCGGACATGCTGCACATAGCTTAGCAATATCACTATGCATCCCTGGCCAATAGAATCGGGATGAAATACGGTCCAATGTTTTATCCCTGCCCAGGTGACCACCCCAAGGGACAGTATGGGCTAGAGTGAACATAGATTTAACAAATGCCTTGGGAACCAATATCTGTCTGGTGACCTCCCCTGTTTGTGTCTACCTATTCACCCTATATAGGATATCCTTTGATAGCTCAAAATGGGGGAATACTATCACCCCCTGTGCATCTAAAATCTGTTCATCAATTTTCACCACCTTGTCATACTGTCAAGCAAGTACTGGGTCTTCCCTTTGCTTCTGGCAAAAGTCAGGGAGGTACAGGTCTGGTAAATCTCCAGGGCCCATATCCCCCTCCCTTTGGCCATCCCCAGCCATCACTTGTGACCTCTGACTACTAGAATGGTCACCTTGAGACCCAGATTTCTGCAACCAGTCCTGTTTGTCCAAGCGTCTTTGCTTCCGAGTCTTTTGAACCCGGTGTCTACTGGGAAAAAGGTCTGCCGAGAAGGGGAATAGTTTGCCAGGGTTCTCCTGAGCCCTAGAAGGAGGCTCCTCGTGAAAGACTGGGGCCATTAGGGAGCCAAGGAGCGACTCCTACTTCGAGGTAAGCCTTCTGACCTTTTACCTGTAGCCGGATTTTGGCCGTCAGATAGAGTTTTACATCGCCGTGTATACATTCTATGCTCCATGGGGAGTCAAAAGAACACACGTTGGGCGGTAACAGTTCCTGGAGGACCAGAGTTTTCCCAGAGCCCGAATCTACAAGGCCTGGACGGTTTTCCCCCCAATCAGGGCTGGAAGTAGCCAGGGCTTGTAATTTTCCCCAGTTAAAGCCGGGGCGACAGTCCTGCTAAATGAACAATCCATCAGTGGACAGTCCACATACTGGTGGCCTTGTTCTCCGCAGGCGGAACATGGAGAGGGTTCCCTCGCAGGAGGGGGCTGTGGATAGCGCTCCGCTGGACCAGTTACTGGAGACCAGGCATCTGTTGGGTCCCGTGGGTGACGTCCTCGGAAGTTCCTCTCATTTTGCGACGAGCCGACATCCGGAAGGAGATGAGGGTCTCTGCGGGGACCAGTATTTGGACTCCGTCCTTGCTGGAACGACTGCTCCTTCCGTTGGACTTGGCGGTTCCGTGACGGGCCGTAGGTTCCCCATTGATACGACCTCCCTCTTTGGGCGTCCGCAAGTGCCGGTGGAGTCGGGTCCAGGACACTCGCTTGCTGCTCAGCCCCAAGGAAATTCTCCACGAGTCGGACCGCCAAAGCTAGGGTTTCATCAGCATGGCATTTTACCCACAAGCGTGCGGAAGGGGGTATTATTTGTAGAAATTGTTCCAAAACCAACTGCTCAAGAATTGCCTCCTTAGTGCACTCCTCGGGTTGTATCCAGCGCGTGCACATGTCCAATAATTGCTGAGCGAGGACCCGGGGTCTCATCTTAGCGGTGTACTTCATGTCCAGAACTGCTGCCGGTAGGTCTCTGGGTTCAGACCTAAGCGATCCAGTATGGCGGCTTTTACTTGTCGGTAGTCCATTGCCTGATCTGTAGGGAGGCCCTGATATGAGGCCTGGGCTTCTCCTATGAGGAGCGGGGCCAAAGCAGTTGCCCAGCGATCTGCAGCCCAGCCGTGAGCTTCGGCGACTCTTTCAAATGTCAGTAAAAAAGCCTCTGGATCCTCGTTCGGAGCCATTTTCCTCAGGAGTATCGGGGGTCTGCTTGCCAGTTCTGCACTGGCAGACCCTTGGAATTGGGTCAGCAGCTTAGCAATCCGCTCATCCTGTGCTGTTTGTAGTCTTTCATCTCTCTCCGCTTGCAGTCGGGCCTGCTCGCACAGAAAGTCTTTAAAAATAAATTCCATTCTTGTATGTGTGTGTGTGTGGCCCTTTAACTGCAGGAGCCTTTTGAAAAAAATCCTTCCCACTTCTGACACCATATGTTGCAGGGTACATGCAACTACACACGTGGGTTTCTTAACAAGGCTTATTTATTTAGCCTTAAAAGATATACAGCACACACAACAAAAATAGCTTTTCATCAGCAAACAAAAGAAAATGGCATTTTCTTCAGAAAACCAAACAAAACAGTTTCTCTTTAGCAGACAGTCTATATATAAGGTAGCTAGCCTTTTTCTATGCAGGGGACAGACAGTTCACAATTCAACTACTTTGCTACTCAGACCTTGTTTCAGTAATCTCTTTAGCAGCTTACTCCTCTCTCCTCAACAGCCAGCTCCATGTGTCTACAGCCTGGGTTTTAACACACCTTGATTAGGCAGCTGGGATCCAACTAATTGTCCTGAGGTTCCCAGCTGAAGTTAACCTAGTCAGTGCTGCACTGCAGACTAGACATAGGTTTTCCAGGCATATAACTGGTGGCTTTTATTTACCCTATCACACTTAGAAAACATCTTCATCGTCTATGTGCTGAAGAAGAAAGCCCCATTCAAATACAAGGTGCTTATCTCTTCTCTAGCACAGAGAAGACCTCATACAAATACATTGCAGTGCTGTAGGTCACTGTTAAGTGCAATATCAGTGAGGGTTTGCGCTTTGTCAGAACTGATTTAAGATTGTTTTTTTCAAGTGAGTTTTTTTTTTGCAACTGAAATGTGCACATATTGAAAGGTTTTCTTTGCAAACACCAAGACATTTCCAGTGTGCACCAAGTTAAACTTTGGAGTTGCAACTACTTGAAGAATTTTGTGTAATTTAGCACAGCTGTTATGAAAACAAAAGAGAACAAAGTGATATTCGCATAAAAAAAGATAATTCAAAACAATGTACAGCTTAAGCAGCGCTAAAGTTTATATAACTCAATTAAATATCTCCAGATTGCAATAGACTTACTGAGGTGTCTCATACAAAGGAAATCATTTTAACATGATAACACTGAGCGTTCACATTTTTATTACGTTTTGTTTTCTTTCCCATATTGAAGCAGTAGGAAAAGTAAACCGCAGCTTACTTATTGATGATATATTAAAAGTGTAGAACTGGCTTTCCGGTTCTGATTCGCCCACAGCCTCTTCCTAAGCTAATGTACAATTGAACTTCTTCAGTAAGTTTGACGATACTCTTGTTGTGGAAGTGATGGATGTCACAGCCATTAATTATTCTGCTCATTACAAGTACAAGAATAAATCATTTTTGCCTGGAAGCTGTCACTTTGGGCTCAACAGGGCAGAGCACACTCTACAGGACTGCTTATTTCATTATGCGTCTGACTCCCATCACATTTACATTAGAAGCACATGTATTTACTTAATCTATTTACTTTGGTTTGCCAATATCCTCCGAATACTGTATGTATGTATATATATATATATATATATATATATATATATATATATATATATATATATACACACACACACACACAATATAGTGGGTGTTATTTTATCACCATAATGATCCACAAAAATAATGAAATCATGTGTGCCCTCCTACTGTCTCTGTACGTTCTTCCGACTACCACTTAGATTGTAAGCTCTTCGGGGCAGGGACTCCTTTTTCCTAATGTTACTTTTGTGTCTCAAGCACTTATTTCCATTATGTGTTATATTATTATGTCATGTGTATCACTGCTTCGACACGCTATACACATGGATTTATCACTGGTCCCACACGCTATACACATGGATTTATCACTGCTGCGACACGCTATACACATGGATTTATCACTGCTGCGACACGCTATACACATGGATTTATCACTGCTGCGACACGCTATACACATGGATTTATCACTGCTGCGACATGCTATCCACATAGATTAATCACTGCTGTGACACGGTATACACATGGATGGCGCTATGTAAATATAGACATACATACATTTGTATGCTACAGCCTTCAGAGGACATCAGGGTACATTAGAAGGGAATTTAAACACTGTCCCACAGAGAAAGGAATAATATTTTGATTATCTAAAATGATTTAAGGTTCCGTAGTTATTTTACTTTGCAAAAATCCAAGTTATTTGTGCTCTCCTTGTGACGGACAGAAATGACTCTTTAATGATCAGAAGAGGCAGATGTGGGACACAGCTGGCGTACCACCATGCATCCAAAGTAATATGCATTTGTTTTAAAGATGCTATTACATCGGAGATCATTTGAGATTTGAAATACCATTGGTGATAGAGGAGCGTGGGAGTGATGGTGATCTATGACATGCCTGGCACTGCCCAGCATCTCAAGATGTATCATCCCATTGTCCTCTTTTAGACTCGCTGCAGTCAGTGGTTTAAAAAACAAGCCATGGATCTCTCGAAGCTATGTAGATTTTTTCATGTTGATAACTTTTTTGAGGGCGTATGTTGCTAACACTTGTTGGTAGGGCCGTCAACAGAAATCTTGAGACCCCGGTCAAATAAAGGGAGCAGGGCCCCGGCTTCTCCCGTTAATTCCCCGTCCCAAAGGTGCACTGAGGGTCCCTGAGGGGGGAGAAGGTATAGCTGGGAAGTGGGAGTTATGTGTCTGGGGAGGGGGTAGGTAGTTACAGTATGTGCCTGGGGAGGGGGTAGGTAGTTACAGTAGGTGCCTGGGGAGGTGGGAGGTAGTTATGTGCCTGGGGAGGTAGTTACAGTATGTGCCTGGGTATGGGAAAGGTAGTTATGTGCCTGGCTATAAGGACTGTTATGTGCCTGGGTAATGGTAGTTATGTGCATGGGGAGGGGGGCGGTAGTTTTGTGCCTGAGTAGGGGGGAGGTAGTTATGTGTCTGGGTAAAAGGACTGTAATGTGCCTGGGGAGGGGGGCGGTAGTTATGTGCCTGGGGAGGGGAGGTAGTCATGTGGCTGGGGAACGGGGAGTGGTAGTTATGTGCCTGAGTAGGGGGGAGGTAGTCATGTGGCTGGGGAGGGGGTAGGTAGTTGCAGTATGTGCCTGGGGAGGGGGTAGGTAGTTACAGTATGTGCCTGGGTATGGGAAAGGTAGTTATGTGCCTGGCTAGAAGGACTGTTATGTGCCTGGGGAGTGGTAGTTATGTGCATGGGGAGGGGGGCGGTAGTTTTGTGCCTGAGTAGGGGGGAGGTAGTTATGTGCCTGGGGAGGGGAGGTAGTCATGTGGCTGGGGAACGGGGAGGTAGTTATGTGCCTGGGGAGGGGAGAGATAGTTATGTGTTGGGGAAGAGTAGTCCCACACTCCCACAAATAGACAATACACAATCACACAGCAATAATGAAGGATACATGTTTTTAGAATCTCTGGATAGGGATTCTGGTTACTACTCTGAATAACCAAAAGCACAGCCAGGAAGGAGTCGGATTCAAACATGTTTTCCCACCTGTGCAGTGGCTTATATCCTCTACTCCCCGCTTATGAGGAATGCCCTGATTGGCTTTCCAGTCCTACTCTACATCAAGACTAGGGCGAGTGTAGGGTGTACTGCTTGGTTGACCGGCATCCTGCAGGGAGGCCCGGGACCTTTGACTCACCGAACCTGGCACAGGAGTGCCAGCTGTGTCGCCCCCTCCCCCCCCCCCCCATGCTGGCGGCTCTGCTTGTTGAAATGGTCATTGTAGCCCTGGCTTAGTGAATCTGGGCCAAAAGCGCATACATTTGTTACTTTTCTGTGCATCACTTTTCTTACAGTTAATGTTATCGACGCGTTATACAGTATATGGGTCCCAGAGTTACAGCAGTAATGAGCATTTTAACCAACCCCACACATGTACTGGTACCCTAATTTTACTCTAAAATAGTGTACAGAAATTATAAATCCCGCGTGTGAGCACATTCACATCTCAGATGGGTCTGCCACCCTGCCCTTCCCCATTATCTCTTAGCATACAGCGCTTCCACTGCAGCTAGGGATTCTGGGTAATGACATGCAAATGAGCACAGCTTTTGTTTCTTATCCGTTTTAACATGGACAACCCCTATAAGACCATATGACCACCGGCGTTTGGCCGCTAACAGACACTTCGCCACAGCCGATCCGGAACCTCCGTCGTCGGCTGCTTCTACATTACAGTGCTTCGGGGGTTAACTTAAGGGGGTTTTGCTGTTAGGGTAGGGGGTTAACATAAGGCATTTTAGGGTAAGGGGTTAAGGTTTTAAGGGTAGAGGTAGCGTTAGAATTGGGTGTTAACAGGGGGTTTTAGGGTAAGGGTTAAGGTTAGGGACTTACTGCAGCGGCAAAGTGTCCCCGCAACGAGGGGAGTTGCTGCCAAGTGCCGGCTGTCATTTAGTTACGGCAAAACGCCAGTGACCAAATATCCTATACCGGTAAGTATCTTGGGAATCAAGGGGGGGGGGGAACCTGATATTAACGTCCATAGACCACCAGCTTCCCAGCCATGTTTAAAAAAGGAGGAAGGGGGGGCAGGGGAGGAGGGAGGGGAGGGCAGAGGGGAGGGGAGGGCAGGGGTGGGGGGGGGGGCAGGGGAGGAGGGAGGGGAGGGCAGGGGAGGAGGGATGGGAGGGCAGGGGGGGAGGTGAGGGCAGGGTGGGAGGACAGGGGAGGAGGCAGGGGAGGGTAGGGGGGAGGGGAGGGCAGGGGAGGAGGGAGGGAGGGCAGGGGGGGAGGGGAGGAGGGATGGGAGGGCAGGAGGGGAGGTGAGGGCAGGGTGGGAGGACAGGGGAGGAGGCAGGGGAGGGCAGGGGGGAGGGGAGGGGAGGGGAGGGGAGGGCAGGGGAGGAGGGAGGAGAGGGCAGGGGAGGAGGGGGGGAGGGCAGGGGAGGGCAGGGGGAGGGGAGGGCAGGGGAGGAGGGAGGGGAGGGCAGGGGGGAGGGCAGGGGCGGGGGGGAGGGCAGGGGAGGAGGGACGGGAGGGCAGGAGAGGAGGGAGAGAAGGGCAGGGGAGGAGGGAGGGGAGGGCAGGGGGGGAGGGGAGGGCAGGAGAGGAGGGAGGGGAGGGCAGGGGGGGAGGGGAGGAGGGAGGGGAGAGGAGGGAGGAGAGGGCAGGGGGGAGGGGGGGAGGGGGGGAGGGGAGGCCAGGGGGGAGGGGAGGGCAAGAGGGAGGGGAGGGCAGGGGACACTGCTCCCTCAAGGAAAAATATTAGAAGAAAAAAAAATCAGGATCCATTTGGTTGAATGACTCTGGATCTCCTTTACATTTTCCAAGTAACAATGCCTGCCACTCTGGCACTGAAGGGGTCAAACAAATGATCGTTTCAACTTGACTAAGAACATCAGCTCGATTCAACTATAAATAAATAAGTTGGATGATATTAAAAATGACGAGATTTCTCTTGCGTTTTAGTTTCTTATTCCCTTCCAACCTGTGTGGGCGTTGAGAAAGCAGTGTTTGTTTTACAAGGCGCTGGCTTTATTAATCTGCGTTATAGGGCTGCCATTTGAGGACCCTTTGTACCGTCTCATTCTTAATCTTATTGAAATTGATTTTCCGTGCTCTTGGCAGGTGAAGATGCAAACGGCCCTGTTGATTCAATGCCAAGGAGTGCAAGCTACCTGTACTCTTAATGCATTTATATGGGGGACTTCCCTATAAAAATCCATGTTTGGGTTTACTGAATGTATTTCCTACTCCAAATATATTGAAAATTCCCATTGAACTGAATACTTTGGACAGTAACAACTTTATTTCATATAGTGCACAGCACATAGGAATTGTTACAGGCACAGGTCCCTGCCAAGGTGAGCTTACAATTCATGTTTTTGGTGCCTGAGGCACAGGGAGGTAAAGTGGCTTGCTCAAGGTCACAAGAAAATGACACTAGGAATTGAACCAGGGTCCACCTTCAAACTCAGTACTCACTGAGCCACTCCTCTTCCTATCAATAGATCAAGCAATATCTTACGTGTGTTTTTTTTTTAAAAGTAAATTAGTTCTGTACTATGGGAAAATACTTGTAGCATTTTTTTTTAAACTCAGAATGACATTTTTTATGTATTATAATGTAACAAGCCTTTTTTGGTTTCTATAGCAACCATTTACAAAGTCACATCCCCTTCCTCTTCTGAAACAGGCTCTGGCACACCCCTTTTTGAGTCCTGCCCTCTCTCTAGCAGTGCACCAATTGTATGATTCCTGACGAAGACTAGCGAAACGCATTGAATCTGTTCCTGGGAGGAACCTGAGATCTGAGTTCTGGCAGCCAAGTGACCAGAAAATCTACTTCCACCCTGACTAGAGCCGTCACAGGAAGTGACGTACGCAGAAGCAAATGAGGAAGCAGGCAGAGACCTGCAGAGCGCCAGGGATCTTCAATTAGTCCTCTCCAATGAATGTGAGTGAGAAGTTCAAAATCTGTTTCTGTGCAATATATATTTTCTTTGACATACTACACCATTGTGAGTTCTCGTTGCTTTTCCAGAAAACACTGGATCTGAGGACATACACTTCCGAGGAGGGTCCACTACAGGGCTCCCACTAGAGAGAGGTGGATCTCTGATATGCCATTTTAAACAGAAGAAATCTGTGAGTGGGACCAACACATCTTTTTAGATAAAAGTTCACTTTCACGAGGTCCCGAGGGGCGAGATCGTGAGCGTCCACAGGCTGGAGAGGTGTACCGGTTGGAGAGAGGAGGACGCAATCGACGGAGCATCGTGGGTCCAAACACGTTTTTCATCTGATCTCACCTCCGGATCTCCCGGTCTCACCTCCACACGCCTTAGCTAGTTTGTAAGTGATTTTGTTATTATTTTTACTTCGTACACTGTTACTGCTGTAGTCCAGTGGGACTTTTTATCCATATGAATGTATATACCTTATACTCAGTGCGCTCTCTCCGCTTTTTCTGTTTGTGTGTTTTGTTGTGTGAACCCCCTTCTGGGAGCTCACACTCTCTAGGAAATTAAGGAGTTCTCCTGCGGATGGCAGCACGAGTATAAAAACATTTCTTTTAAGGACAGCTGGAGCCCGGATTTCCTACCAAAAACTTTCCTTCACGATTGGCTACACCATTATTTGTATCTTTTTATTTCACATATTTACGACGTGATCCACAAGCGCTCCCCTTACCTGGAAGACGACGCACCAATTGTATCTACTGACTCTGCCTGGTCACATGATCTTCCCCACAGAACGTTGCATCTTTGGTCCTCTTCTGCTGCACTGACAGCCATTTAGTGAACCCTTCAGCCAAATTTTTGCCGATCGATCACAGGAGAACAGATCGATCGGCAACTTATCATTGAGTGGATTGTAGTGATGCATATATTAAAGGGGGGAAAAGGAAGAAAAAAAACGCAGCTTGGACTGCAGCATTAAGGACCTTCAATCATGCAACTGTTGCCAAAGCTTAATGACTTAAACTACTTGATATCATGTTCTCATTCTGTCTATACAACAGCCCTACATGTGAACAAAAGCAGTCACCAAAACAACTGCAGGGTCCCGATTCACTTGAGCAGCACATTTATTATGTTGACAAATGAGTTCTGTAAGAAAGTATATACCGTGGCCAAATGCTTTCAAGTGATTTAATCTATACCTCCTCCATGAGTCATGAGCAAGGGAAATAGCAATTTACCTCTGAAGGGTTTCTACAAACAGGAATACCACAAGACGCTAAATGGATATTCTGTAATGTGGTTGTAGGATTTCTGGAGCAACAATACAAAGGAAAAGTTCAATTCATGTGGAGCATTGCCTACAAGAGTAAGATCATGGAGTGAGTCAGTAATACAGATAATCTATATAGCTAAACAGAATTAGATGAGCTCTACTACCCCTATAACAGAATGCATGAATAATACTATATAACGTTCAAT
This sequence comes from Ascaphus truei, assembly GCF_040206685.1. Lineage (NCBI taxonomy): Eukaryota > Metazoa > Chordata > Amphibia > Anura > Ascaphidae > Ascaphus > Ascaphus truei. Next base: position 43,104,477 of record NC_134498.1, read on the forward strand.
ACCTTATGGAGTGTGCTGTTAGGGAAAGGGAATTGGCCATACAATTATGGAAAACAAGTACGGAAACCCTGCGCCCATCCCAAATCGGTTTGCAATTAATACTCCACATCTTCTTCTTAGATGATCGTGTTTTTTTTTTAAACGTGTTAAACTCATGAGATATTCTGTAAATCAGGATTGCTGACCTGAGGAAGAGAGAGAACTCTCCAAAGCTTATCTTTTAATATCTATTGTTAGTCCAGATAAAAAAAAAGGTATTGCCTAATACTGAAGTATTCAATTTATTAGTGAAGGAGTCATTTAGTTGCATATTTAGATCAGAAAATGATTTAAGCCTGCTAACCCCGTCAAGGTAAACTCAATTCATGTTCCTTTTCTCTATTTTCTTTCAATTAGTCATTTTTTTTGTATGCTTGAGAATACCATATACAACATGGAGAAGGAGCAGCTCAGTGAGTAAAGACACTGACTTGCCCTGAGTGTGAAACACGGGAACATAGTTAAATTCCTGGTTATCTCCCTGTGCCTCAGGCACATAAAAACATAGATTGTAAGCTCCACAGAGCATGGACTGTGTCTGGAAAAATGTCTCTACGTAAAACAAGCAGCGCTATCCAAGAACAAAAAGAGACAGAAACCCAAAACAAATTAATTACTTACTGTACCTCACTTCACAAACCAAAAAGTCACTTTAACACCTTCAGGGCCGCAGACAGTGGCCCAGGACTAGAGTCATGACCACCCCCCCCCCCCCTCCATCTCTACAATCCTGTGAGCCCCACCATTTCACACCTTGTGAGCCCCCTCTTCCCATGTATGTCACAATCCCTCCCCTCCTTGCATGTATTTCTCTCCCCTGGGTCTCACTCTTACTCCCTCTTTTCCTCCCCCCGTCAATTATCCCAATCTTTCCCTCCCCCCTCACACAATTCTCCCCACAAAATGCCAAACAAAACACCTTCCCACACCCCAAATAGATACAAATCCCTTACCCCCCAATACATATAAACACCCCTAAATACAAATAAAAAACACCCCCCAATACATATATATATTATAAAAACACCCTTCAAATACATACATAAACCCCCGCACCCCTCAAATATATATAAAATACACACTTACCTTGGGGATAGTCTCAGGCTTCTGGCACTGACTGTCCCACGCCGAGCTTCTGACGCCGGTGCATGCCGGGCCTCTCTCTCATGCCGGTGCACGCCGGAAGCAAGCTGAGATCAACTTCCGGTGCTTGCCGACGTCAGAGAGGCCCGGCGCGTGCCAGCATCAGAAGCTAAAGTTGGAAAAGTCAATGAGGGAGGCCCGCAGCTGGGTCCGGCGGCAACTAGAAGACCGGCAGTTGTGTCTGGGACACCTGGGGCATTTTCTATGGGTGGTTGTTGTTATTATGGTTGTCTGGCAGGCCTTGGTGGAGAATGGTTAAGGCCGGCTTATGATGCATCCTGCTGGATGGCTGGAAGAGGATGCTCTTCAGATTTGTCTGGGTTGGCTATCTTGAAAGGCCTAATCTTAATTTAGGGGTCTTTTGGCGCCTTAATTGGGAACTGTCAGGCTTTGGCGGGAGGCTAAAGTTGTTGTAGGGCATGGTATCTGTGGTCCCTTTGAATGTGAGTGGGCTTAGCCGGTCATCGTTGGTATTGTTTCGTTATGGTTACATAGTTATATAGTAGATGAAGTTGAAAAAAGACATACGTCCATCAAGTTCAACATACAGTATGCTAAATTTAGACGACAGATACTTTATCCTATATCCGTACTTACAGTATATTGATCCGGAGAAAGGCAAACAAAAAGGCAAATAAAGGAAATATCATCTAATGATATTTCATAAGGAGTAAAATAAATTCCTTCCTGACTCCAAATATTGTTAATCGGATTACTCCCTGGTTATTTAGGTGTTTATAATTAAAGCCTCTGCTTCCAATTTTCAGTGTAGTGTCGTCCTTTGGTTGCAAATGTTAGAAGGTGGACTACTGTTCAGAGAGAGAACGGGGACATTTCCTGAGTCCAAAGTCATTAAAGGTGGATCCACCACACAACTCCATACAAGTCTTCCTCATACTTTGTTATGCTCAATTCATCCTCCACTGTAGCCCCGAGCCAAGTATTAATATATGACATAGCTTCAGCTAGCCAAGGAATTAGAACTTCAGCTGGAAATTTAGTTTACTTGAATTATATTATGAATATTTTAACCAGCATCAAACGATGTGATGGTTATGAAAAGTAATGAGCTTTCTAAAAACTCAACATTTTGAAATTATGAGTTTCAAACCAAAGATATTGGGGGGGGTTGGGCAAAAACTGTAAATTTGAGTTTAAAAGCAACAAAACTTTGTCTATTTCCAAATATAGTCTGGGAATATGTCATACCTGTCAATGTTAGGGCTAGGAAAGCGAGGGCTACATGAATTCTAGATTGACTATCACCTGGTGTATATTAAGAAACATACTAAATTCCTATTCATCTTAAAACATCAAAGGCTGTTATAGCCTTAAATATAAAAAAAATCATTTTGGGGCATCTACCTTTTGGCATATCAGGACTGGCATGAAAACATGTTTTCTAAAGAAAAAAACAGTACCTTCTTGAAAAAGAATGCAGAATTTGTCCTATTTATTCAACTGCTACCTGTGGTGGGACAAATGTATATATCACAACAAATCTTTGATAGATGTGTCTTTCTTTGTAACATTTTGGGAGGAAATAAAAACAGAACATTCAGAAAATACCAAATTAGAGATTCGGGGACAACATAACTAACATTTCTTTTATCTTCTCTTTTTCAGTTCTTCAAATCATAATAATAATAGCCTGTTCTTGTATAGCGCTGCTAGTTTTACGTAGCGCTTTGCAGAGACATTTTGCAGGCACAGGTCCTTGCCGCCATGGAGCTTACAATCTATGTTATTGGTGCCTGAGGCACAGGGAGATAAGGTGTCTTGCCAAAGGTCACAAGGAGCCAACACCGGGAATTGAACCAGGTTCCACGTGCGTCCAACTCTCAGTGCCAGTCTGTGTCTTTACTCACTGAGCCGCTCCTGTCATCAGAGAAGGCAGACTATGCCTTGCAAATGACAAAACCCCTTTTCAAAATCACTGAGATCGTTTTAAGGATATCAATATTAAATTTACATTCAGCTTCACAAGCCATTTCACTTAACACATTAATAATTTTAGTCATTCATATATTTGTAGCTTGTTCACAATAAATAATTATGTAATTGAAGTGACTAAGTAAATATTGCCTTTAGATTGGTGTTTATACAAGGATAACAAGCCATTATAGATTGCGTTAATGACTTTATTGTGATGTCAATGAATTAAGCCTAAAATGCTTCACCTTTTCATGACATCAGAAGAGAACATTGTGTCAATTATGGGTCTTTTGTCACCTTGAGCCAAAAGCTTACAGTCAGCAGAGAAGGCAGAGGGCGCCTTGCAAATGACAAAACCCCTTTTCAAGCCAAGAAAGAGCTGCGGTAGCAATGTAATATTTAAACTCGGCAAAGGCTTTATTAAATGTGACAGCAGCAGCTGCAATAGCTACAGCACTGGCATAGCAGTGAGAAGAATTACAGCCCGTGGAAGGGCTAAAACAGGCAGGTAAATATTACACGTATTTGTTGGACTGGTGGGATCTGGAAATCATGTCGTATTACTAAAGAGATTCACAAGACATAAAAACTACAAGTGTTTCGTACATCAATCAAGAAAGCGGTTATCTTTTCAGTCTAAAAATAAATACTGAAAGGATACGCCTGAGCGGATCAATAGTGTCAATGTGATATGAAGATCTCTGATGTCAGAGCCTTGAAGAATTGCAATGCAATCAGCTGGTGCCTGCTTAGCAGCAAAGAGCAGAATTCATTTAATTTATTAATGTCTTAAAAAAGTAGCTCAAAACATTGAATTTTTTTTTTTTTCAACCAACACATTTCACCTAATCTTTGCTTCAACAATCATTGTTTCCTGAGCAAATTACAAGGGATTCGTTTGGATGAATTATTTTAGTCTAGTCTGTTAGATATCCTTTGATTTATACTCCATCTTTGTGTGATTGATAAAGACAAGTGCTACATAAGATTATTTCTGATGATAAGGAATGGACAGTAGATAATATTACAAGCCTGTTCTGTTCTAGTCTCAGTGAGATTTGACAGACAGATAAACTCGTCTGCCACTTTGTGCAAAGAGAATCCTTTTTGGATGTCTGACTTTATTATGAACATAAACAGAAATGAATAAGAATTTGGGGGGTGCATAAGTTAGGGGAAGGTGAAAACACAACGCTACCACAGGGAGAGCAGTATGGAGTAGAACAGGGGTTCCGTGCGCAAACTGGGTCAGATCAGTCAGAAAAGATAAAACCAGACTCAGAAACAAAACAACATTAGAGACAGGAGGAAGAACAAGATAACACATATCTTTGAAAAACATATGATATATTTGATGTGAACTACCATATATGTGCTATATGTAAGTAATAACATCGGATAAATAAACGTGACATTTGTGCGCTAAAACAGATGCAGAATTGTTCTATCTAGGTAAGTTACAATGTATTGAAGAACGTTCAGCATAGTCTTTGATCAGTAATACGAGATTACACACATGAAAGAACTGGACTTTAAATCCAATGACGATGGTATAATAGCTGTTCCCCGACTATAAATGCGCACACATAAATGCACTTAACCAATTGCATTTGTGCATGATGAACCTTAACCTGCAATAGAGCAGACAGAGGGCAATGCATAGTGTTTGAGACACACTGAGGCAGGGGTGCGCAACTCCAGTCCTCAAACCCCCCCCCCCCTACCCCGCCAACAGGTGAAGTGTTCAGGATATCCCAGCTTCAGCACAGGTGGCGTAATCAGTCCCTGCATCAGAATAGGTGGCTTAATCAGTTCCTGCTTCAGAACCGGTGGCTTAAACAGTTCCTGCTTCAGAACCGGTAGCTCAATCAGTCCTTCCTTCAGAATAGTTGGCTCAATCAGTCCCTGCTTCAGAACGGTGTCTCAATCAGAGGCTCAGTCTTTGACCTGCTGGTGGGGGGGGGGGGCGTTGAGCACCCCTCACTAAGGCATGCTGACTGCATTGCTGTTTTGAAAAGCATTGCGTTTCACCGCCAAGAGGGCAGTCAAAATGATCCAAAGGATCCACGCAAAAAAATGACCCAGTAAAATCTACAGTCCATTCATTCATCAATATCAAAAGCCATCCAGGTCCTTGTGTAACTAAGTGTTACTGTATGAAGACACCTTGCGCTGCTGGAAGACGCCACTTATTTGCGAGTGTCTTATGCCTCTAAGGTTAGCGTAATCCAATAAATAAATACGACCCACAATCAGACGTTTTTCATTGCTTCCAGTACTTATGTGTTAGGACAAATCTATTGCAGTTCAGTTCGTGAACATGTGCGCAAACATATTTGGCCAAAGTTTGTTCTTTTCTGGATGGACCGTTTAAAACTCGGAAGAATTTTCGAACATTTTTCAATGTATCTGCTGCTCCAGCACTACAAACTCATCAATGGCTGTTCGAGTGAGTGGCTATTAAAAATAGCCCAATGTCACAAATAATACAAATATAAAGCCAATCTTTTCGCCTCTTGCAATCATCTTGTGTGAAGCGTTTTAGCGCAGGACAGACCCGCACCACACTCCTTTATAATTTACTGCAGATATCTCCCCGGTAAGAAATGAATGTTAATAACATTTACACAACATCTCCGTAAATTCGCGTTACGATTCCTGCCAGGTCAAGCGCATTGAGGTCATTATTCTGTTTTCTACCAATGTAGAGTAAGTCTTAAACTTGGTATTCCATGTTAATTTAGTTGCCATCACTGCCACGCGATAATGTGAAAGTCTTTACAAATGCACTGGTTTAATACAGTCAGTGTATCTCCTCTCGAGGTACAGAGATAGCATGCAGGAAACCTTGTTATTACTGCTGCTCTATTAATTGACTCTGGTTGCAGGAGAACTGTACAGCTGGCTACAGTACCTGCCCCGGAGACCAAGAATGTCACTTAGTGTATGTCTCTAATGACCCTCAGGCTGCTCCTATACTAGTTTTCCTCCATAGCAACACACACAAAAGACTGTACACTCGCCATCGGGCTACTGAATTAATACAACTGTATATTAAAAAAAGACAAAACATTTTGCAATTATTTTTTTTTAAAAGTCTCTGCTCATCGGTTATGTGGAATCAAAATCTAACTCAGGAGGAGCATCCAAAAATACTCTGATTCCATTAAAGATGCCATCTTTCCCCAAAAAGTTGTTTTACTAAGAAAGGCAGCGAATCAATGTATTTTTACAACGATTCATCATCCAGTTTCTTTTTTCTCCCCCATTTCTCCATAGAGCTCATGTTATAAATGTTAAAAAAAAAAAAAAATTAGGCAGCAGAATCATGATTCTATTACCTGCTTCAGGTGGTGTGGTCTGACCTAATTACGATCATGTACTTGCCATTAAGCAGAACCTTGTTTGAAGGCACATCCCTTTATATCTTCAGGGGAAGAAAAGTCTTGGAAGTTTCTCAGGACAGTGAAGTCCAAGTAACACACCATTTGAATTCACTCAAACTTCTGTTCTTGTGAAAAGCTCACGACTGATTTGGAACCAATGGCGTAAGATGTTGTTCAGTGCTTGATCTCGCCAAATTACTTTGCTCATTTCTAGAGATGTGCAAACTTTTGCAAACTTTTTGGCCTACTTTTTTGAATATGGCAAAAGTGACCCCCTTTTTGCAAACAGTAAAAAAGATGGTGGTAGTGGGCACGCTTCAACTAGATGATGGATGCTCACTCTCGGAAGACAACAAGACTGCAGCTAGGTCAACACACTGGCCTTAAGCTTGGAGGCTCCCAGCTGCTAAACGCTGTCCATGTGCGGAATCTTGGTGTTGTCCTTGACTGTGACTTGACCCTTAAACATCAGGTGTCAGCCGTGATCAAATCTTCATTCTTCCACCTAAAGAACATAGCCACGATTAGGCACTTGATCCCCCCAGAGGATCTTACTATGCTTGTCCATGCCTTGGTGTCCTCACGTCTGGGCTACTGCAAAGCACTCTACCTGGGTCTTCCAGAAAAAGAGCTGTGCCGCCTGCGGCTGGAGCAGAATGCTGCGGTCAGGTTGTTAACTAACCAGACCCGTTCTTGCCACATGACACCTGTTCTGCGTTCTATACCCAGGCTCCCTGTAAAATGGTGAATTTATTTCAATATTGGCTTGTTGGCATTCAGAGCCCTACATGACCTGACTCCCAGCTATCTTAGGGAGCTTCCCTACACACCCATTCACTCACTTCGATCTACAGGTGAAGAACTCCTAACAGTTCCCAGAATCTCCCTGACTTCCTTTGGCGCCCGAGCTTCTAGCCACGCTGCTCCCACTCTTTGGAACAGTCTGCCTCGTACTGTGCAAGAGGCCCCCTCTCTGGGAATCTATAAACACAGGCTCAAGACCGACCTGCTTACCCAGGCATTTAATTAATTAACCACAACCTGTCCGGCATTTAATAACTACTGCACCGTCCCATCCTGTATTGTACCTTTCCTTGTGTTTGGTCTCATTTATAACCTTAAATGGTTTCTTCTTTTCCCCTTTTTGTAACTGTGAAGAGGATGGAGTCCCATCGGGAGAAAAGCGCTATGCAAATAAAGTTATTATTAGTAGTAGTAGTATTATTAGCTAATAAGTAAATGTGACATTTGATGCTTGCACAGGTATTGTACTGTAGGATAGGAATCCGCAACCACATCGATAAAGTCAAAGAAACAACAAAGTCCTGCAGTATGCAGAAGTAATCTCACAGCAGTCAACCTGGCATTATTCTAATCAATTTATTAATGCAGTGATGATACAGTTGTACCACTGTTACTGTACCATCACTCTGCATTAATACATTGATTACATTAATGCCAAGCTGACCCCTGTGAGATGACTTTGTGCTGCGGGACCTTGTTGACCCTTTTTGCGCGCGCGAGAGAGAGAGAGAGAGAGAGAGAGAGAGAGAGAGAGAGACTAATTTGGATATGCAAAGTATATACAAATGATCCACATTAGTATATTTTCCTGATATTTCAGGCGTTTCCCCAATTATACACAGGTACTATATATCTCTCCACGTGTTATATAAAGGAGGGTTTGGGGAGGTAAGTCAGTCACTTGGGACTAGTTAAATAGAACTCTCTGCCTCTCTGCGAAATGTAAAGTTTGATCAAAAATTTCTAATTTCTCTTCGACTATCAATTTCGACCAAACTTTTAAGGGTAATAGATTCAATCGAATGTCTGAACTTTTTTTTTTAAGTTGGCACATCTCTACTCATTACATTATTAGCTTCTGGATCTTTTCAACCATACAGTATGAATTTCATCTGATTTGCCACTGTTTAGTGAATGAGCCCTGAAATAAGTTTTTTTTCAAACAATTGCTGCTTAGCTTTTCTTTCTCAAAGGAAACAAAGACAAAAAGTGACGCAGATAAGATTTGTTTTGTTACATTGAATGGCTGGCTACATTTTTGCATGTCTATGCTGAACACATTACTTCTGATTTTAATACCTTGACTGCCATAGTACTGTAAATGGTCTATCCAACGTGCAAACTATGTAACATTAACATAATAATTGTTGAAAAAAATTATGTAAAATACATAAACCGCCGTGTGCAGTGAAAGTTTTCGTAATCTAACATATTTTTATTGTATCCTAAATCCTTACATGATCTTTGTTTCCTGGCTACTTTCCCATTCATTTTACAGCCAGGAACTGGGCCTGACTCCAGGCGCTATATGGGTCAATGGGTCTTCACCATTTAATCTGTAATACCATCCCCAAGATACCTATGTCTGACTGATTCATGGATTTGTTCAGCAGGGGTAGTCATTATTTAAAGTCTTTTGGACTATTTATTTCAAACCTTTACTGCCATGTTAGGACTCAGTGTATGCTCATATATTTAACATAGAAACATAGAATTTGACAGCACACAAGAACCACTTGGACAACCAAAAGTGGACCTCTTCGCTAAATGGACCTGTGTCCACCTCCTTTCTATATATAGTTCTGCTACCCAGCTGTGGTCCTTTTCCTTCACCTGCGAAGCCATAGATAATTATTTAGGTGGTCTGCTATACCTTTGTCTCCCTCAACAAGACTGTTCCGTTCTGTCTTACTATTAGTCTTACTCTTCCTGCTTTTGTTTTTCTCCTTTCACTTCTGTATCTAAAAAGGTGATGGCTCTCTTCTTTACCGACTGAGCTATTTTATTCTTCTGCTTTGGCCTTTGCTCATCTCATTATTTGCATGACCTCATTCTGCCTAACCAGATATAGGGGCCTATGCAGAGAGCAGCGAATTTTAAAATTGGCGAATTTATTAAAAAGTAGCTTTTTTGGAGAGTTTTAATCTCCATATGCAGAAAAGTGCGAATTCTGCTATGTTTAACATGGATGCGTGTGGCGAGTTTAAATTGGCGAGATGCGCGCTTCAGAAATGTGTTAAAACAAATTCGCGGCTTTTTTTTTCCCTTTGCAATGGCCGCGAGCGGCAGTTTTTTCTAGCGAGTTAAAACTGAGACAATCGCGCCATTTTATTGGCGCGAACAGCCGCTAGATGCCGTTCGCGCCTCTCTGCGTACGGATATTTTTAAAACTGGCGAGATTGAGGTTCTCGCCAGCCGCGAGGCGAGTTTTATAACTAGAAAAGAAAAATTGGCGCGTTTTTCGGAACTCGCCATTTTCTGCTGCTTTCTGCGCGATTTTCTCCAAAAAATGGCGAATTTCGAAATAGCGCTGCTCTCTGCATAGGCCCCATAGTTCTCTATCCTCCTCCCTCTGTCTGCTTCTATTTCCTAAACGTTGTCTTTTTAGCTGTTACATTACCTGCCACCTCCGTTGAGAACCAGATGAGGCTTCTTTTCCTTGTATTTTTACTGGCCTGCCTGACACACAGGTCTGTTGCTTTTAGCATTGCATCTTGTAGTTTTTTCCACTGCTCTTGCACTCAACAAAAATACCCCCACCCCGCCAAATAAATACCCCCACCCCATCAAATAAATACTCACACCCTGCCAAATACCCCCACCATGCAAAATAAATACTCCCACCCTGCCAAAAAAATCCCTTCAATAATTTCCCATATCTGAAAAGTCAGCCCTTCTAAAATATAAAACTTTCATTTTTGTGCTGGATGTCTCTGTCTTTATATCAAACCAGGGGTGCTCAACTCCAGCCCTCAAGGCCCCCAGCAGGTCAGGTTTTTGGGATATCCCTGCTTCAGCAGAGGTGGCTCAATCAGGGCACGGCCTGATGAAGAACCCTGAGAGGTTGGAAATCTTATAACATATCAACTACTTGTTGGTCCAATAAAAGGTATCATACCCTTCTTTGCTATTAATGCGAGTGGTGATTTTAACCACTTCAGAATGGCAACTATATATCCTTCTAAACTGAATATCTCAATGGCAACTATATATCCTTCTAAACTGAATATCTCTTTATTTAGCTGCACCCTGTATGATTGGAATAGCATGGCAGTAAACGCAGAATTACGGTGTGATCGCCCATATCAGAGGTCAGCGACTCTCCCCCTGGGTGCACCAAAAACATTAGCATTATAAACTAAATTGTTACAAGGTTTCCGTCTTCCCTCTGACCTTCCAATAAAATACTACACTGCTAAACTTCAGAGCCCAAACTGCCAAACTACACAGTTGTTTTACAAATATCACAGCGTGACGACAAAAATCTGATAAGGAATAAGGGATCTAATTCTGCTTGTTCTTAAGGTGGGGGTCTGGATGTTGAGAATGTACTCTTACCTCCAGAGAAAATGATACCACTCCCAGCTCGTGTTGTTTTTATATTCTCAATTCTGCTAATACATGTTGAATGTAATTTTAGATAATTTATGTAGTGGAAATGTAATTAGCATGCCATTTTATACACGTCTTTACTTTACTGCACTATTGTTTGGAAGGACAATTATATTTAATGGGTACCTGTCACCCGCTTATTGAAAACATAAATTATGATTACATAAAATAATGAATTAGCAATCTTTGTTGATCTTTGCCCTGCCTCTTCTAATTATAACACTAACTGGCCCAACATTAAGTCAGTTGTTATCCATTGGATTGGAAAATAGTTTTTGGCGCTGCGCTTATTAGATCTATTTTGTGAACTGTTTATTGGTTATTTGCTGAAGGGTCTTTACGGAGCAATACAGTGGAGGACCCAGCAGGGTTAACGGGGTCAATTTATGTTGGATTATAAAACATGATTTGTTAATGGCTCAATTTACGAAATATATGTGGTGGTGGCAGCATAATTATTCCAATGGTCACATGCAGGGCTCTTGTAAACATCAACTTGCTTATATTCCCAGCTGTAACTAGCACTGGGAATATTCATTGTTACAACCTCAGATACAGGTAATAGTAGCAATGAACATTGCAATGTAGCACATATTGGTCATACTTGGAATGTACTGTATGAAGCCATAAGGCATCAATGTATCAGGTTGTTTTTGCCCTTGGCCAATGTTTGTGTGTCCAGAGTTCTGCAAATTATACCAGAAATAAAAGGTATCTGAACACATGTATATGTTCTTGTGTTAGTAATATGGTAGATGTATGTATATCATTCATTATATAGCACCTACAGTGTACTTAGCGCTTTACAAAGACAAAGCAGTACATGGAATTAATTCAAAAAGCGCAACAAAGTCAGACAATAGGAAAGGAAATCCCTGCCCCGGAGAGCTTACAATCTAAGTGGTACAATGGGAGACTTAGGCCGTGCTTATAGTGCCGGCTACACTGTGCGCCGCGTCAAAACAAGTAGATGTAATCCGTTGCGTGCGCCTGTAGTGGGTACGAGCACGACGACGCGACCATAATCGCTGAAATCAATAGATTTTGATATTTACCGCGACGGCTGCACCACGTGACTGCAATAAGCCAATCACATAGCCTCTACATGGCGTCACCGCCCCTTGCAGCCAGCGACATCGCAAAACCGGAATTACAACTTTTGCGACGCGACGGGTGACGATCGCTTCGCCGTCAATGTAGCCAGCACTATGAGCTCAGCCTTACAGAGACAGCAGGCGAGGGAATAAGTGCAGTAGATGGCAGTGCTTGGATACAATGCTTGCAAGGAGTGACTGCGGGTGTGGGACAGGAGTCATGAGGCCAGGCTATTGGGATGCTTCTTTTAAGAGATGAGTTTTAATGAAGAAGTAGGTCCTGAATTTGTCAGGTAAAATAAAGTGTCATCTCCGCACCAGATTTTAATGGGAATAGGTAATGTGACCATTGTATGTTCAAAGTGTTTGTTTGTTTAACATTTTTTTCTATTATACCAAGCAAATCAGAACATGCAACAATCCGTCACTGCTATTAATAGATGTAACATTAATAGAGTATTTGAAACATATGTTCTGCATCTAGTGCTCAGTACAAGTTTGTAGCATAATTCACATAATCACCTAGTAATTCTGAGAATATGTTTTTTTTTAGATTTGCTCATGTTACAATATCTCAGTTGCTATTTGAACAAATGACACATTGCATTAAAGTAAGATTGATGAATTGAGAAATGACTTGATGTTTCAGAGCGGATTCCGCGTCAACACATTTTCTTGCTGTCAAAGACAAAATCTGATTGGAACCTTTTACCCGTAATGACTTTTTGCTATGCGCACACAGCGGAAATAGCCGGATGCTTTTTCATATTTGTATCAAGTTAAATTTTTGTAAGAAAGTTAAAAGCTCACAGATAGCTCCACTATCTGAAGGCTCCACATCACAGTTTGCAGCTGTAGTTGAAAGCTGAACATTCTCAATTGCAGTGGTTGTCAACTCTGTCCTTGGGTAACCTCACTTGTTAGAAATAACCAATGACTTAACAAGCCCATATGAATACTACAGCAGGGGTTTGCAAACTTTTTTCTCTGCGCCCCCCGTCTACTCTCCCCCCCCTGCTTACGCCCCCCCCCTTACCTTTTATCTGTTATTTGCTGATGTCACAATGTCATGTGACCCCACGGTGTCATTTGACACCACATTGCCACGGCGATGTGTCGCCAGAAGCCGCCAGAGATGAGGTAAGGGACTTACATTATTTAAATGTTTTGGGGAAGAGCGTGGGGCCTCCGTAAGCACCGCGCCCCCCAAAAAATGTAGCGCCACCCCAGTACTACATATTTATATAGGGTATTGATCTCCCCAACATATGGCTGTGAACTCCTAAGGATAGGGTTGAAATCAAAGCAGAAGTCTCATCATATATTTACTTTTCTTTTCTATACTCTCCAATATGCCATTTCATTTCCAGTTCTACTATAAAAAAAGCACATTTATTTTAGGAATTTATACAGTAGGAGAGAGGTTTTTATTCTCTCTGTGTGAAGCGTAACATACAAGCACGTAGTGAAGCGTTTTATAAACGGGCAAAGAAAAGAATTGATTCATTGATTTTAGGTAGTCTGCAAACAAACATGATTCCGCACATTCAATTGACACATTCCAAATAGGAAACCAGCTTAGGCTCAATTAAAGTACTGTATATTTACATCTATGCAAAAATCTTATCAATCAAGAGAAAAACAGAAATTCAGCTCAGGTGGAGGGAAAAATGAAAAAAAAAAAATATGATCCAATTTAATAATAATAATAAAAATAGAACAACATATAAGCAAAACATCTGCCCAAATTATCAAGCGAAATAGGTTTTTATTATACTATTTGACTAAATTGACCATGTTTGATGTTCAGTAAGTCATGGTACAGTAGATAAAGCTAATCTGTAATATCAATTTTGGCTTGATTTTTGTTTAGTAATTCTTTGCTCCGAGCTGCGGATCCAGAGCCAATGAAAGCTGTAATTGTGTTAAATGTAGTGTCAAATAATAAGTGGAGAGGAATTCTTCCGTTTAACCAATATACTGACTTCTCTCAGTCAATCATTGTTACTTGTCCTGAACTAAATCTAATAAACCTGATGTGTTTGCACCGTTGAACAACACACTTAAATACATATGAACTTTTGTTATTCTATAGTTGGAATCTAAAACATCAGAAACGGATGAACCAATCCAAAACAAATTTGGTGTTGACTCACTTGCTGTTTTCGAGGGCGCCAAATATGCCGAATGCGCATTAATCAAGAGTTTTGGACGAACAGCATGTCGTTTTTAGAATTGAATAGTGATTAAAGTACCCGTTCAAATTGCAAGTTTTGAAGAACGTTCTAACACTTTTGTTGCGGGGCAATGGAAAGAACACAACACAGTGATAAGAATAAACAGGAACTAAAACCATTTGCGCAAAATGTGGTATTATGTAACTGCCAAAATCTGACTATTTTCTTGGAAAATACACTATAGATAGATATAGAGATACTCATATATTCAGAAAAGTTAACTACAAAGGGGTAATCCAATATTGATGATTTTACTTGTCTAAGACAGTGTTTCTTAATTTTTGAGTAACCCCATAATCTTATCAATTGTTTGATTTATTAAAGTTCCAATAAAACTGGGTAGAAACTGAACAGAAGTATATATTTCCCGTATAATGTTAGACCCAAAATAATTACTGTTTAAATGTAATTTTGAATTAAGTAGAAATAGCCGTGTTAGTCCAGTTGTGATAGTGCAGAGTAAATGAGTACTTCAGTATTAGATGAGACCTTTATTTGGACTAACAATAGATATTATAAGACAAGCTTTCAAGAGTTCTCTCTCTCCCACAAGTCACTATCCTGATCTACAGAGATTTCAGGTGTTTAACACAGATGTAAAAATGCCTTAAATTGTTATCTTGATCTTTACATCTGTGTTAAAATCCTGGAATCTGTAAATCAGCATCGCTGACCCAAGAAAGAGAGAGAACTCTTGAAAGCTTGTCATAATATCAATTGTTACTCCAAATAAAAACAGTATCACCTAATACCGAAGAACTCACTTAATCTGGACCAAATGTCATTTTAAAAAAATCAGGTTTTCTACTATTTTAAATTAAATGCAAACATTTTTATTAGCAATAAATTCCCTTGTTGCCAGTTTGACAGAAAAAACGTGACAGCTTCCGGGTTCATACACTAAAATAATATTGTAATTCATTTTTCCACAGAGCCCACTCAAGGTCAGTCTGGAGGCACCCCTGGGTGACAGCGCACTCTGGTTGAGAAACTATTCTCAAACTGGTCTAAGCTATTCACATAACTAACACCACTATCAGAGTATATAGGGCCAGCTGATGTTTATTAAGGGCTGATGGAGGGACTCAGTCAGTAAAGACACTGGGGCTTATTCTCGTACCGCAGCTTCGAAGTGTGAAACCCCTTCTAGAGTGCCCTTTCCGATGGGATGGGCATGCTATGCTATTCTTTAAGCCATTCTCGCATGTCCAATCTGTGTCTAAAAGGCTTTTTTAGAAGCAGTTTCACTCCGGATCTGCCAATCTGATCAATTTGTCAAAAAAAAGCCTCAAACTCAATTTTTTTGACAAAAACTGGTATTCTCGTAGCTCCGTTATGCAAACCGCTTCTAAAAACTCGCATTTTTTTAATGCCACCTTAAGGGGGGCGAGATTGGTATTGCGACTAACATCCAGAGCCCGAAATATGGGGTTGGCTAAGAGAGCAAAACGCATAAGTCAGACTGGGGATGGAGTTGGCACCACTTCAGGTTATTCTGCTTCTAAAGCAAGTACAATCTGGGCGGTTTGGCTGTAAACCCGGGCGGTTTGTCACTTTTTATAGTTGCGGTTTAGAAGATGTGATTTGTAATACAGAATAGGGTTTGTTCTCACATTTCATTCCTGTACTTCTAGACATGCCAAACCGCACAGTTTGGCAGTGACAACGTCGGAGCTACTAAAATAGGCCCCACTGACTCTGAAAACAATGACACCGAGTTAGGTTCAATTCACGGTGACCTTGAGTAAGTCACTTTATCCTTGTGAGTTTGAGTAAGTCACTTTATCCTTGTGAGTTTGAGTAAGTCACTTTATCCTTGTGAGTTTGAGTAAGTCACTTTATTCTTGTGAGTTTGAGTAAGTCACTTTATTCTTGTGAGTTTGAGTAAGTCACTTTATTCTTGTGAGTTTGAGTAAGTCACTTTATCCTTGTGAGTTTGAGTAAGTCACTTTATCCTTGTGAGCTTGAGTAAGTCACTTTATCCTTGTGAGCTTGAGTAAGTCACTTCATCTCCCTGTGCGTCAGACACCGAAAACATAGATTGTCAGCTCATCCTTCTGTAAAGATACTATGTACAATGTTGCTTGCCACGAAATACGGTAGGGCCCCACTCATCTGGCGGCTTCCGTTCCAGGCCGCTGGCGGAAACCGTGAATCGCCAAAAAGCGGAACATAGCATTTGCTATGTCCACCGGCGATTTCCCGTCTCCTGATTCCGCAATCCGCTGGTGAATTTTAATAATCTGATTCGCAGATTTTTTTAAATCCACCAGCGCATTACGGAATTCGCCGATTAGAATGTCGGTGGTAAAAAAAAAAAAAAAAAAAAAATCCGAAAAAGACGAATTGCCCTTTTTGAGATTGATTCGCGGAAATCTGTGGACCAAAGGAAATGGTCGATCCGAATCCACCCCAAAAATTCACCCATCTCCAATTAAGATTGCCTGTATTTTTATTTTCAATAGATAACCAAGGCTGGCCACTTCCACTGGCGTTCCGGTTTGGGTTCTACAACCTTTTCCTCTTTTTGGTTTTAGTTTGGTTGGCCTGGGAACGTGATCCGTTTTGGGTTTTGGATTTGTAAAAAAAATAATGGCAACAATATCCCCAAATAAGAAATGTTTTTCTACATTTACGGAAACTCTTTCCATTATTTCCCGTGCCTATGTTTACAATTATCCGTTTGCAAAACAAAAATGTGTCCAGTTTGTTTAAAAAAAAAACAAAAAAACCCCAATAATCCTTGTGTTGTGTTTCGTATTGCTGCTTTTATTTGAACATTTGTAGATTTCGACCCCGATCCCACCCATCCTTATTGGAAATGTCATCCATACGGAAACCCAAAACATGATGACGTGAGGACAACTTAAGACAGGGGTGTGCAAACTTTCTGCGCTGCACCCCACTGCCTGCTCAGCCCAGGGCTCACCCCCCCCCCTTATCTAGGAACTGGCATTAAATGACCCAGCAGCATCATTTGACGTGCGTTGCAAAGGAGACGCGTCGCCCAAGCCAGGGTAAGTAAGTAATAGACGACTCGCACGCTCCCCGCCATTTAATTGAAACGCTTTGGGGAAGAGTGCGGGGCCTCTGTAACCGCCGCACACCCCCAAAAAAAATCTTGTGCCCCCCCCCCCATTTTGTGCACCCCTGACTTAAGAGGTTCAAATTCATATATCTGAATGTCCTGTTACCTCTTGCACTGTTCCACAGACACATGAAAACAAATGTACTTTAATTCCAAGGATCTTACCTGTTACTTTTAGCTGGATTGTCCGTTTAATTGACCTGCCTTCATACTTAAGTTCACAAGTATAATTTCCCCTGTCTTCTTTTCTAACTTCTTGTATTAAAAGGCTATTTCCCTTCTGTATAATGAGGCTTCTCCACTGCTTTGGTTTGCATTCCTACGCAGAAAGCACAATCAGAAAGGGCATTTAGTACATGGAAATGCATGCGTTACTCAGCTTGTCTCCTCTCCTTTTTTCTGTTATTTTTAAAGTAATTGTCACAGCAGCATCATGAATTCACAAAACAATAAGACTTAAATATCAATTTTCTACAGAGATTTGTTAGGCTGATAGACAAGCGAGATTCCTAGAACAAAACGATAAGATATGTTTAATTACATAGGAAATGTGTTTGAAAGGGGCTTTTAAATGTCATGTTCAAATGCCTTTCAGGCAATGCAGATGAGGGTAAAAATAAACCCAGGAAAATACTGGCCAAACCTCGTGTGCAGTGTTTAACCCATCCCAATTATGGTGATGAAAAGAATGAGAGAATCATTGAGTGTTCGTTCATTTGTAAAATACTCTCAGAATGGAATTCTCTGCATATTCTAGCCGAGGGGTAGCCAACTCAGTCCTCAAGAGCTACCAACAGGTCAGCTTTTCAGGATATCCCTGCTTCAGCACAGGTGGCTCAATCAGTGGCTCAGTTAACTGAGCCACTGATTGAGCCACCTGTGCTGAAGCAGGGATATCCTGAAAGCCTGGCCTGTTGGTAGCTCTTGAGGACTGGAGTTGGCTACCCCTGTTCTAGCCGACTCCCAACATTCCCACCATTCCTTACGTTTGTACATTACGGTTTTCTGTAATTGTATCCATCTTTTATCATTTTTATTTATTTCAACAATTATAAGGATGTGCGAACTATATAATCATTTAGTTGTGTTTTATGCTTGGGATCGCATTGTATAGTATTTACAATTTGTGCTCACAAGTACAGCTCAACCCCCATATATGGCTGTGCTTGGGGTCCAAAGAATCACATCGCGCTATAAGCGGATCGCGTTAGAAATAATGTACAATTGCATGCATTGTACAATAAAGTATTTAAGATACCAACAATCGTGTTGTAAAGTATTCATAAATACAGAAATTGGGAGCCGCGCTTACATCGCGTGGTAACGGATCGGGTTATAACAGGGTTGAGCTTTAGTATTTTTAGTTGTCATTTACAATTTTCAATACAATATGAACATTATTTATTTATAAAATGTGTTACCAGGAAGTAATACATTGAGAGTTACCTCTCGTTTTCAAGTATGTCCTGGGCACAGAGTTAAGACAAATAATACATGTTTACAAATACAGTTACATAATGAGCAGGGTATACATTATATACAAGACATTGCGTGCACATTTGAGGTGAATAACTTTCATTGCAGTGTCTAGCTGGTGTCTCAGCAGTTAGATTTGTGTTGATCTGTCCAGTGTTCATTCTACTTGATGGGTACATTAGTCTTGTACCCACATCTGATTATCCGACTAAGGGGGGGAATGCCTTCAGGTTCTAGGTAGATTCCATTTTTGGTTCCAGGGACCTCCTCTTAATAATCTCTGTCACTTAACCATTATTAAGGGACTCCTAATTTAAACTTAATTACACTTGAGTGCATCTAATGGGTACCACACCGCAGCAATCTATCATTCCAGTTTGCATAAGAAAAACGCATCAATTTCACTCCATTGTGCTTAATGTACGAAACAAATAAAAACAAGGAAGAAAGGAAAAGAAAATCAGAAAGAAAGAAAAGGGCCCGTAGATTTGGAATAAAATGCCATCCTGTACTTTAGAAGTGAGAATGCATCATCACCCGCCATGATCAGCTCCTATCATTCTAATCCATCACTCATCCCCCCTCTCCCTTTATCATACATGACAGCTACACAAAGATATATAGCATTCAGACCCCAAACCACTTCTTGGCAAAGTGAAATAGTAAAATCAACCTTCGTTACCACCGTTCTAAGGAAAAGATGCCAGCTGAGTGCGGGCAGGAGTTAAAGGAAGGTACTGTAGTATTGAGAAAGATTTTTTTTCGTACATGTTTCAGTATCCCAAGAAAGTGGCGGGTGCACAGCACCATCATAAATACAAGTTCTAAGAGTAGCAGGAGGTATAATTGGATTGAGACTGGCAATACTTGGATGGGGCATTATCTGGGCTGGCTGACATGCTGCCAGATTCATGCGTTCTCTTCAAAGACCGAAGAGCAATTCATTATGTGGCGAGTTACCCATTGTGCGGGTTTTGAATTGTGGAAACAGGTCTCTCAGGTTCCATTCCAGATTGTTTTACTTACATTTCCATGGCTGAGTCACGCACCTGCTAACTCTGTTCTATTGCTCAATGTCACATTCACTCATTTAAAAATCAGTATCCCACACCCTTTCACTTCTTACAATATGGGAATTAGATTCACTGGGACACAACACACCATGTGTCTGCAGAACTCATATTTAGAAACGTTACCACGTGAGACGCCGTGCTGTACAGCACATGCCTGCCAGATTTTATCACTTGGTTTTTTTCCCCCCGACCTCTCTCTGGTGCTTAATGCTTAAATGCAACAATGTCTCTTATAATTCATACGGAGATGCTAAAAATTCTCTCTGCAGCTGTGTCTAACCGTTTTCTGTACATGGACCATCAATAACACAGCTGCACTTGGATTTGCACTCCAGCCTTGTGTTCCAATGAAGTCTGTTATTTCTGCATATGCAGATGCATATGGCCTGTTGTTGGCAGTGTTCCCCGCAGATTAACTGTGCACAATACAGGCAGCAAGTTAATATATAACGTTTATTAGTTGACCATTAAAGTGCGATGTTTCGGTTCCCAGGAAAACATCCGTGAAAGCACTCTGTTAAAAGCCATTGGCAGAGCCTTGGTGTATACCAGGGGTGCCCAACTCCAGTCCCAACCCCCCTTCCTCCCCAAAAGGTCAGGTTTTCAGGATATCCCAGCTTCAGCACAGGAGCCTCTGATTGAGCCACCTCTTACTGAAGCAGGGAAGGATTGAGCCATCTGTGTTGAAGCAGGGCTATCCATAAAACCTGGCCCGTTGGGGGGGGGCTTGAGGACTGGAGTTGATCCCACCTGGTATATACTGACAAGGACCTTCAGGTGCTCATTTTAGTTCACCTGGGTGACTATTGCTTCAGGACTTCCGGCATTACATAAGCATTCGTAGAGCTGTGTAGAAACTCTATCCATTTAAGGGTCGCCTAATTTCCAGTGGACAGGTGTTCATGTTCACTCATGTTTCACAGCCACACCTTTATCCTATGTATGTTTCCTGCTAAATCATGCTACAGCCTCCTTCGTAACCATCCTGTAGCATTTTTGCCATCCTAACGAAGGTACTTTCTCAGCGGGGTTACCTTGCAGTACATGTGAATAATAATGCCTACATGTTTAAGGTTGCTAAACTCCATAGTGGCAAACATACCTCCCCATAAGTCTTCCCCTCCCTATATAGAAAATCCACAGTGTCAACATGTTGCGTTTCTTTAATACCCAGAGTGCCAGATACATTGAGTTGTACAAGTAAAATGGGCCATACTTACTAAGCGATGCTAAGCCATAAGACACTTTACAGATCATTCACTTAAGGTGTCTTATGGCTTAGTAAGTAATAGCCATCTTTTACCAAAGAACACATTACATCAGGGGTTCTCGACTCCAGTCCTCCAGAGCCCCCCCCAACAGGTCAGGTCTTTAGGCTATTCCTGCTTCAGTACAAGTGGCTCAATCATTCCCTGCTTCAGCACAAGTTGTTCAATCAGTCCCTGCTTCAGCACAGGTGTCTCAATCCTGGAACACAGGTAGCTCAATCAGAGGCTCAGTCTGCGACTGAGCCTCTGATTGAGCCACCTGTGCTGAAGCAGGGATATACTGAAAACCTGACCTGTTGGTGGGGGTGGCTTGAAGACTGGAGTTGAGAACCCTTACATTACATAAGCATCAAACACCCCCGTGCCATATTACCTTGTACCACACTACCTCCGGGTCTTCATTTGGCGTTTTATAATCTTCAATATCAGGGCATGATATCTCTTTCCTTTTAGTGACTTCTGCTTTCTCCAGATATCGAATTCTGCTGTGGTAACAAAGGCCCAATTCATTTTCAGCCACTGTCAGGGACATTGACACCTTCATACAATACGTGGAGTTCCTGCAAGGATGGAAGACAGCTGCCTAAATAAAAGGAATGTCTTCATGCTAGGCACTTAACCCTTTCACCGCTCGCGCGGTGCATAGCAGTAGCTGAGTAATTGATAGGAAATCCACTTCTTCATTAATACTCCAAATGCAGCAGATATACTGTAAGCTTCTCACATGTGTACAATGATACATAAAACCAGCTGCATGGTTGATGAGGTAGCACAGAAAAAATACACTTGAGTTATCTATGTACCAATCTCACCATTACATCATATTACTTGGTCACAAAGGGCAGCGGAAGGGCACATTAGATACCCCATAAGTACGGGGACGGCCAACTCCAGTCCTTAAGAGACCCCAACAGGTCAGGTTTTCAGGATATCCCATCTTCCGAACGGATTGAGCCCACTGTGCTGAAGCAGGGATATCCTGAAAACCTGACCTGTTGGTGGCCCTTGAGGACTGGAGTTGGCCACCCTTTGCTTCAGTGCTTACCTCTCTAATACTTAATATAGAAAAAAAATACTACTGTACCCACGAGTGCGAAACTGTCCAAACTGCAGCGGGTTGTCCCCCCAAATTTGTTCCCCTGTAAAGCGTTTCGCCCGAGCCTCTAAAGCATAATAATGTCCCAAAAATAGTAAGCTGTCATTTTAAACCGTGCAAGAAAAATGGCGTGTGCGCCATATTCATGGTCTGCGCCTGTACCGAATCAACTGAATTCAAAGCATTTCGCCGGCGAATCGAGCAATTTGAAGGAATTTAGCAAATGAGTATATTGGCGAATCGCTGGCAAATTCTGACGAGGTCGCCCATTCTTTGCTGAAAAATGGCAAATTTCGCCTAGTTCGCGCATTGGCAAAAGGATTGCACACATCTCTACCCATAAGTAGCGTGCGCTGCTGCTGGTCAAACAAGATGCCGTGACACCACCGGGGGGCAGTATTTCTACCAGGGTATGGTGGTTTGACCTCTTGCCATTTAAAAAAAAAAACAAAACAACAAAACAATGCAGCATTTTCTTGCCTTCGTAATTATCTAAGCTGCCGACCGATCCGCTGTCCTGTGATCGATCGGTGAAGCCTCCCCAGGTTCACACTATGGTACGGGACGGCCAAATTTAAGTTTTTATGCTATGGAACGCCAAAATCCAGTATGAAAGTGTGAATGCGTAATGAGGGGTGAGCGATTTGCAAACGCTTGGAGCTGAACGGTATCTCCCGCGTGACCGCTGTATTCTTTGGGTTTTATCATCTCTGCGCTTAGCCGGGGCGGTGGGAGAAAAATATAACGCCTATCGGGGCGGGTGTCGTGGAATAAAAGTTACGCCTATAGGGGCATAAATATGAAATAACTACAGGGAAATGCATAAATGAGAGTCCACATTCATTAATTTCCTGCTGACATTTTGTGCACTTTATTTTTTCATTTTTTCTTTTGAGATAGATAGATAGATAGATAGATAGATAGATAGATAGATAGATAGATAGATAGATAGATAGATAGATAGATAGATAGATAGATAGATAGATAGATAGATAATTTAGCAATGATGGCATCCAAATCTATTTTAAAAATCTCATGTGTTTCAATAACAAGGCATCTATTTCCCTTGTTTAACATTCTCATTAAGCTAAAGATACGCACTGGCGTTCCTCTGAGACGCGCTAACCTCCAGCTATCATCATTTAGACTGCACATAATTATTACAAGAATTCCCAGCTGGCATAAAAAAATCAACCCATATCCATATTTTTAAAACCTCTAAATATGTATATTTTCTGCCATGAAGAAGTAATAAAACACTTACGTAATGGCGTGAAACATAGCGCATGAAAACGTAGCGGCGTCTGCAAATATGAATGATGTCAGATTGTAGTGTACACACTTAGCATGATGGATCTTGTAAAATGTCTATTTTGATCCTTTATATGTATGTATGTATGTCTTTATTTATATAGCGCCATTAATGCACATAGCGCTTCACAGCAGTAATACACGTGACAATCATCTAAATAACAAATAATATAAATAACAGATCATGGGAATAAGAGCTTCAGACATAAAAGTAACATTTAGGAAAAGGAGTCCCTGCTCCGAAGAGCTTTATACTTCACAAAAGGCTGGAGGAGACATATTGCACATATTGTAGCACGACAGCAAATGGGGGAAGAAATCGAAACGACAATAGAATCTTTTGCAACAATTACAAAGGTGTCTGGGACTTTCTTGTGGTCTCACAATCTTTCCCTTCTCCAGCAGATTGATATAACTCCCTTCCTGCATCTGTTACTTTCCTATTGTGAAGTTCCATTTACTCTTATTAATGGTGGAAAGTAGTCGCAAAACTGATGCTTCTCTGGTGTTTGTATCCTCTTGTATGGAATTGAGTGAATCGTATGATGTAGCCACTGAGGTGACTGAATTAAGGATCTGGGGTCTCCTTTTAAATACAGCAAGTTTAAGAGTATTTACTTCCAAGTGAAAAACAAGCAGAATAATTCATTATAAGGCTGAGGCCAGGCAGGGAGCGAGCGCTCATGCGCGGTGACGTCACGCTCCTTGCTCGGCCGGGAGATTTGTGGCCGGCTAGATGCGCGCGCGGGAGGGGGTGGGGGGGCGATTTGGGGGGCGCTGCCATGACGTCAGGGAGCTGGTTCGCCCTCATTGGGTGATGCGTGAGCGAGAGACAAATTCAATTTTGCTTGCTTCGGCATGCAGCTAAGTTCCGACATGCTCACGCTGGCCACACACATTGTCGCAATGTGTTTCATCGCGGCCAGCATGAGTGAGCGCGCGCGCGCCCGCTCAGCGTCACCCTGGCCACAGTCTAAGACCCAGCTCAGCTGGCTGATTCTATACATCTCATAGGCACTGATCTTGACCCAGTGCAGACACACTGACCATAACACCCTTCTTCTCCCCACTTACCACTTAGATTGTAAGCTCTTCGGGGCAGGGACTCCTTTTCCTATTGTTTTATGTCTGACGCGCTTATTCCCATTATGTGTTATAACATTATGTCACGTGTGTTGTACAGCGCGATGTACCTGGATGGCGCTATATAAATAAAGATATACGTACAGACAAATAGTGCTAATGAAGTTTAGAACATGTTTGTATGTAAGTACCATTTGATTTATATGGCACTAGATTAACAAAGCTGATCTAGAGAGGATCAGAAAAGAGCCCCCACGTTGCACTCAGTGCGGGTGTATGCAGTGCGAATAATAGGACTATTTGGGACCGTGAGACACGATATCTCTAGAAGGCCAGACATATGCCTTGATAATCAGCTGCACTTAAAACAAAATAATACAATTTTATTACATCAAAACACTATACACAGTGAGATAATATTTACAGCGTAATGTTTAAAATCCCTGTAGTGGTGCAGCAGCATGGTAGTATACTGGGACGTATATATCCAACGTATGTGTAACGGGTATTCCCCCACCCAATCGCATGTATGGCGTATGCGAGGGGGAACCTATATGTTACCAGGTGTGGTGCGTTATAACTGTCAGGCCCACAGGAGGTCTGAGCCTCCGCTAGTGAGAGCCTGGGGTGAATCTCTGGAACGTTTCTTGTCAGCGCCTCCACCTATGTGAGATTCTAGGAGTGTAGAGTGGCCCTCACATAGGAACATCCATAAAGTAACCAGCCCACAACAAAGGTTATGGCTAAAAGGGGTTACTATATGGCAAATAACACAACACAACATACTTCAACAATATGACATTGACAGTGTCCCTCTATAACACTAATAGGCACAACTACCCGGTCACCACGCAGGGCTTTGTACCCCACACGTTATGTCAATAGTCCCAAATGTCCCACAATACCCTAAGTGAGTGACTGTTGGTAAAGTTGGTGCACTTGATGACTGACTGTACCTGCCCAGTGCTCCAGCACCTGAGGCTGCAGATTCTTCACAAAGGATCCGCCGCTCTGCGATCTCCTCTGTGACTTCCGGCAACTCTGCCTGGCGGTGGGTGACTCCCGCATGGAGTGATCCACCTTTGGAAAGTCTCTTGCTGCAGAGCCTGTCTGAGCTCAGACGCAGGCCGCGATCACTGAGTGCAACTGGCACCGGTGATATCACATAGAACTGGGTACTATAGAAAGCAACCCCCCCCCCTTGCACTGAAAGGGGCCTTCCCTGAAACTGCCAAACTAACTGCTGTGGCTGCACTGCAAGCCACACTGTCTCTTCTTGTCAGAGCACACAGCACTGCAGCTGTGTCACTGACAAGACTCAGATGAGGGCAGGGTCCCTACCTAAGGGGCCTTCCCTATGAACTTTCCCACTAACCTGGTGGGGAGTGGGGCCTACCTTGGCCTGGGGTGTCTGGGGCCTAGTACAGCAGAGCACCGCAGCTGTGTACACTACCTTCCCCAATCGCTTCCTGGATCCAACTGACAAAACCCTGTCTGCACACAACATTGTTGCAACTTTGCTGCAGGAGAAGCTGCCAGCTCTATTGGCTTCAATGCTGCCTGTGACCAGGGTGAAAGTGCAGTCCCCACAGGCTGCAGGGAATTGTAGTTCTTGGTACAGCTCTTTCCTATGGGGACCGCGTGCGCGATCGTTACTGCGCATGTCTGAAGCTGTAATGGCCGCCGCTACTCTCAACTGAGCATGTGCAACTTCCAAGAGCTCTTGCACACATGTAATGGCCACCTCTATGCTTGCCAACCTCTGTGCATTGCACGGCACACGAGCGAACTCCCGCGCCAACCTCAACATGGCCGTCGCGATTGCTCTGCTTACGCGCAAGCCTCCACACATGCGCGAACACATTAAACATGGGGGCGTCCTGCCGCAGCTGCCACCGGGAGCCCCCGGGAACGCGCTCGCCCCCGCAGCAGCACACACTCAAGGGGCAAAGAAACCTGCAGACAGGGGGACCAGAGGGACCCTGGCTACATATGTATAAATGTTTGTGTAGGTAACGGATATATATAGGTATCCCCAGTATAATCTACTCAACCATCCTAGTATGGAGTATGTACTCAAGGTAGGTATCTGGTGTACAGAGTGTAATCTGGTATCTCCCTATGGGTGCCCTGATAGTATAGCTCATAAGGTACTGAGGGTGATATGGAACTGGATATATTTCAAAGGTCCAGATATCAAGCAGATGCCCTATAAATGCACATAGGTATAGGCATAAATAGTAACCTAATAATGTCCAGATCAAATAGATTGGGTACATATAGGTTGGACTTTATATCAGTATACTGCACCGACACACTTTATTCGAGCCAATACCCAGTATGTACCTGGCAGATACCTGGAATGCGCCGCTCCTCACCTCTGACAAGCCCCGTTGCGTTTGCCTTCCCAGCCTGGGTTCATGCCTGGCTGATGGGCGGCTGATCTGTTAAATGATAATGATTAGGATTTAATAGGCTGCAATGCTTCGTGTGTCTACCAGATGGCATAAATTCATGAATTATAATGCAGTATATATATATATACTGTGCAGTATTGCAGCCAGCGGGAATAAAATGCTTCAATCCCTGCCTGGAAAATACCTCAATGCACTCGGGCAGAAAACAGTCACAAACCTCAATACACCCGGGTATACCCGAATTCGTGGGACTAGCCGAGCTCGAATAAAGTGTGTCGCCAGTGTATTGTGTTGGTATAGATGTTTGACCCCTAGTAGAGACAGTGATAAGATGTGTAATAGATCTATAAGGTAGGGGATCTCCTGTGTCTCACTATAACGGGATATATAAGGCTTTGCCTCGAGTGGGCCTATATGTACTAGACAACAGATAGGGTATGATATCAGGTGAGTACAAAAAGTACAGAAAGTCCTCGGTACTACCGCTGACCGGATATAACTACCATAGCGGTAATATAGCGGTAATATTAGCAGCAACGTGGGGTTTCTTTTCTGATCCTCTCTGGATCAACTTTGTAAATCTACATCTACATTCCCCTATGCACCTTGCGGTTTACCAATGATATTATCCAGAACTTAGGATTGTCCAAGGCGAGTGGTCTAGTCACCTTCTGCGAGCCTTATATAACACTAGCAGTGTTATTTTAATGATATAATTCTGAATGTAATCAGCGAGTGTTAACTGGAGTCGACGAGGCCATTCTGTAGATGCCAGGAATAAGGGAGACTGAATTCCGATGTGTGACTGCCAGTTCTAACGAATTGGACATGACAGGGAGGTTGGATTATAGTCCACACTGTTTGCTTGAGAAGCACGACAAGTGCTTGTTATTTCTATTATAAGGGCTTTACGATTTAATGACTGCCAAGACTTACAGCATATTGCACAGCAGATGTTTCCTTTTTTTAATAATTGGAGAGAAAAAAAAAAGAAGAAATCAAAGCACAAATGACATTTTAATAGTTCTGACACTTCATCACAATTGTGGGATTTGTTTTTTTTTTTTACATCTTGGCCATTTCAACTAAAACAATAAAGATAAATTCCTGTTGCTGTTTCCTAGTCTATTTTAAGATGTATAGAATTATCCAATTTTGTGGGGGAAGAAAGTAATTCAGCTATGAAAAATGTGTAATTACATCTGCGCAAAAACCCACAGAAACGAGAAACCATCATAAAGATAATGAACGAACTGTTTTGATTTTGATGAGAAAGTATAGTGTGGTAAAGACACAACATAACTATCCTTGCTAAACATGTGTGTTATAAAGGAATTCACAGAATCCATTTGTTAGAATGTACCATTATCATTTTCAACACATAACATTTCTAAATAGGTTTTGATATATAGTTATATTGTTTAAAAAAGGAACACTTAAAAATGTGAATATTTGGTCAATCATTTTTTACATCTGGCAGGGAAGAGTTTGTGTTGCAATTTTATTTTCTCCTGCTTAATTTAGGTTCTGATCGAGTATTTACAGAACTGTAGTATTAATATTTACATGTCAGTGGATAATACACAACTGATACTAAATATTTGTCTGATGCAGCTTATTCTTGTTACATGGTATCATGATGAGTTGCCAATAAAGAAAGATACAAGATATTAGCTGATCATGTAATTGTGCTGCTTAAAGCGGCAATCCAAGCGGCCTATTTTTTATAAGTTTTTTTAGTGATAGAGTTTAAGTTGGGGGTCTCCGGAGCTGAACTAGGTTTATTTAAGCTCCGAGGACCCCTTGCTTCCCGTGATACTTAGGGCTCGTCCAGGGTGGTGCTGAGCGGCTGCGACAATGCACGTATGCTGCGTGAGCGGGCGGGCGCGCCTGCTCGGCCCTCAGCCGCTCGCCGAGCGAGCAAATTTGAATTTGCCACTCGCAAGCGCATCACGTGAGCGGTTCGCCCAATGAGGGCAAACCAGCTCCGTGACGTAGAGGCCGCGCCCCCCCACGCGCGCGCACCTAGCCGGCCAGGAAAATCACGGCCGAGCAGGGCGCAGCGCTGGAGCGCCAGCACGCCTCTTTCCACCCTAGACGAGGTCTTAGCTCTGTAGGGGGTGCCGGTATCAAACTTCCTCACGGCCGGAGGAGGGAGCTGCAGAGTTCCCGGATCTCACACAAGGTAAAGCGTGTGTAAGAGAGAGAGAGAGGTGTGTATCTTACCTTCTCTGGAGCAGCGCTCCTCCTGCAACGTCGCGTTGTAATGGCGAGTTGACGTCAAAAGGCGAAGCGTTGTCCTGGCAATGCAATGTCACATGACGCCGCAATGCTGCAGGAGGAGCACTGCCTCAAGGAGGGGCCCCCAAAGTCTTGGTACCTAGGGGCCCCAGACGGTCTTAATCCGCCACTGCTTGGAAGTTCAATAGTTGTCCAAAGAATGCAATGTGAAGCCCATGCATTTTCCTGTATAATACTGTCTGAGAGAACTTTATCTCCTCTTGATTACTGTATGTGATTTTGCTTCTCAGCACTACTTAAAGAGCACAACACAAACGTATCTGTTCCAGCAATCTAACACATATCATGTATAAAAGGATTTAGTATAGGGAGTGAAACGTGCAGTTCACAATACACCAACTTTCATCAACTTGAACACAAAATAACCCTTCATTGGCAACCCATTGCTCGCTGTCCTGGTACTGAGGCCATTAATAGGGTGTACTGATGTAGCTAACATTATTAAACCCATGGCGCGCTCCAGCAGGACAGAACGCACCAGCGGGCGATGTGGCCATTTTGAATCAGCTGCGTGAGAGACAGGGGAGGGACTATCACACTATTTCACCCACTGGAGCGTGCCACAGGTTGAAATATCATTGGCTTCATCTGTACCTATGATGTGTTACCTGTGTTCGGTGAGATTTCAGTTTCTCCTTAATCTCTCTGCTGCCTTTGACAATGTTGATGATCAACCCCTTCTCCGGCAACTCTTTTGGACTCCATGACAAAGCCCACTACAGGTTCAAGTTCTACCTGTAAAACTGCTCCTTCAGTGTTTCCTTCTCTGATGTCTCCTCTTCTCCACTCTTACTTTCTATGTCCTATGGTGAATGAATACACTCAATTGGCTTTCTGTATCATCTCTACGCTACTTCACTCAAATCTACTTCTCCTACCCTAACCAAGTGGGGACATAGTATATGGCACCCCAAACTCACCTTAGCAAATTAGACACCATCTACAATTCAATATGCCACTTTTCCTCCAATGTAACTACAACACACATCACTGGGAAATGCTCAAAGAACTAGATTGGCCATCACTTGTGTCAAGACGCAAAGTTAATCTCTCCTGTCTTGCCTTCAAATAGTTCTTGGGCTAGCTACCCACCTATCTGAACAAGCTCCTCACCCCTACCACACGCAGAACTTGTCACCTGAGATCCAACACCAAGGGACTTTTCATGGTCCCAAGGTTCAACAAACTGTGCACCTCACAACTGGAACAATCTATTGGAGACTCTCAAAGCCGCCACCAGTCTAAGTTCTTTCAAAACTAAAGTTGTCTCACATTTGAATGTGGTCTGTAACTGTTACATACGCCTATAACATATTTTATCTTTAACTGTTCATGCAATGTCTTCATATATAATGTATAACTCTGTTCACCTAATGTACCCATATATTTGTAAGCATGTATTTGTCATCACAACTCTGTGCCCAGGACATACTGTACTTGAATACAGAAGGTAACTCTCAATGTATTACTTCCTGGTAAAACATTTTATAAACAAATAAATAAACCTCTCTCATCCTGGTATAATTATGCAGTGAACTGCATTATTTGTCAGTTGGGCTGCTACTTCAAATCGTGACCCCCCCCCCCCCCCCACCCTCCCCCTTAAACAAAACAGGGAATCCTCATGATAAAACTATAGAAAGACCAAGGACATCACACATTGTTATTGATATCCAGAACCCTGTTTTAATATACATTTTTTAAATAAATGAGTACACATTTACTGCAAAAACAGTACGACCATGATTACTGGGGCAGCCATTTTATACTCCCGCTAAATCTAAGGAAGAGGTGATCTCTGGATGCCTTAACAAAGAAAGGGGGAAATATGTATGAACAGCATAAAAAGGCTCAATAACCTTCACTGCAGGTAGGTCTGGATTGCATTACAAGCCTCTCCTCAAGTCAATGTGTTTAAAGGCAAAATCAACAAAAAAGTTGGAATTACAAGACTCTGCAAAGGGTTAATAGATTGCATCATAGATTGCAACTTAATGAAGACACATTTAAATTAATTGATGCAGAACTGGTCCAAATTAACAGTCCAATCATGGCTCGGAGTTCACAATTAGGTCTCCGAGTTTGATCCTTAGGGTTAAGAGGAGAGGGAGCAGCTCAGTGAGTAAGACACTGACTGTCAAACAGCACTGAGTTTGAGTCAGGGGAATCTGGTTCATATTCCCAGTGTCAGTGGCCTGTGACCTTGGGCAAGTCACTTTATCTCCCTGTGCCTCAGGCACCAGAAACATAGATTGTAAGCTCATCTGGGCAGTGACTTTGACTGTAAAAAATCTTATGTGCTTTGTACCGCACACTATACTGTAATTGTGATGCAATTTGAGTCCCATTGGGAGAAAAGCTCTATATGAAATAAAGTTATTCATATTTATTATTAAGAGTTCATAGTTTGGTTGACTGCCTCAATGAGAGTATCAGTCATGAGAGGATTGAGACAAGATTTGTGATCCTTACCTTAATACACATGTGTAGAATCCGGTATCTTGCACCTCTGCCGTATGAACCCATATAGAGTCATCATCTTTGCTCATTCTAGCTTCTGAAAATATAATTGGTTCTTCCAAATCCCCTTTGTTTTTGTACCACATGAGCCGTAGACCCGTACTTTGAGCCATGGAATAATTAGTCCTGATATAGCTGTAGAATAGGGCACATTTCACTCGGACCGGTTCACCTGCCAGTACCATGTATGTCTTCAGATCCACTGACCAGTCAATGCAACCGTCCACTGAAAGCAAACAGAAAGGGGCAGTGTTACATAAAGGAAGGTTGTTGTATAGCGATGTAACATGCAAACTCAACCAATTTTACTGATGTCATTGTTTATCCTTTCTGCTTGTAGATGAACCTGTATCACACGTTCAAATGATTTATTATACAGATAATAATAACTTTACGTCAAAGGTTTAAGCCAGGAAAATATGTGTACTGTCTATGTCAGGAGTGGCCAACTCCAGTGCTCAAGGGCCACAAAGAGGTCAGGTTTAAGGATATCCCTGCTTCAGCACAGGTGGCTCAATCAGTGGCTCAGTCTTCGACTGAGCCACTGATTGAGCCATCTGTACTTAAGCAGGGACTGATTGAGCCACCTGTGCTGAAGCAGGGATAACCTGAAATTCTGACCTGTTGGTGGCCCTTGAGAACTGGAGTTGGTCACAGCATGGCTATATGATTTAGGCAGAGTATTACAATCACACATACATTTCTGCGATCCTAAACCTCGAAGAACCTCCGCACTGTTCAATAGGAGGCTGCAAGGGATGATATTGTGGCTTCCTATTGGCCCACATCCCGCGGGAGATTAGAGCTGTCATTTCCTTTCACCTAGAGGGGAAGGGTACCGGTGCTACTTTCTGCGTTAAGTATCTTGGGAACCAGGATCTGAAATTAGCGCGTTTCAGCTCCAGAGCCCAACGCACGTAAAAAAAAAAATGGGGGTATCAAAAATAAATTAATCAATAAATAAATATGATTTTTGTTACACTTTATTTATTTATTTCTAAAATATTTTACCAGGAAGCAATACATTGAGAGTTACCTCTCGTTTTCAAGTATTTCCTGGGCACAGAGTTAAGACAAATAATACATGGTTAAAAATACAGTTACATAAATGAACAGGGTATACATTATATACAATACATTGCATGCACAGTTAAAGATAATATATATAACACTTACACTTGTTCACTGAAAATATAGAATAAAAAAAGTATCAGGCAAAAGAAACGTGTTTAATATGTGGTCTTTCCCAAAGGGTCCATCATAGAAGCCATAATGCAGGGAATAATGTATATGATGGTTATTAGTCTGGGTTACATCTACGTTTTGAGATTAAGGAGATTAAACAGACAAAATAAAGTCTATTTACTGCTAAATGTATGTAGCGGTCATGTAAAATGGCTACAGTCATCTCTCCTGCTGACAGTAAGGCCTGGTAAGTTGTGGGCATGCCAGCAGTAATTATGGAGGTTTGCCCTCACACCCTGGTGAGGCGCCCTATGTATGGATGGGAGTGGTCATGAACTCTGACTCCATGGTTAGTGATGTCAGAGTTATGCCAGCCCCCAGAGTACATAAGGCACAGCACTGATCAAAAGTTAGTTGTTGCTGAGGAGTTCCTGTTGCTGTGCTGCTCTGTCAGTAAGAGGACATGGAGGTCTGCAACACTGTTGCAGTAGTCTAATGCAGAGCTGTGAGTCTGTTAGCAAAAAGCAGACAGAGACAAGCTGCCTGAGAGAACTGTGACCAGGGACCTGGCACAGGGCCGAGATCCCTGCGGGGATAGGGAACCCACCTATTAAGGGAAGGCGTACCTTTCGGAGGGAAGCAGCTGGAAGATGGAGGGCTAAGTACACCCCATTGTGGAGGGCAGCTAGCCCACTCAGGCAATAAAGATGTTCTCTATCAGAAACCCTCTCGTGTACATGTGTGGAGTGAATGTACAGAGAGGAGCACCACGGAGGAGTTCCTCAACAGGATCATCCCCATGCGGACGCAGGGACCCTGATGAGGTGGAGGCGCTGCACTGGAACTAGGTGAGACTCAGCACACTACCTCAGCTGCCTGTCTGGACGGGTCCTCCCCATACACCATCATGCGGGAGACTCAGGAGTCCTGTTGCCAACAGGTGCACCACCAGACACTACCACACTGTAATGGGGGCCGGTTAGACCACAGGGGCCAATGTGAGATTGGGTGGGTCAGGCCGGTTCACAAAAACCGTTACATTTGGAGGCGCTGCTGAGATCAGATCTGTCATCAGGACAGGCTCTAGCTAGGCACACTGGGAAACTGGGAGAGCGTCTGCTGCCACTCTGTGCTGCGTTGGGACGGACCTAGGGGTGGTCAGGGGCTGACAGGGTATTGTCAGTTCGCAGGGACGACCTAGGGGCCTGAAAGGAGTGAGGGGTTTGGAGCAGGGCTTTAGCTGACCGAGTCACCTTGAGGTAGTGCTAGTTGGTAGGATGCCAGAAGGGATAGCCTGTTAACGTGGTCAGGAATCCTGGAGAGGGTCTGCGCTAGGCTGACCAAGAGAGGTAGACGCCCCAAGTACTGCATGGCAGAGCCAGAGTATTCTAGCCCATTCCAGACACTTACCATAGGGAGCACAGACTGGGAGGAAGGAGTCACAGCAGACACTGAGAGAGTGAGCCTAGCCTGAGGTAGTGCAACATGAGTCCAGCCTAGATCAGGTACACATGTGGTGGTGCATCTGAGCAAATCGTTATTGTACTGGTGTGGTGACTGGCCCGCAGAGCGGAGCCCCATGTACGATAATTGGTGCGAGAAAATGGCGACCGCAAGAATGGAGGATTCGCGCGGTGCGGATAGTCCAAAATGGCGGACGGAGGCTAATAGAGAGAGCGCACATGGTGTGTGTGCGTGTAAAGAGGACATGGGACAATTGATGAAGCGGTACTTCAGTCTTTATCAGGAAGACGGAGAGGATCTACCTGGGTTCCTCCTGCGGATTGGAGCCGTCTTACAGGAGATGCGAAAGGGGGATTGTATTAAGGCCACTGAGGTGGAGGTGTACTTTTGTGATCGAATTCTGAGAGGAGCGTCACCTGACCATCCTGTCGTGGCTAGGATGCTGTGCTCCTGGATACGGGGTGATCCCCTGTCCTTAGGGAGGCTAGTGGATGAGATAGAGGAATATGAAGTTGCAGCTGCTGTGAATATGGATTGCAGAGCGATCCAAAATGGCGGTTCCCGCTACCCGGGGAGACCGCGTGGGCCAGTTGCAGAAAATGCTGCAAATGCAAAACTTGCAGAAAGTTGTCCGGGATTGGCGCCAAAAGAAGAATTCCACCCTGTTGGGGATAAGGGCACGAAATCGGAGGCCACGCCCCCCAGGACTGTGAAAAGTTCAGCCCCTGTGCCGGGGCATCCAATTAACTTGTGGGACCCTCCCCAAATATTCACCAGGGGGAGGGGTCTCTATCTCTGCCAGCCAAGACCCGAGTTGTCTGAGGGAGGAGCTGGATGTGAGCTTCCTGTCCCACAGTTGCGAGCTGGTGAACAGGAGAGACCATTGTGCAAAGTGTCTCCCGTAACCAGCACAACAAAGAGCGGGATGGACATTGGGGTATATCCCTACTCATTGCCAGGAGGCTCCCTGGTAGTCAAGGCGGGGGCGGACACAGCCATGCTGACGGCTGAAGTCCCGCGTGCGGCCTGCACCGAACCAGTTGATCCCGGAGAATGGGGATCGCTCCTAATGATCAGAACGGAGCCTGAAGAGAGAGGGGTCTACAACCGCGGTGAGAACCCGGAACCTCACCGTCGGTCCCCTGCGGCAGTGCCACTCCCCGAGTCGGAGTTCGGCTCCTCGGAAGAGGAACAAGCGACCCTAACGACGGTGGTGATGCGCCTACCGGCGGACCACTACAGCGGTGCTGGAAAAGAACTGGCACTTACCTGTGTCGCGGCGGAGCGGAGTCTCATGTCGCCGGTGCAGAGACAACCGGAGCGGCGGAGTCCCACGGCCGTGGTGACTTACAGCGCGGAAGGAGGAGAGGATTCCATCCCGAGCCGACGGAGCGGTGAGATACATCCTTACCCTCCCCAGGCGCCGGTGGTGGCAACGGCGGAGGAAGGCCTAGCCCAGGCCCGAGCGGAGCGGAGAGCAGAACCATCACTTCCGGCGGCGGATGTCGTTGTGGAGGAAGATATCCCGCATGGGGATCCATCGCAAGATGGCGGAGTATCCGGTTCCGGTGATGACGTCACTTCCGGCGGAGGTAGCGGAACGATCAGAGAGAGAACCACAACGCCTCGGCGATCGGGCAGTGCTTCCCGATCACCTGTGTCAACACAGAGCTGGCAGGCTGCGAGGAGAGCTGAGACGGGTGAGGCCCAACCAGCGGCACGTCCGCACAATGATACGGGACTATCCGAAGGCAGAGAGCGGGTCGGAACCCCGCGGATGCCCATTACCTGTCCCTACGCCCAAACCCATGCCCTAGATAAAGCCCCTGTCCCAGTCACCTTTTCCCGTGGGTCCACGTCCAGTTTGGGAATGTCGGGAGGGTCCCAGGGAACCGGTGAGGAACGGACTGGGGAGAGACTGAACAGTTACACTTCAGAGGGGGGTTCCAGGGGTGGAGGGCAACTGGGTATGGCATCGATGGCCCGGTGGGTGCCTAATGTAACCGATTCGGCAGAGGCAAAGGTACCGGGATCATACCTATGGTCCAAGCCTCGCTCGGAAAGAACCGCGGGGATATCCTCTTGGGGGAATACAGAGGAGGGGGACTCACTAGATTGGGGGTCTGAGGAACGTAAGGAGACCCGATGGTGGGCGGTGGGGGAATTTACACCGGCCCAGAAGAAGAGGAAGATGCAGGAACGATGGTTTCAGATATGTCAGCATAATATAGAGCCTATGGGGCCTGGGATATTATCTGAACCCGTGGACACAGACGAGCCCCTGTCATGGGTGTTGCCAGGGAGGGCAGGGAACGCAGAGTTGACTAGGAGCAGCCGGGCCGAGAGGGCTATTATAGCTAAGTACAAAGCGCCCCACAGGTTGGAGTACCTGTATGTCCCTGAACCCCTCATGGAAGGAGAAATTGAGTTTAAAATGGGTTCCACTGGTGAGGATAGGGGATATGGCACTGATGAGGAGGAAGGATCAGGGGAAGAAGATTGGGATCCTGGCGGGTTACATGAGAAGTGTCACCCAGAGGGTTACAGCATTGCTGCTCTAAGCCCAGTGGGCCATGCTGTGCGCAAGCCACCTTAAGAGGGTATGGTAGTACCAGTAATGGATACTCCATCAGGGAGTAATCCGGGTTGTTATCATCCAAAGTTAGGATGTATCTGTTACTATGTGTGATGAAGTTATGTACTGTAATGTTGTGACTAATTATGTGTGTTCCATTTTACAGTGCTTCCTGCAGAAAGGTGTTCAAATTTAGGTCCCAGCCGGGGACGGTGGGATTCACCAGGGGGAGAATGTAGCGGTCATGTAAAATGGCTACAGTCATCTCTCCTGCTGACAGTAAGGCCTGGTAAGTTGTGGGCATGCCAGCAGTAATTATGGAGGTTTGCCCTCACACCCTGGTGAGGCGCCCTATGTATGGATGGGAGTGGTCATGAACTCTGACTCCATGGTTAGTGATGTCAGAGTTATGCCAGCCCCCAGAGTACATAAGGCACAGCACTGATCAAAAGTTAGTTGTTGCTGAGGAGTTCCTGTTGCTGTGCTGCTCTGTCAGTAAGAGGACATGGAGGTCTGCAACACTGTTGCAGTAGTCTAATGCAGAGCTGTGAGTCTGTTAGCAAAAAGCAGACAGAGACAAGCTGCCTGAGAGAACTGTGACCAGGGACCTGGCACAGGGCCGAGATCCCTGCGGGGATAGGGAACCCACCTATTAAGGGAAGGCGTACCTTTCGGAGGGAAGCAGCTGGAAGATGGAGGGCTAAGTACACCCCATTGTGGAGGGCAGCTAGCCCACTCAGGCAATAAAGATGTTCTCAATCAGAAACCCTCTCGTGTACATGTGTGGAGTGAATGTACAGAGAGGAGCACCATGGAGGAGTTCCTCAACAGGATCATCCCCATGCGGACGCAGGGACCCTGATGAGGTGGAGGCGCTGCACTGGAACTAGGTGAGACTCAACACACTACCTCAGCTGCCTGTCTGGACGGGTCCTCCCCATACACCATCATGCGGGAGACTCAGGAGTCCTGTTGCCAACAGGTGCACCACCAGACACTACCACACTGTAATGGGGGCCGGTTAGACCACAGGGGCCAATGTGAGATTGGGTGGGTCAGGCCGGTTCACAAAAACCGTTACAAGTATTTGTCAGATTTGTTTAATTGGGTGTTTTTTCATTCTTAGCGATGACAAGAACACATTGCAGGAGTTTGTTACCTTAAACCAATCCACAGGAAAATGATATAGTGGTAACGGGTAACCATGGGCAGGTAGACCTATCAAGTTCCTTGGTTTTGAAGCTTCCATTCCTAATTGGACAGCAATTACAAAACTAGGGTGGTGTAAACCTGTCCTTGACAATCATGATCAGACGACCCCTGGATTGGTAAACTCCTACAACGTGAAGAGGTTGCAGAACACGCAGATTGTCTGTACGCATAAAAGACAACTCGTACTTTTTAACTGGAGGATCTGCATAGTTTAAAGAATTATTTATATCCAGCAATTTAAAAGAAATGAATTAATGAAGAGCGCGGGGAAAGTACTGCTTAATCCATTAGTGAATGACTGCTTCATTACACCAAACCTTAGGTGCTATGTGAATATTTTTTAAGTAATATAGTCATGCCTTAAAGCAGAGTGCCACTTACCAAGGTATATGTGAGTCCCGAGAAAGCATTCAGCCATGGAACAATGTTACGGCTGCTGCTGAGGTTTGTTTTATAATTTAAGACATGTTTAAAAGCTTTTAAAATTAATTGCCAAGCAGCATACTGTACTCTGTGTGTGTCATCTTGGGCACACATCAAGGAACCCACACGCTACACTGTTATCATTGGGAGATGTCAAGCTGAAGAATAAAAGCTTCAGTCACTTAGGTGATGCAGAAATAAGCACTGCATTAAAAAGCATGAAAAACTCGTAATGGTAGCCATATTTAATAAGCCCCCCAAATACTATTCACATTTAAAAAAAAAAAAATATATATATATATATATATATATACATGTAGAGGTATCAGTACCGTGTTAGCCGAGCTTCAATAATCAAAAAATAAATAGATGATACCGTTCTGTGGCTAACGAAATGCTTTTATTTGTGCGAGCTTTCGAGATACACTGATCTCTTCTTCCGGCGATGTTACAATGAATGAAGCAAGCAAAAGGTATACTTAAAAACAGTGCTTCATTCATTAATGAAGCACTGTTTTTAAGTATACCTTTTGCTTGCTTCATTCATTGTAACATCGCCGGAAGAAGAGATCAGTGTATCTCGAAAGCTCGCACAAATAAAAGCATTTCGTTAGCCACAGAACGGTATCATCTATTTATTTTTTGATTTTATATATATATATATATATATATATATATATATATATATATATATATATGTATATATATATATATATATATATATATATATATATATATATATATATATATATATATATATATATATATATATTTCCAGTGGTTAGTGGAGGGGCAGAGTACCCATTGACTTGTATGCCGCCCAAAAATCTCAAACTTATTTAAACCATTGGAATATACTCTGTTTCCTGGTCTCATGATATTGTACCGCTGATGCACTTCCTACAACAGAGGAGCAGTAACAACGAATACATACCGTACAAACATTTTATAATGGGATTTCAGGTAGACACGTGGGCAAAAGACACCCGTATGATAACCACAATCCTGCAGGGAATTACTGCCATCCCAGCCAAAGGATATAAGTTCATAGTAATAACTAATGTTGCACTGAAGGGTGAAGTAATATGTAGGTAGAAAGAAAGCCCTGGACCTGTAAGGGGAGGCTGCACATGAGCTCCCCTAAACAGCTGTGAGGTCAAGATGGCTCAGTGAGGAAGGACACAGGCTCTGATAACTGTATTGGCTCCTTCGAGGTCTCGAACCTCGTACTTGGACGTTTGGGGAAGGCGGTGCCATTCCAAGCTCGGACGGTGGTGTCCTTCCTTATGGCATGTTTTGTACCATGTGGCCTAGGTGGCATGTGGGCATGTGGATGCGAGCAGAGGGATATCCCTCGATCTCTTGGTTCATGGTAATGGAGCAATCTGGCTGGGTCCCTAGTATGGGATTAATATGTTGTGTTTATGTTGTTATTAATAAAGCTGTGACTGGTGGGGTTCCGGGGGACTCGGGGGAGGGGACTGGCTCGAGGCGTGGGTAGGTCATGTTCTTGGTAAATTCAACTTGGATTGTCACAGACTTTTTCTGATGATGTCCTAACACAGCGGTGGCCAACTCCAGTCCTCAAGGACCACCACCAGGTCAGGTTTTAATTATATCCCTGCTTCTGCATAGGTGGCTCAATCAGTGGCTCAATCACTGATTGAGCCACCGGTGCGGAAGCAGGGACACATTGAGCCACCTGTGCTGAAGCTGGGATATCCTTCAAACCTGACCTGTTGGTGACCCTTGAAGATTGGCGTTGGCCACTCCCACCCTAACATATCCCACCAATATTTCAAAATAAATTCACAGGTCATTTACTTTTTACTGAGTGAAATTAAGTCATTTTTAAATGTAAAAATTCATATATAAATCCATCTTTACTTAAACACAAACAACCAGATAGTAAACAGAACAGGGTTCTCTGCTATAAATGGTGTGAAAGGTTTCTGTATGCACTACTAGAAAAACATGGCCCGGTTACATCTGATATTCCAGGTGCAGATATTTATTCAATTAACACAGAAAATTGCTGTTGGTTTTAACTGTGAGCCAACAACAAAGCCCATAATAACAGCAATGTCTCTTTCCCGTAACAATATGCTGGGATTTGTATATAAAGATAATGTCCTCGGGAAACAAGGTGCATGAGCCTTATCACATACAGTATGAATACAAATATGCAGACCCCAAGCAATTATTATTATGATTATGATTATTATTATTATTATGTCTTGCTGTCCTACTTCTCTGCCATAACTTATCTTTGCTGATGCAGGGCACAAGTAATACACTTGTCACCTTTCTTATAATATTACAAAACAAAATCCCAGTATCTTTTTCTCTATATAAGAAAAATCGGCATCAACTGCGCACTATTCTGCATTACAAAACTGAAAACATGTTTCAGGGCTCAACATACTAACGTCCATCTACAAACGCCAGACATGGCTAATAACACCAAGGACATACTGTATTACTTTATAGCACATTTGCTGGTAAAATGTATAAAGAGAGGAAGTCCCCAATTGTATTCACTCGCTAATTTGTATGTAGACAATAAAGCTAGGGCAGTTTTTCAACCAGGGTTCCTAGGAGTCCTTGGGTTCCCCGGGCGTCCCTAAAGGGTTCCCTATAATTTTCTGGTCATTTGAAAATTGTATCAAATACAGAAGAATTTACAATGCATCCGATCACAGACACGCTATTAGAGAGGGTTGGGGGTTCCTCACAATGCATCTGATCTCAGACGCGCAATTAGAGAGGGTTGGGGTTCCTTATAATGCATCTGATCTCAGACGCGCTATTAGAGAGTGTTGGGGTTCCTTACAATGCATTGGATCTCAGACACGCAATTAGAGAGGGTTGGGGTTCCTTATAATGCATCTGATCCCAGATGCACTATTATAGAGGGTTGAGGATTCCTCAGAATTTCACTTAGGGTTCTTTAACCAAACAAAGTTTGTCAACCACTGGACTTGGGACTAGGAGAGAGTATCACAGAATAGTGTAAACAAAGTATGTCCCAGAGTTTCTTATTAGTGAGTAAAACAATTTAATGAAGTCCTATGGACTCAATAAAGAGGGACTCGAGGACAACATCAATAACAAACATGTAAAAGTACATTCAGAGGGTAAGCGCTGATGCTTAGTGACAAAGGCCGTCAGTCCATGGGCCCAGGGCCGGTTTTAGAATTTGGCCGCCATAGGCACTTACCTTTTTGCCATCCCAGCCTCCTCCTCTTTCAGCGTCCTGATGTCACATGGCGACACATTTCCATGACAATGGGACGCCAAATGTGACATCACATTGTCATGGCAATGCGTCATCATGTGACACCGCAGTGCTGCAGGAGGAGCGCAACGCTGCAGGAGCAGGTAATAGACCTTTACAGAGACCTCTGTTACCACAGCACCGGCCGCCCCGAAATGTGCCACTCCCCTGACATTTGCTTCACTAGGCCCGAGCCTAGTAGGCCTGTGCCTAAATATGGGCCTGCATGGGCCTGTATTGG
Organism: Ascaphus truei; assembly: GCF_040206685.1. Lineage (NCBI taxonomy): Eukaryota > Metazoa > Chordata > Amphibia > Anura > Ascaphidae > Ascaphus > Ascaphus truei. Next base: position 43,146,737 of record NC_134498.1, read on the forward strand.
CTCCCGTTCTGTAGGCAGGGGAAGAATGCACTTGAGGTTGCTTATACCACTGAAATGAAGTCATTAGCATGGTAACGCATTGAGGTCTAATTAGGATCTAAAAGCATGAGCTAAGACAAAAGAAAGGCTGAATTGCTGCTAAGTAAAGGCAGGCCTACAGGCGAGCAGGAGCGTTACACAAATGTGACTCACTGCAGCTATAAGTGGTAGCTGAACCTCGCAATCAGGATAAACCGGACAGGAAGGGAGGGGAGGGTATGCCTTAACAATATAACCTGCTGGCATGGTTTCCGATATCGGGGTATAAGTTCCCTATAAGGGAGATCAGCTGGAGGTCAGCAGAGTGACCATTGCAGAGGTTGTCCATGTTAGGACGAGGATGGCTTTCTCAAGGGTAAGTGACTTACCATAGAGAAAGCTGTCAATGTCCACACGAAACGCATGTCGGGTACTCCGCTGACGTCACCACATCAGCGTCTCCAGTCCTAGTGCACCCCTAACCTCCCCCACTTACCGGCTGAGCAGGTGTACCCCACCAAATGTGGGTGGGTGTCCCACTGGAATAGGACATATAAAACCCCAAATTCTGAAGCCGTCTTTGAATCCAACCTTCAGACAAAGAAAAAAACTGAGCCAGTTTGGGCTGTTAAATCCAACCAAAATTAGGAAACCTCTCCTAGTTGGATCTGTTCTATAGATATGGAACCTGCTTTTACAGATAATGTTTGGTATATATTATAAGAAAGCATTGTTTTCCAATGTTATTGGTGAGCCTCAATGGAGCCCTTTTAAATAATAGTTGTGACAAACAGTATGAAGATTTAAAATGGGGCTTTATATTCTTTAAATTGGAGAACATGAAAAGGTTAAGAATTGTTGAGGAGACACTAGATCTGTGTAGAACAGGGATGGCCAACTCTCCTCCTCAAGGGCCACCAACACCCCAGGTATTAGGGATATCCCTGCTTCAGCACAGGTGGCTCAGTCATTCTGACTGGGCCACTGATTGAGCCACCTGTGCTGAAGCAGCGATATCCTTAAATCCTGACCTGGTGGTGGCCCTTGAGGACCAGAGTTGGCCACTCCTGGTTTAGTAGAATCAGTACTGTTGCATCTTGTGCTCTAGAGATTAGAAACCAAAGAGGGAATACCTTGTTGCTGGCATTTCATTGGAGACATTGAACACACTAATTTATTTCTACATGTTGCAACATTTCCATGAACAATGGAAACAGGGGCACCCACAATTTAGATTGTAAGGAACAAACTTGATGTATTGAAGGTCCTCTCGGATTCTGAGTTACTACCGTATGTTACTGCTTACATGTAAGTACTCTGCCATAAACACATCGAGTGACAAATACACTCAACATGAAATGTTACTTAGTTTTCTTTGACCTTGATGGAAGAAGGTTGATTTATAATTTATATCTCCTTTAGGCTACAGGAAGGCTGAGATCCTTGATAAAGAGACACTGTATCCTGATCTCATTCATCAACCTGTTAATGACCTTCAGGGCTCAAGAAGCTTGATTCTTGCACCAAAAATATAAAACTCTATTGTTTAATAGTGATACAATACATGTATGTATGTATATCTCTATTTATGTAGCGCCATTAATGTACATAGCGCTTCACAGCAGTAACACACGTGACAATCATATAAATAACAAATAATACAAATAACACATGATGGGAAGAAGTGTTTCAGACATAAAAGTGACTTTTAGGAAAAGGAGTCCCTGCCCCGAAGAGCTTACAATCTAATTGGTAAGTAGAAAGAACGAATAGAGACAGTAGGAAGGTGTTCTCGTAAGTGTGTCTGCAAGGGGCCAAGGTTAATGTATGAGGTGTAAAGTATCAGCCACGGAGCTACTCATATGCTTCGTTAAGGAGGTGTGTTTTAAGGTGGGTCTTAAAGGTGGATAGAGAGGGTGCTGGTCGGGTATTGAGGGGAAGGGAAATCCACAGGTGTGGGCAGTCAGTGGGAAAAGTTTAAGCAGGAGAGGGCTTTACGCTCAAAGAAGTTAATGCATTCCCTTATTTGTCCCTTAAAAGCAATCATTCTGTGGTTTATTAATGAAACTCTCTCAGCTGCAAAACGGAAGCAAAAATGGTGCGAAAAAATAGAACCAGATTAATCAAAGAAAAAGAGTCTCATTGATAGCAATTCGATTTGTACCTTCGCTAAATTTGGTGCACCTCCATTTGTGCTGTTCCTGGGCCAGTTTTGCAGCTGGGAGACATTTAATAGGTAGACCATACAAAATAATAAAGGGTCAACAGCTCACACGCTAAAGCCGCAGAACACAAGTTGCTGCTTCTTCGCCCTTGAGTAATATTAATTAATCCGGAGTGTGCGATATGCACAGCGCTCACATTTGGAAGCTGAATGGGCAGCTCTTCTGAACAAACTTATTGAACATTCGTTTACTAATTAGTAACAACTTGCACAGTTCAAAGCATATATCACCTGATACTTGAGTTTGCTTCGTGCTGATCTTGTAGAAGGACTTGGAAATAGAATATATACCAGCATTTCAGATTCTCATAAGAGTATAACAAAAAAAGATGCCTTTTATTCCATTGCCATATAATGTAAGTAATTGAACATGTTGTTTCAACCTAGAAAACGTCTGCAGCGTTTGGCTCCTTTCATCAATTTCTTTAGTTCACAATTCTTCTATTATTATTAGTTTATCACAGAGAAACTTGACGTTCTGTAGTGTACAGTTCTAGAAAGTAGCCGTGTTGTTCCCAGAAGAGAATGACATTCCGTGCAGGTTCTGATTCCAGCATCACACAGCGACCGGAAGATAAAGGATTTCTGTGTTGCACAGTTAGACCTCCAACTAGATTTCATACTTGACTTAATTCCAAAGAAATAGGAGGCTTAAGTGTTACTGCACCGCAGTCTTTACCGTGTCTCAAACAGCCAATATGAGACTTTAAGACACGGCTGCTCAACTCCAGTTCTCGAGCCGCCTCAACAGGTCAGGTTTTCCGGATATCCCAGCTTTCAGCACAGGTGGCTCAATCAGAGGCTCAGTCAAAGACTGAGTCTTTGACTGAGCCTCTGATTGAGCCACCTGTGCTGAAGCAGGAACATGTTGAGCCACCTGTACTGAAGATCGGATATCCTAAAAACCTGACCTGCTTTGAGATACTGAATGGGTATGAAGGTGAAAGCAGAGGAACCCCAGCAGCTGTTAAAGCAGATTGATCCCTTCACTGCCATAGGGGATATCAATGTATCAATGTATCAATGTGTGTCTTCCCTAAGTTCCTACACACCCTCTAGTATTGAGTTTTCGTGATGAGTAGCGCGTCACAAGAAGTTTGCAATACATAAATAATGTGTTGTACAGACCCGCTCTCTCGTTGTGATGTGAATGGTCAATACAGACGTGGAAAAAGTTCAATGGCCCTGTCATAAGGACTATTTCTAACAATAAGGGGACCTCAAACAGATAAACCTTGGCTCAGTATGTAACCCTATTGCAATCGCGGAGAGATGAGGGAGAGCAAAGGATGCACTGCAAACTGGATCACTGAATGAAAAAATATATGGGGCAAACTCCAGAATAAAATCGAGGGTTATTTATTGATAAGTTCACTCATGGGTGTATACAGCAGCCGCACCAACGCGTTTCGTCCAATACAGGACTTTATCAAGGTCCTATGGTATTACTTCACCAGGAGTGCACGCTGAGAAACCTTCATTTGGCTTTGGCATCTTGGATTCCAGCCAATCCCCAGGACAGGTAATGGGCATCAAAGCCCTTATTTTATTACCTGTTACTTCCATGGGGTCTTTATGGGATGTGCAATACTGACCATATATGCGGTAGTCATGCAGACTGACCGCTAGGTCTTTATTTTTGCCTCCCTGTTTATGATGAAGCTATTTATATCAGCCTAAGGATTTATACAGTGTTCCTTTTCTGGACTTATGTGCTTATATTGGAAGACATTTGTGTGCACACACAGTATATGAGCATCGCTCTATCCACCTTTTTTCTATTGCAATCGCGTCGGGGAGATCAGGTACACCATAAAGCCAAACATTCTTATTTAATTGTTGCCCCCGTTTCAGTACAACGTGTAACTTGACTACGGGTGAAGGAACGGTCAGTGAGCAAAGACATGGACACTGAGAACAATGACACTGAGTGTGAATCAGGGGAACCTGGTCCCAATTCCTGGTGTCGGCTCCTTGTGACCTTGGGCAATTCACTTTATCTCCCTGTGCATCATGCACCAAAAATATAGATTGTAAGCTCCACGGGGCAGGCCCTGTGCCTGCAAACTGTCTATGTGCTACATACACTAGCGGCGCTATACAAGAAAAAAAACATTATTCTTATGGAAATGCAGTCCGATCACACCCTAACACCTTGGACAAAATGCAAAAGTTAAATAAAGTATTGCTCTATCCTGTGGTGACCCAAACCTTCTCTACTGGATTGTACAATGTACAGTATACAACTCCACGCAGATCTGGTGCAAGGTGCAATTTGGGATACATTTAAAAAATAATAATGTGGCGATTCAACTCATGCCAAGCCTTTTAATGTTTTCTACATACTCGGCTATTCTTCCCTTTCTGTGTTTGTCCTTGAGTCATCCACCGATGTCATTTTTATGTTTACAAAAATGTATTAAATGACCGTCATTTTGACTCGTGGAAAAGAATGGCTGCCAGAGAATGATTCGATGCATTACATATTTCTAGGTGGAAATGAATGTGTTGAATATTTAGAGTAATTGTAGCTTTCACATGTTCGTTTGTAGAAGGATTCCACTTCCCTATAAAGCCTGCGGAACAGATGGAGTGGACAGATTTATTTATTTTTACACTAGGGAGTGGAAAGTTTTAGTTTTTTTTTTACATCACGTAGTCTATAATGATGTATATATTTTTTTTGTTTTACCCAGTGATTTAGGGCTATGAAAAGTCTGCCTGGGGCTTAGTGTGAGAAAAAGGTCACACATTACAGGTGCAGTTTTTAATTCTGATATGGGCCAGTGCTTTAACCACATGGAATCATTTCTGTAACATCACCTGACTCCCTCTCCTCCCCTCGCCTCCCCACCCCCATCCCCCCGAGACATGCACACTCTCACCTGAGGTTACCCATGCACTACATGTAACATCTGGATTTCTTCCATAAGGGGGAAGTTATTTGTTTAAATGGATGCTTTAATTCCAAGATTATTTCTCTTCAAATCCCGTGGTGTTACAGTTGTAGCTTAATAAATCTGATCTGTCTCAAAACTTTCTCCAATACTTAACATTGGATGCGCTAATCATTTTCTTCAGTATTTACTGATGCTGCATCGACATTGAAAGAAAAAATCATTCTGCTTAGAATCAGCAATGGGCAGAGAAAATAAATGTAGAGTTGTATGCTGCAGTTTTGTCAGGAAATTTCAGGATCACACCAAATCAAAATGGCCAGGCAGGAAAACCTTATCTTAGGCATTAAAGCAACTGACAGCTATTAAGCGTTAAAATTAAACAACAAATACAAATATCGCTTGTGGTGTATTTGGATGTCGGAGAGAGGACTGCAGCCCTGTCTTTCCCCATTATCGCTTAACAAACAATGCTTGCACTGCAGCCAGGGATTCTGGGTAATAACATGCAAATGAGTGTGTCACGCTTTACTTATCCATAATAACATGAACACCTACAAGGAACAAACTCCATAGGATCTAGGTTTTAAGTAATTTTGATCTTTTTTTTTTCTCTTGGAGGCAATTTATTGAGCACCAACAGTATGCAGTTAAACATGTCATAATGGAAAAAAATATAGTGTGGTATTTTTCCATATTGTTCACTATCAAAAACATCTAACAATCCACACATCTGACGTCAACATTAAATCCATCTAGAATCAAACGTAGAAATCTTGATGGGCTATGATGTTTTAAAGTCTCCAAGCGGCAAAACTAATGCAAAAAAAAAACTGTTAACCTTAAAATAAATATAATGGTTTTTGCTTGAATCAAATTATTAGAGTCACACATCTCTCTAGTCTGGCGCTACAAATGGAATTGTTTTAATGATCTTTTTAAACTTACTGTTCCACTAGGGGTCATTATCCCGGAAAAGTACTATACTACTGTATGTACAGTACAGGCATACCCCGCTTTAAGTACACTCACTTTAAGTACACTCGCGAGTAAGTACATGTCGCCCAATAGGCAAACGCCAGCTCACGCATGCGCCTGTCAGCACGTCCTGAACAGCAATACCGGCTCCCTACCTGTACCGAAGCTGTGTGCAAGCGGGGAGACTATAGAGCATGTTACAAATGCATTATTTACATCAGTTATGCACGTATATGACGATTGCAGTACAGCACATGCATCGATAAGTGGGGAAAAGGTAGTGCTTCACTTTAAGTACATTTTCACTTTACATACATGCTCCGGTCCCATTGCGTATGTTAATGCGGGGTATGCCTGTATACAGGACTGCCGACAGATTTCCCGGGGCTCAGGACTAGAGTTGGGGATGGTCTCAGCTGCTGTGGGAATGCTCCCTCTAATCCGGTCCAAGGAATCTGGATCTAAATGTCCTCTATTGAAATATATAGATAATGCCATTTTTATAAGCAATACCATTTATTATATGTGGCTTCAGATCTCCACTAATAAATGAAATAGATTCACGCAATTAATAATTGTAGTTATCATCTAGCACAAAGCTTGGAAACATAAGGCGTCCATGCAATTAAATCCTTTATTGAATGTTTCAGCTATTTGTGAATCCTAGCGCAGGCAGTATCGTTATTCCCAGTAGCTGTCTTGTAGAGAGGAAGGAGCTTAAATAGGAGGCTGATTTGATCAATAATTCACCATTCAGCCATATTTACAGACTCCTCTAAATTTATCCTCCAAACCTTCTAAATTACCTTTGCTGGGCTGGGCTTTGAGCCAAATACTCCCATCTTGCAAATGGTGCTCTAGAAATGTATTTTCATTTTGAGGAGGGGAGTAATAGACTTCTACATGCATCTCACACTCTCCTATTACACCGTGAAATCAGAATTCACCTGGCCGTTTCTCTTAACTTCTCAATACCAACAGGAATTTGGCCGGTCTCATTGTTTCGGAACATATTCCCTGTATATCCCTGTATTGTTTTCCTCATTTGTTTCTCCCTCCTGCAATTACTTGATTCCTTGTATTTACACGTAACTAGGTTGGAAAACGGCTTTCTGCCCATTAGAGAGGTGACTGATTTTATCCTACGACTGTACTGTAATTACGAATTTTCTCTAGCAAATTGGAACTGCTGTGCTACAAAGTGACATTTTCGGAACATTCCTTGTAAAGTAAGTTATTACTGTAGTTTAGGCTCCATTTAGATGTGGCAGCTCTGTTACGTCACATATCTTTTATGGCGCAGTGTACAATTAGCAATGTATATCAAAGGTGCATTAAAGTGGCATTTAATAGGTTTGCAAATTTTATGGAGTCATTTAACAAAGTCTCCCGGCAACAAAACCACGGCAAAACTTCAAACAAAAGATCTAATTGGCATTAATGGGAATATTTTTTCCTTAATGTTTAGATTGCCTTTATGGGGTACATGGTACAGCATCGCCACGCGCTAATTTTCCAGGGGCAGATCAGGCCGAGCAAAAATAGAAAATGCTTGGAGACACCGGAAAAATATATTGTCCAACAATATTTTTAAAAAAATGACTTTATTGAATCATATTAAAATACAAACTGAACGGACAAAAAATAATCACCCCACGCATTTCGCAACACTTGGCGTTTTTTCACCGAGAGCGAAATTGCAAAAGCGCGCAATTGTGTGCAAAATCACAAGAAAATACGGTCAGAGTCACACCGGCGGTAACTTGTTATTGTGAAATTACTGGTGCAATAATGTCTGCTGTATCTGTAAATGTACATATTTTTATATTGTCCTATTTAGTTATATTTTATATGTACATACTGTACATATTTTTATATTGTCCTATTTAGTTATATTTTATATGTACATACTGTACATATTTTTATATTGTCCTATTTAGTTATATTTTATATGTACATACTGTACATATTTTTATATTGTCCTATTTAGTTATATTTTATATGTACATACTGTACATATTTTTATATTGTCCTATTTAGTTATATTTTATATGTACATACTGTACATATTTTTATATTGTCAAATTTTTTTTGGCGGTGTCTCCAACCATTTTCTATTTTTGCTCGGCCTGATCTGCCCCTAGAAAATTAGCGCGTGGCGATGATGTACCCTGTACCCCATAAGGGCACTCTAAACTTCACATAATATAATGCAGTTACAATAGTTTCCAGTATTTCCATTTTGGCTTTGGGAAGTTTTAGCTTTGTTGTGCTGCCTCCTGGCCACATGTGTCCCAACAGTTATTAATGGCGAAGAAGCAATGGTTTATATCAGGGGGGGGGGGGCAACTCCAGTCCTCAAGGGCCACCAACAGGTCAGGTTTTCAGGATATCCCTGCTGCAGCACAGGTGTGCTGAAGCAGGGACTGATTGAGCCACCTGTGCTGAAGCGGGGACTGATTGAGCCCCCTGTGCTGAAGCAGGGACTGATTGAGCCACCTGTGCTGAAGCAGGGATATCCTGAGAACCTGACCTGTTGGTGGCCCTTGAGGACTGGAGTTGGCCACGCCTGGTTTATATCATTATTAGTAAAATCCTACAGTGTATATAGCACTTACTATTTGTTCCACCAGAGGAGACTTGATAAGCATGTATAGTAAGTTAACACTGAAAGAGGGAACCCCTGCCCCAAAAAGGCATTGCAATCTATTTGGGATGTTACCCTCTTACATAACCAGAATATGACTGATCTATAAATAGATGGAAACTAGAAAGTCAAACAGAAAGAGAAAGGATGAACTCTTTTGACATCTACAAGCCAACGACAGGGGCACATTTTTCCATACGGCTGACTGTTTAAAAATCTTGTTTAGACCGCTGCTTTAATCAGCAATTTATTATGTTATTGTAGTTGACATTTCCATTTGCTACTCACAGTCACAGTGACATCCCTTGACATACTTAAGCCTTATTGCCTATAGAGATGTATAAGCTGCCAAAACGGTGATCATTTTTGGTATTTTATTTATAGTTCAATTTCTTCTGTGCTTTAACAATTGAGTTATACTTACAAGCAATATTTCCATCTGGCCTCCTCTGTGAGGGTTCATAATTCAATGCATTTAGATAGGTCATTTTTATTGTTTCCTGTAGAGGGATGAGGATTTAACACCTTACCCGCCAAGGAGAATTGCAACATATATACAGGGCCAGTAGCTTGGCTTAATGTTCGCACTGCTGAGGAACATGAGGGACCCCGAGTGTGGCTTCCCTTGGCAGCAGGAAGTCTCTCCATGATGGCGCCCATTTGGAAGAACGGACTCCCCACGGCTTTTTTTGGTTGCCCGGAGTTGTGCCGTTATGCTTTTCATGTGGCGCCCCCGTGGGGACAGTAGGACTGGCTACATCTATTGGTTTGCTAAGCAAGCCTGGGAAAAGGCAGAGCAATGCATTATGGGTCTGTCAAGCACTGATTACGTGACTGAGGGCACTTATTTGTTGCGGGTAAAGTAGCACTGATGCCTATTTGGGCATTAGGGGATAAGTTACTTATAGCAGGTATACAACTTTCTAAACAGTGAGACACTGACCAGTTAGAGGAGGGGATGCATTACCTTTTGGGACAGAGGGCCCTTCTGGGGAGGCTGGTTGGTGGCGCTAGTGTTTAGGGTTGACAGGCGGCTTCTCCAAAAATACTGGACACCATGGAGAAAGGTGTGACTCGCTCCACGCGCCCTCGCACACCCACCTCTCCGCTCTTTCCTCCTCTTCCTGGCCCCAACCACCGGCTCCCGACACCTCCTCCTGCATTACCCAGCAGCAGCCAATCAGAATGGAGAAAGCTGCCCAGCCCCCTAGCAACAGCCCCGCTCTCTCCCTTCTCGGGGGAAATCCCACAGCCAACCAAGCCGGTCAGGTCACTATGTCCAGAGAGGTAATACCGGCATACACATACATGTCCAGTATTACCTCTCATTTTTTACTGGACTGTGTCCAAATACAGGACAGTCTGGTTTAATACTGGACACGTGGCCACCCTACTTACTGCTAGAGAAGGGGATACTCTTTGTGGACTATATAGGGTAGAGTAAATGGTGCTCTGACCTCTTGGGACCATCAGCCTGAAAGTCCATAAGCTTGAGTGTACAAACATGACAGCCAGAGGAAGCGACAGCAGGCTGAGGGGGCTTAGGCCGTGATTATACACCATGCTGGCGCGCGTCCGTGCACGCTCATCGCAGGCGCCTCTCGCCCGAGTGATGTGTGAATTATGATGGAAGTGATTGGGGAGACGTGGCGGATGCATCACGAGGCTGGTTCGCCGTGATTGGCTGAAGTGCCCACGTGACGCGGCCGTCACTAGAAAATAACCAAATTTCGGTATTTTCAAAACGCGCTCCATCGTGCGCGCACTAGGACCGGCCTCATAGGCATCCAGCAATTTGTGGTTGGCGCACGCGCACCTGCACCGTTGCGCGGTGTATAATCGCGGCCTTCGTGTGAAGGAAATCCTGCTGCAGGCCCTTCGAGTCATGGCCAGGAGAAGTGGCCCAGAGCGGGTGGGAGGACGTGTCTTCGGTGCCCAGTCAAGGGAGAGATGTGGTTTACCTGCGGAGATCTGCTTTTATTAAAGTGGCTGCAAACGTGGCAACACTGAAGCAACAGATTTATGAGTTGCAAATCTCTATTATAAACACAAGCAAACATAACTGAACGTACATCTTGAATTGACTGAGTATGTTTATTGTGAAGCAGAGATACAAGGTAATTGATCACCAACATTTCCAAACGTTATACAATTAGTGGGATAGTGTGTGCGGTTAAATAACGAGGCAGTCACTAGCATATTGCACCCTGTCCTCTATTCTATAACCTTGTACTCAGCTGTCAGACTCTACATAATTCCTTTTTAGAAGGTCAATTTAGTCAAAATCATGATTTCCTTTTGAAACAGCTATGTTAGAAAGAAAAAAAATGTGGCAATTATGTTTGTGTTCCTTTCTGTGAACTTAAATAGGACAAGATTTCAAGTGGAAAATATTACATTGGAATGGAATAACATTTCGGCTGGTTCATATAAAAAATGCGACATTACCAACAGCTCAAAGCTATATAGAAAGTGCTATGCTTTTTCTAGTGAAATGAAATTATCTGAGAGAAAAAAAATCTAATTTGTCACTGTGTTGGCTGGATATTTGGAACATTGAACTAACAATTCTATATGTCAAGGCTAAACTATAGCATTAATGTAGTATGAAAATAGCAAAAAAAATAATGTAGACTTGTGTGTTGCATTTAATTAGGATGCTTTGCTGCCAACCTGTTTGGCTTCTAACAATATCCTAAAACCGAAAGTCCGCAGCTCACAATCACCCCACTAGATTCTCATTATCTCTACTGGAAATGCGAACGACCTTCTCTGCGTTTCCCCGTTCTGATTCCGAGTGCTCACGTTTTAGTCCGAGGTAATTCAGGATGCAAAGAGAAATACGCATGCGCCATATTAATATCGCCTCACCTGGGACGAAGTACTAAACCGGCTTTCTCAAGGTAACACACATTAAAACAGATGGGCAAACCCTGGTTGTTCAGCTGTAAGATTCCGTGGGGTTTCCTCTAACCAATCTGATTGTCTCGGAGGAAAGTAGGTTTCACACCTGATGCATCTGTGCGAAAAGACCCCCTACCTTTAAAATGACTTTTCTAACTGTGGTCGGAAGCAACAACATTAGGATAATGGCAAGAATGACAGTTAGAAATTCACTGGGGATGCAAAATAAATGAAATCAATTAGTATCATAAATAGTGTCTCGCATCACACATACTGTATCAAACATTTATAGCGCCAAAATATTTTGTATAAATGATTAGCATAAAGCTGTTCATGAGGGGTTCACTCAATTCAGTGTCATTGGTTTCTATTATAAGACAAATAAATACAAAGAATATTGCCTGGGAAAGAATAAGTGGAGACTGGAGAGGTACGATTTTGGGAGTCAAATGTTTTGACTCTGTGCTTATTCCTGAACCAGCAAGGTCTGCAGAACCAATTGCTTTGCTAGAACATGCATGTTAACAGAACGCATCTTTTTAAGGTCATCTGCCAGTCCTTTAAAATCCGTCCCTAAACGGATCATAGAGCAGATGGAAAAGGCCAATGTGACCTGACTCTTTGACTTAATTATAGCAATATTAAGGCAACATATGGACTTTGTACATGCTGCCAAACCATATTTTTGGAATACAGTTTTTTCATGGAAATTCACAGATTTGCACGTTTGACTTCACAGCTCTGTTTTGCAGTTTGAGGTTTTATCTTAAAACACTGAATCTATTTATGCAAATGAGCCGCTGTTCCCAGGAATTGGAGGTGAGAACTAAATGCTGCAACAAAAAGAGCAGTTCTCGATTAAAGTACAAACAATTCCCTACAACAGGGGTGCTCAACTCCAGTCATGACCCCCCCATAGGTCAGGTTTTAAGGATATCCCTGCTTCAGCACAGGTGGCTCAAGCAGTGGCTCAGTTGAAGACAGCAAAGATTTAATTGAGTCGATGTCTTGCCTCTAAACCAGGTCTGCACGCATGAGGCCCTGGACTCCCTGTGCGGCCCGCGATGGCTTTGGTCCGCTCTCCCCCTACTCCCCCCCCCCCGTACCCCCCTGAGCCCCCTCTCCCATCAGAGGAGGATGGTAGGGAAGGAGCCCGCTCCAGCAGTGTCACCCGGAACTTCCTGTGTCTGCTGCTAGAGCGCACTTCTTACCACGTGAGGTCCTGCTCTGATACCGGTAGCCGCTACTTTAATACCTCCTGGGGCCTGCCTCTGCCGCAATCAGGTAGGCATGAGGGGGACTACTGAAAGGGACTGAGGGAGATATGATGATGGGGGGTGGTTGATGATGAGGGGTGCTGGGGGAGGATGATGATGATGATGATGATGATGATGATGATGATGATGATGATGATGATGATGATGATGATGATGATGATGATGATGATGATGATGATGATGATGATGATGATGGGGGCTTGGGTAGATGATGAGAGTTGCTGGGGGAGATGATGAAGGTTGCTGGGGAGATGATGATGAGGGGGTCTTGGGGGAGATATGATGATGATGAAGGTTGTGGGGGGAGATATGTTGTTTAATGCATATTTTGTATGTCTGCGGTCTCACCAAATAAACCGAATTTTATTTAACAATGCTGTCCTGCCTAGTGGATTGAAGGTATAAAGGTGTTAAAAGTGCTGGTCTTCCGTGACAGGCTTTTTAAAAAAGAAATGTATAATTTTCTATATAATTCTGTTTGAAATTAGAATATAATGTGAAAATATAAATTATTATTATCATCATCACTGACTCTTTCCTAATTCCTACTCCTATTTCAAACACTAACTACAGCTGCAATGAGTGACAAGAAAAAAAGAAAGTTGGAATCGGAGAATAGATCTTTTAACGCTGAATGAACAAATAAATATTTGTTTACTATGTTCCGAGACAAATTTCTATGCCTCGTGTGTAGCGAAATTGTAGCCGTTCCCCAGGAATATAATATTCGGCTGCACTTTTGACACTAAACATCCCGAAGTCGCCAAATTGGACGCACATGAAAAGAACAATAAACCAGCGAATTTTATGAAACGTCTTAGTGCAGAACAGCAGAATTTCAAGAAAGCGAACACGAGAACGAGGCGGCACCAAGCTCAGCTTGGAAATTTCGAGGGAAATTGCTGCTGCTGGAAAAAGTTATACTGAGGGTGACTTTATAAAGAAATGCATGTTGGTTGCCGTCTCTGGGTTATGTCCAGAAAAGAGGGGAACGTTTGAGAATGTCAGTCTATCACGCATGACTGTACAGAGGAGGACAGCGGACATTTCCACCAATCTTACTGATCAGCTGAAGCAGAAAGCCAGTGAATTCCCCTTCTACTCTCTAGCAATGGACGAAAGTACAGATTTGAAGGACACGGCTCAACTTCTTATTTTTATTCGAGGTGTTGATAGAAACTTTGAAATTTCTGAAGAGCTTGTTGGGATGTGCTCCATGTCAGGCCGGACAACCGGAAAAGACATATCCACTGAAGTAATAAAGAGCGTGGATGATAAGTTGGGAATAGGTTTTGCAAACCTGGTGGCCATTTGTACTGATGGTGCACCGGCAATGTGCGGAAAACATGTTGTTCTTATTAAACAATTTATCGGTAGACAAATAACCAAACATCACTGTATAATACATCTTCAGGTTCTGTGTGGCAAAGTTTTGAAGTTTGATTATATAATGTCAGTGGTGGTTTCTACCTCCGTTCTAGGGGACAGAAACATAGGACATTCCGAGCTTTCCTGGAAGAGGTAGACGCCGAGAGCAGCGACCTACTTTACCATATGGAAGTGAGGTGGTCTAGTCGAGGGCGAGGGCTCCAGCGTTTCGTTGCTTTATAAGAGGAAGTAGCCCAATTCTTAGAACAAGAACCAAGACAATTTCCTGAGCTTGAAGATGAGTCCTGATATCATGATCTTTTCTTCTTTTGTGACATTACAAGACATCTAAATAACCTCAACATTCAACTTCAGCGAAAAAATAAGCTTATATTTCAACTTCATGCAGCAGTGAAGGCTTTCAAAATGAAATTGAAGCTTTTCAGAAGTCAGCTGTTGAAAGGTGAAATGTGTCAGTTTCCCACTTGTGCACAGCATATCCCTCAGCACAAGCACACAGCGCTAGGAGAAAAATATGCTCTGAAAATTGATGGTCTGATTGAAGAATTTGACAGAAGACTCACTTTGTCTAAAGAAGAAGACATTCAATTGAAGATCCCTTTTCAGTGGATCCAGCAGACTTGCCATTCCAATTGCAGTTGAACGTTATTGATCTGCAGTGTTCGACAGATTACAGACATAAGCACAGAGAAAGCAGTCTGCAGGAATTCTACAGGAGTATGGACAGTGAAAAGTACCAACATCTTATTGAAGCTGCAATGAAAACGTTCAGCATTTTTGGCAGTACCTACATGTGTGAACAAACGTTCTCTATCATCAATGTGAACAACAACAAACAACGTTCTTGTCTGACTAATGACAATTTGAAAGACATTTTGAAGACGTCTACTACAAATATGAACCCGGAATACAACAAGCTTGTTGCTGAAAAGAGGTGTAATACCTCTCATTAAGTTTGTGAGATGATTAGGAAATTAGTGGATTTTAATTAAAATATTTGAAATGTAATTTTTTTTTTTCAAGTAAACATGGCAAATAAATGTTTAATTTTGAATAATAAATGCTGTTTTCACCCGTGCGGCCCCAAATCTGTTTTCCTTGGACCATTTCGTCCCTTCCCCTTTTACAAGTTGTGCAGGCCTGCTCTAAACCTTTTAAACAGCAGCAGTTCACATTCAAGGTGCATGAATTTGCTGTATGTTAAGCGCTCTGTAACATAAATCTGTACTAAGTATGACTGCAATAGAAGAGATGTGTAAATCACCGTCTCAGCAAAAATGATGTAAAATATTAAATTGGGTATTTTGTGAATTCTGACAGACAATCGAGCTCTGACAAAGAATCAACAGAATTCTCCAGGCAAATCAGTGAAAGAACCAGTGATTTTAAAAAAACTTTAAAATAACACATACAATCACAATGTGACCTTATCTGGTGAGGGAGGAGGGGGTATGATACCTTCTATTGGACCAACTAGTAGTTGATATGTTACAAGCTTTCCAACCTCTCCTTCATCGGGTATGAGCGGACAAAAGCTTGTAACATATCAACTACTTGTTGGTCCACTTAAGGTATCGTACGCCCTACTCCCTCTCCCTCCTACTCCCTCTCCCTCCTACTCCCTCTCCCTTCTACTCCCTCTCCCTCCTACTCCCTCTCCCTCCTACTCCCTCTCCTTCCTTTGTTACTACCTGGAAGAAAGGACCAGCACAGCCCCCCACCCGTCTTTGCTTATCTGTTGAAAAGTGCCATTGTCCATAACCACTGTGTCTGATTAAAGGAGAAGGTCATCAAGTTTTTTTTAAGTTAAAAGGAGAGGGTTATCTCATCTTAACATGACCTACATTACATCCATGCTAAACACGGACAGGGTTGGTAAGTTGTAAAGTAGAGGAAGCGCTGGAAGTGCAGGTTTGTAAAAGGTAATTATGCCGGTGGCCATTGCAGATCCTGCACCTGCAGACTTCCAACACTGGCACACGTGCAGTACACATGAACCTCTTCACAATTAGAGAGCGCCGAATTTTTGGGGCCAATTTGGATCGGCCAGTTCGTATGATCCGCGGATCACTCTCCAAAAGGGAAATAGGCAATTGCGCAGCTCTCTCTCCAAAAAAATCCGTCTGGATTGCACTTAATGGCGAATTTGAATGAATCTGTCCGGATTTGCAAGTATGGAGCCCGCATGCGCAATTTGGCAAAATAATCTGCGGAATTTCAGGAACATCATTTTAACAGTTTTGCCCCTCTCTATTGACTATGAGGGATCGACAGATGTATGAAGACTTATGGAAAAAGCTTAAAGTGAGGTCACGCTGCAGATGGCCCCCAATCCCTGATTGGACCCCTCCACAGAGGTAATCCTGCAGAAGTCGCAGTCCCTTTGCCCGGTGCCGAAAACGGGAAGTCGTGCAACATCTGTATTAACTATAATCTCACAACTGAGGCAGAAACAGGCCCATATTTATCAAGAGAATGGGATTCCACTGAATGCCCCGGAGTTTTATCTTTGATAATTCTGGTTCTTTTGTGCCAGTGTTGACGCCAGGAGACGTTAGTAAATAACACCATAAACCTCTCCACTAGGACCATTATGCATGATACAAGTGCAGGCGTGGCCAACACCAGTCCTCAAGGGCCACCAACAGGTCAGGTTTTCAGGGTATCCCTGTTTCAGCATGTGTGGTTCAATCAGTCTTTGACTGAGCCACCTGTACTGAAGCAGGAATATCCTAAAAACCTGACCTGTTGGTGGCCCTTAAGGACTGGAGTTGGCCATCTCCATACTAGTGAATACCCATGCCACTCTGTGTGCAAATGCCATGTTGCTCTCTTCCAGATTCCGTGCAATCAAGACTAGAAAGAGAAGGGCACTTACCCAATGTCACAAGGAGCCGACATCGGGAGCCAGGTCCCCCCACGAGCATGCTTTTCTTTCTTTGTTTAGACATAGGATTGATGTAGAGGGTCTCCGGAGCTGAACCCCATTAATATACACAAGTGGGACCCCTGATTATGGAGGTACAGACCTTCCGTAGGGGGTGCTAGTAGCCGCTCCGCTCGGCGAGCAGGGTTCACGTAGTGGCGGGGTTCCGAAGCTCAGAGCGCCCTGCGGGCCAATAGGAAGCCGTGACGTCATCCGACGCTGCTTCCTATTGGCCCGCGTGACGCGAGAGCTTTAAACTTTGCTGAGATACCGGCACCCCCTTCGGAGGTCTGTATCTCCGGAAGCAGGGGGTCCCCAAAGCTGAAATGAATGGGGTACAGCTCCAGAGACTCCCCTGCTTCAATCCTATGTTAATAAATAATAATAAAGTGCATGAATTGCTCCTTTGAAGCCGGTATCCTTGTTTTCGTTGTCACTGCCTTTGTTCACGGAGCCGCTCCTTCTGCCAGCACCAGTCAGCAAGCCGTTAATATTTATCCATTTTTAATTGGGCACTTGAAGACGTTTTGGCACTAAATGAATAATGAAATGAAGGTTGTTGAGACGACAAGTACATTTTGATAGCTTATTTACTACAAATTGCAAACCGCTTACTTTTGAAAGCAATTTACTTTTGTTACCTCACCTTATTAAAATGTGTGCAGCTTCAGTTAAATAAGAATTGCCAAGCTAGCAGTTCTAAGAACACTGCCAAAGAGTTGGTGCAAAGCCTTCTGATGCTGACATGTTAATAACTACAATGAAAAGTTTAGTTGAACCTGTTCACTTTGTACACATTTTTACAACAAGCGGGTAAGGAACGTGAGGCTCTATATATTAAAGTCTCCTGGCTGCAAAACGTGGGTAGAAAACAAAATCAGATTTATCAAAGGCGATACATACCAGAAAAAGCGATGAGACAAAGTAATTACAGTATAGCAAGTAAAAAAGTGACAAAACCCCTCCAACATACAGTAAATAACAATCCCACTTGTGAGCACATTCTGAGACAGGTCTGCAACCCTGCCCTTCCCCGTTATCCCCTAGCATGCACTGCACAGTCTGAGACAGGTCTGCAACCCTGCCCTTCCCCGTTATCCCCTAGCATGCACTGCTTCCACTGCAGCCAGGGATTCTGGGAAATGACATGCAAGTGAACAATCCCAGTGTGTCACTTTTTACTTCCTGTCCGTTTTAACATGGATTCCTATACGCGTATGCATGCTGTATTACACAACTTTTCAGCACTGCCTGGGTTAAAGAGATGCATAGCCCAGTGTTTTTCAGCAGGGGTTCCCCGGGCATCCCTAAAGGGTCCCCTAAAATTTTAAGGTCATTTGAAAATTGTACTAAATACAGAAGAATTTAAAATGCATCTAATCTCAGACACGTTATTAGAGAGGGCCGGGTTCCTTACAATGCATCTGATCTCAGCCGTGCTATTAGAGATGGTTGGGGTTCCTTACAATGCATCTGATCTCAGACGCGCTATTAGGGAGGGTTGGGGTTTCTTACAATGCATCTGATCTCAGACGCGCTATTAGAGAGGGTTGGGGTTCCTTACAATGCATCTGATCACAGACGCGCTATTAGAGAGGGTTGGGGTTCCTTACAATGCATCTGATCTCAGCCGCGCTATTAGAGAGGGTTGGGGCTCCTTACAATGCATCATTCACTAATTAAAAGTTCTTTAAATGGCACTTTTACCATGTATTGCATTTACTAATCTGTGAAAAATGTTTTACATGCGGAAACACTGACGTCGATTAATAACTTTTTACTGCTATTTCTGAAAATCAGTCTTAAGGCAACACATTGCTTACAGATTCGATATCCAGAAGTCTGGTCTTTTAACTCCTTTTCTGCAAGATGGCCCTACAATGCATTTACCATTTTACATAATGTAATTTAAAATATAAAGTGAAATTGCTAAAATGCTACATTAAGGCCTAAAAGCTTTAAAGGAGTCAAATACATCTTAGGTTACATAGTTACATAGTAGAAGAGTTTGGAAAAAAGATACGTCCATCAAGTTCAACCCATGCTAAATTTAGACGAGAGATACTTATTCCTATATTTGTATTTACAGTATGTACAATATATTGATCCAGATGAAGGCAAACACAAAACCCCAGTGAAACATCATCCAATGATATCTCATAAGGGGAATCATGCATTCCTTCTTGACTCCAAGAATTGGCAATCAGATTACTCCCTGGATCAACATCCTTCCCATGTTTACTTATTTGGTATATCCCTGTATACCTTTCCTTTTAAAAAGATGTCCAACCATTTTTTTAACAAATCTATTGTATCTGCCATCACAGTCTCCATGGGTAATGAATCCCACATTGTAACTGTCCTTACTGTAAAGAACCCTTTCCTTTGTTGCTGGTGAAAACTCCTTTCCTCCAACCTTAAGGGACGCCCACATATTGTTTGTACTGCCCTTGGGATGACTCATTATTTTGAAAGTTCCTTGTATTGTCACCTGAATATATTTGTATATAGTTATCATATCCCCCTCTTATTACATTCTCTGTTGCCAGTCTGGAGTTTAAAGGGTTTACATGGTAACTTCCTCAAATTTGCAAATAAGTTTCTCTAACCGCGGCTATATTTTATAAATGGTATATTCTTTCTGGGAAACATCTACCATTTCTAGAAAAATTAAAATCCCATTCAGATCTGCAGCAAAGGTTTCTATGGGAAAACGTGTTCTGAAATGTGGGATAAATACATTAAAATCAAAGTTACTTGAAATATTCAATTTTGAAGAGGACACATTTGCAATCAACAAAATGTAATGACTCCAAGGAATCTGAAGTCTGAACCTATAAGATGTTATTTTCAATATACTGTACTCTTTGCAGGCAAGCAAACAACTTGCGTCTGACAGGTGCGTGTTTAATGCAAGATGACAGAAGTAAGTCTTGCATTGAAGTCAAAGTCCGCGCGTATTCACTTTAAGCTTCAAGAAAATGCCACAGATAATGGCCAAGGACCTAGCAAGAGATTAATCTGACATATTTGTCATTCAATTCCCACTATTTCTTGTACTCCTCTGAAACATATACATATTGCAGTATAATGTAGAGTATAACAGTATAACCAGCCCTGAACTTTCAAGTTCATTTCCCCTAAATAACGTAGCCCTATAATAAGTTGGTTTGTGTGACTATTACACCTGCCGGTCCCAGGATTCACCTCCCATGCTGCTGTTACCCATAAACCGCAACCGAAGAACTTAGGGGTGAAATGGGAATCACTTCAAATCATTTAGAAAGCCTTCCATTTTTTATCTGAAATTGCTATTCCCCTGTGCGTCCTGCTTTTGAGTAGGCCTCATTTAGCAATGGTGTGGTAAATTGAAGAAACCTGAGGGGTTTTTTTTTTTATAGATCAGTTAATTCCCAGAGGTTAAAAGCATCCAAACTGTTATATTAACATGTAAAAAGACGTCCGTCTTTACTAGAAATTAGTCTTTATTTTGTGCCTGGGGAGCATGGGTGTTGACCGGTGGGGGAGCGCCCGGACAACTGTCCTGGACCTTGCCGGACCTCTGCTATTAACCGCCTAGGTGGACCTTTACCTCTGGCAGGTACCTTGTTGACAGATATGGCCTCTCGGTAAACAATGGTCAGGACCCTTTTCAGAACTGCCTTATATCTAAGCCCTGAAGCCTGCATCTGTGACATTTTTCAGTTATTTGTACACTATTAAGGCAGGTAATTCAATATGCTGAGAAGTGGGTGATCGCAGTGTGATCGTCCGAAACCCCCCATCCAAGCCACTTGAATTACTCCCTAAGTGTGGCCAGTGCTATAATAGAGTTGTCATTGTACAATCTACAGTAAATCATACAACATTTCTGAGCATGTTCACCTCTGACACTGGTCCAGAGACTATAATCTGTAACCGTACTGCATTCCGGGCTTCCACTGCAGCAAAGGATTCTGGGTAATGACATGCATTGTAGAATGGAAGTGACTGCTTAAAAGGAGCAATACATTCGATATCCTACATGTGTGTGTTTTAAAAAAAATCAGTTCTGTGATTTTAGAAAATACTGCATTTTTTTTTTTTAAATTCAACTCAATGGCATTTTTAAATTTTTAAGATACTTATGCATCCTTTGATTGTTATAGCAGGTTTTAGCCCACCTCCCTAGCAGTGTAATATATTTGTAACACTTTCCTGTTTGTGATCATTTGTTGCCAATGTTCCCAGCAAACTGTAAAAATAGATAATATTACACCTTAGTAATCTCAGGATACATTGTAGCTGCTGAGTTACACTGACTGAAGCATTGCTTGAAACTGACTGGCAGCCATTTAGTGAACCCTGGGAACTAAGGATCTTTGCGAGTATGAATCGATCGGCACTGTAAGTAATTAGCTTTCAATAAAGGTCATCAAAGGCTTCATGTATTAAAACAAAAAGATTATTTTATTTTTTTAAGAGCCGCTCGAAGGGCCTCTAAGACTCTAAAATACTCAAATGGATACAATGTTACATTGTTACATGTGAATGAAAAGGGTTAATGACCTAGGGGGGTGACAAAAAGCTTGCGTCATATTAATGCAGCACACCCTGTTCTGTATATGAAGGAAATTGCTTTGTGTAAAAGTTAGCTGGAGAGATGGAAGCCTACAGAACCAGTGATATTTTTTTTCCCCTCCAGTATTTTTCTTTGGGTTATATATTGTAAATCGGGGTGGCCAACTCCTGTCCCCCCACAGCAGGCCAGGTTTTTAGGATATCCCTGCTTCAGCACAGGTGGCTCCGCCTTCAAGTTTAACCTGCCTGATGGTAATGATAATACATTGACTTGTAAATATATCTCTTGATCAAGTGATCTAATGTTTGGTAAGAATAGAACAATATACCTGACCTTTTTTCATTTGAAATTAAATTGGATGAAGTATTAGGATCTGAAGTTTACAGGCCCCATTAGTAAAATGCAAATTCACCTTTTGCCTTCTATCTTAATTAAGGTTTGGGATAACTTCTAATTGTATTCTGCAACAACTCTTGTGGGATTGTAATGTTCATTTATTAAATGAATCATTCAATTGAATTGATCTTTTACACAACTTTGGAACCAGGTTCTGCATGTATTCACTTACTACACACTCTGGGAAGCCTACTGGGGTTAACATTAAATTAAATTGTTTTTCTTTCTTCATTGGATCGATGGTGCACTGCTGAGAGTTGCAATAAGAGTTAATAGGAAATTACATTTTCATTCTTTAAAGTCCTCCCCATGGCAGAGAAGCACTTAGACCCTCCAAAATCCAGTTCATTTTGTGCAAAAAAGTTGGCAAGCGTTTTTTTTTTTCATTTTGCAAAATAACATTAACAACATTGCTCCAGACCCTGAAATAGGGCTTTTGCCAGAGAGAGATTCCAATTTAGTAGAGTACCCACTTATATACCTCCCAAAACCCTCATCTATACAACACATAGAGAGTTACCTGGGAACACTGCTGAGATACCTGGGAAATTAGCTAATTTACATATGCAAATAGACTATTTTACAAGGTATCTCAGGTGTGTTCACAGGTATCTTTTCATGTGTTGTAAAGAGGAGTGTTTTTGGAGGTATTAAGTGAGTACACTTCCGCAGGGGTGCGCAAACTGGGGGGGGGGGGATTTTCTGGGGGGGGGGGGGGACGCAGCGCTTACAGAGTCCCTGCGCTATTCCCCAAAGCATTTACATTAAATGCCGGGAAGCGCGTGCGAGTCGTCTGTAAGCTTCCTTACCTGGTCTCCAGCGGCTTCTGGCGACGCGTCGCAAGGGCAAAGCGGCGTCAAATGACATTGTGATGTCATAAGATGCCGGGAAACAGGTAAGGGGGGAGAGCAGGCAGGGGGGCGCAGAGGGAAAAGTTTGCGCACCGCTGCTCTACAAAATTATCACAAAAGCCCTATTTCAGGGTCTCGCATTGTGGAGAAATATCTTAGATTTCTGTAGCATCTAACACAGATTTTGTGGGGTTTTTTTAAATCCCTGTAAAGCAAAATATCTTGCAAAAAAAAAAACTAACTAAAAATGTCACAAGTACAGGTGGAATAGAAAACTTCTTGCATGCAAGGTCGGGACACTGCAGCACTTCAGAGGTATTGTAAAAAATTGGCAATTTGTTGAGGTGGTCCCCAACTTGGACTTTTGTCAAGAAGTCACATGACAAACATGATTTTACGAAGGTCCAAGTTGAGGACCAAAATGTTGATTTCACCTCAACAAATTGCCAATTTTTTACAAGACCTCTGATGTGCTGCTGTGTCCCAGCCTTGCAAGAAGATTTCTATTGCTGCTGATTACGCCATTTGGCGCTGGGCGTGCACCCGAGGTGCTTCCTCCTGCAGTGTCCGCAGAATGCACCTTTATTTTTCTGTCCCACATCTAATAATGATTCTGACTACTGACTGAGAAGATAAGACAGAGAGGGCTGTGGTCTTCTCTTAAATTCTCATAAAAGCTGCCTTGGCATATTCAATGTATAGACCAGTGTTTTCAACCAGGGTTCCTATGAAACCTTGGGTTCCCTGGGCATGCCTTAAGGAGTCCCTGCAATTTTCTAGTCATTTGAAAATCGTATCAAATACTGAAGATTTTACAATGCATCTGAACTCAGATGCACTATTAGAGAGGGTTGGGGTTCCTTACAATGTATCTGATCTCGGTCGCGTTTTTAGAGAGGGTTGGGGTTCCTTACAATGCATCTGATCACAGAGTTGCTATTAGAGATGGCTTGTGGTTCCTCAGAATCTCACAGGGTTCTTTAACCGTCAAATATAAGAAGCTTATTAGTTATTTCTCACACCTGGAACTAATCTGTTATCCAAAGACCAGGTCAATATGATATGAAGACTTGTGGCGACGACTTAAGCACTATTTAAAGGATGTTTACATTACCTGCCGTCTGGCAGAACGTTTGTCTCAATTTCTCTGTCAACAGCTGTATAAATTCTGTCCCTGAGGGTCAATGGCACAAAAGGCATATCCGGTGATGACAAAAGAAGAGCATGTGCTTGCAAAACACAACAAGAAATCTGCAAATTCTGAGAAAAACAACAATTTAGCCAATGATCGTTAGAAATTGCCAGCTGACAAAGAGCAAAATAAAAAGGTTTTGTTCACACATTTGTAGTAGTAACATTATTTCCAGTACAGATATTGTCATTGATACAATCCCATGTTTTTTTAATATATATTATTCTTCCATATGTGACAGTCACTCACTAGAGCCATTACACATCAAAATCAGGGAACCATCATTAAAGTGAGGACAACTTAGCAAATCAAATGTGACTCCAACCCAAATCAGCGGTGGGAGAATCGGTAATTCATTCTGGCACACTAATTAATTATCACACAGATTGCTTATTGATTTCCTCGCTTGCACTCTGATGCACTATGAAGCATGCTCATTTTGTACAAAGTGCTGATAGAAAGGGAAGTACTGGCAGCTCAAAATATATTAACATATAGAACAGGATTCAAGCATTTTTTTTAAAATAATCCTTAGTATTAAAGTAGATATTTTATTCTTTATCCAAATCATTATGAGGCTAAAAAATATATCATTTATTACAATAAGCCTTTGGACATTAATGATTTAAAGAGGTAGTTTATAATACCATTAAAGAGGAGCTTTTGCATACCCCTAGAAGTTGAATAAGTAAGCCTGAAGAAGAGATTGCACGCCACATCTGTCTGAATGGGACTGCCAGGGACCCCCGCTGTGTTAATCCGATGGGCCATTAGTCTGTCTGCAGAAATGTCACAGAAATGTTGCAGCATTAATGGGAGATTGCCCCAGATTTTCCCAGGCAAGTGTTGGGATACTCGTGGCTGCAATCAGTACCTGTTTAATCCATGCACCATAAAGCTCTTTCATTTTGCTTGTAATTAAGAACATTAATCCTACTTTTTAGACATTTCATTTACCTGATTCTTTATTGTATATATTGTTTAACTGAAGACAGACAGGCTTGCAATGGACTGATACGGGGGGTTGTACAGTACCAAGGCAAATATGGAGCAAAATTGATGCAAATTGCGTCTCTGCACCACAGTCTTTGTCCCAAGTTTGGGAGGAGATACTACATGCACAGATTATAAAGAGGAGATACAGCAAACTCTGCAACACACATCACTTTTTTATATTGTATTTGCATTCAAATCCGCCAGATTTGAGGTGGCATAAACTTTTCTGCCAAACAATTTGCGTCAGATGTATGAAATACTTTGATACATGTGATGCAAACACGAGCAGAAAGTGGATCAACGCGTCAAAACAAACTTCTATTTGCACTTATTTTTACATTTCCCCCATGGTTCAAAGAAATACCCCATATGTTTCGCACAAGAATGGGGCTTTCCTAAGGTTTGTGGATTTTGCATAACAGTTGTTTGGTTTGATTTAATTGGTTTTACATTGCATAAGCCGATAGTACCAGTGGTACTAAAAACGTGCCGTTTATACATCAGTTAGTCAATTAAAATTTTAATTTAATTTTAATATTTCTACCCAACCTGCCAATGATTTCGTCTCATTTCAAAATAAATATCCAGCTTGTCTTATTTTCTTTTTTGGCCGGTCCTGTCTGTTTCTCCCAATATTATTGGATACGCGAGCGAAGTGAAGACCAACTATACTTTGTGGCCACTTGGGTTGTGTTTGTCTGTTTGCTATGTTCTTGTGATCTCTCTCCAGAGGCAAAACCCCTTGACCGATCCTGATGAAATTTTGAGGGTACCCTTATGCCATCCTAACTTAGATCTGCCAGAAGTTTAAACCAAAACGGTGCAGCTCCCATCTTGGAATTATTGTTTTGTTTCTTGAAATTAAACGGTACATCTCATCGACCGGTTTCTTGATACAAAACGTTCAATGTCTTATTTTGCAACTTTTACTACATTTGCAGACAATTTGCTTGAACCATTTCAGAGAAATTAAATATTTAAAATGAAAATTAATTGGTTACCGGGGTATCAAACATAGTACAACAACAAGCTGTAGCTTTACTTTGACATCTACTGTAGGTGGCAGTGATAGTTGATTGTTTTTTTGATTGTTTTTTCATGATATCTATGATATCAGATCTTATTATTATTATCTTTTACTTGTGAAGAGCAAACATATTCTGTGGCGTAGTACAATGGGGTACAGAGTTATGAATATTACATAAACAGTTACAGTACATACAGGTGAGTTCGAACACGCACAAACAGACACAGAGAGGTAATGAGGGCCCTGCTCCTGAGAGCTTGCGCTCTATAGGGAATGAGGGATAAGGTTGAAACAAGAATGTAAGGTGGCTGCTCATTGTAGGGTAAGATGTGGCTTTGGGTAGAATATGGCCCAGTCTGATAGCTAAAGCTATTAAGTTTTTTTGGGGGAGGGGGGGTGTTACATAGGGGGAAGATTGGTCCAGCCTTATCTTGCATTAAACGAGGTATGGATGGAAGGAAAGAAAGCATAATTATGCCACTGTATAAAGCCTTAGTAAGACTACACCTTGAACATGGAGTACAGTTTTGGGCACAACTCCATAAAAAATACACTATGGAACTAGAGAAAGTGCGGAGAAGAGCCACCAAATTATGTGGAGAGGCTAAATTAGATTTGTTTACATTAGAAAAGAGGAGTCTAAGAGGGGATATGATAACTACATACAAATATATTTGTCCTATATTTGAATATAGCGTTTGCCTAGTATTAGATATTACAAAATGTAAGCTGTTAACTTCTCTTTTGATTGGTTTCCTTATTTATCTACAAATTGAAAAATAGGAAAAGGGGCTTCCGTAGAACATTTGGGCTTTTAGATATAGGAGTACATCTAACTACTGTATGTAAATAGGCATTGTGCAGAATCAAGAGCATAGTTAGTTAGACAGAAGGGAGCCTGGAGTCTGCTTGCATGTGAACATCTTTTCATAAGGCACATTTGTATTCTTCTTTTGTAATAAGCTTCCAGCAATCCACAACCTGAATGTTACCTCCAAACAAAACTCAATAGATGCACATTATGGTGCTGAAATGGCCAGCAACACGTTTGAACATTGCATTTCCAGAAGCAAAGGTGTTATAAGATTAAGTTGAAACATGACACATTCTATTAGGTTTTATTGAAGTCAGGTAAGGAGTCAGATGTAGTGAATGCTCAAATATACCAGAGCCCCTTCCAACGTGGGAGGCAACATGTAGAAGAAAACAGCTGGACATGGTTGTTTTTTTTTTTTTTTTTTTTTTTTACAACGTTTCTTACACTCCCTTTGTCTTTAGAAATTCAGATTTTTTTCCATTGAAAACCCTGACAATAAATAATAATAATAACTTTATTTATGTGGTGCTTTTATCACAGTGATTCACACATTTCACGCTAACAGTTACAAAACAAATGAAAGTAAAACATTTAAAGCTGTAAAATGGACATTAAGTAAAAGGTGACACTGTGTGCTCATTTGCATGTCATTTCCCAGAATCCCTGGCTGCAGGGGAAGCATTGCATGCTGGGGGATAATGGGGAAAGGCAGGGTTGCAGACCTGTCTGAGATGTGAATGTGCTCACAAGTGAGATTTTTATTTGCTGTACCGCTAGATTAAAATATAAAAAATATTGAATGAGCCGAATATAGAATTGAATAATACTGTAAGGATTGCATGTCTGATAGATTGTTATTCCCTCATCACATGCCTGGGCTAAAGAGAGGTCTTGAGTCTGTTTTTAACTTTTTCCAAGGAGAGGGCATCACGGACATATATGAGGTAGAGAGTTCCAGAGAATGAGAGCACTGTGGCTAATAACTCCGGCCCGGAAAGAAGTCAGCGAGATTCTGGGAACTGTTAGGAGTTCTTTATCTGTGGGTCGAGGCAAGCGAGTGGGAGCAGGCCCGCTGACCACTTTCCTGGGGCTCAGCACAACAGTTTCCACCAGGGCACCCCACCCCAGGCCCATGGTGGTGGTGTATAGTGATTTCTTGTGTTTCACACTTAAAGTTTATAGACAGATATCTCTGATCTGAACCCACAAATGAAGACCAAGCATGTTTATTTACATATGTCATCAGTGCACCCCCCCCCCCAACAATAACACAATATATACAATTATAACGGGAGTTTTCATAGGATTTAATGGCAGTGTTTGTGCAGAATCTCACAACACATCACACAACGCAACAATGAAAACGGTGACATTTGTATAGTTTCTTAAATATGATTCATTATGATAATACATACAAAACACCCCATATATATTCTTTATTAACCACAGCACATAATGTCTCAAACTAACCAGAGACGTTGGTTAATTTAGCCACAGCAATGTTAATATGTCGCGTTATTTCATTAGAAATATGTAAACAGGGTTATTAATCACGGTCTAACTAATTTGTCTTGACAGTTAAGAATTTCTTGCTAGGACATCATTTCAATTAACACAGTGAGCCCATCTGTATAATTTACCTTCTGTTTCAACATGAAAATAATTCATCCTTCTGCATGAGTACACCAATTGTACTGTACATCCATGTTTGTCAATGATATTGATATTCTTTTAATTTTCTCAGACATGTATGAGGAATTCCCCTGTCGTTTGATATATTATAATGCAAAGGTGTGATGCTTTGTGATATTGTAACACATCAACAATAATATATGTGCAGAGTTCAAATATTTGTTAATGAGTTAGTTTATTACCCCAGTGCATTTAATGCATTTTTATTTTTTATGCACAATTTTCGTTAGGGACTGTACTGTATATTAAAGATGCAGTAGCGCCATCTGTCATGTATTTCAATAGACTGTTTTGATGCTCCCAGCATGGTACAGTTTTGCTTTGACACAAAATTGATTGAAGGTCAACCCAATAATGATATTCTACAGTGATGGATTATCCTGACAAAACACTAAATCAGTCCGTACAAATGCTCAACTGCTTCTCCAAATTACTGCACAATGGATGAGACCTTTGCTTAATGCAAACTATAAATATGTGATGAGAAAATCATTTCGGAGTTTGCCATTTCACATGCATGGGCCCTGTGTGCCTTTCGTAAAGGCACTGCAGAGATAATATCAAATGCATATGTTGGTTTAATATGTATTTTAGGCCATCCAGAATTTATTCGAATGAAAAAAATTATAGAATAATATATTGTTAAACATTTGGTAAAATAAATAGGTTGTTCCAATTACCTATGTATTGTAATCCAAATGTTAGGTAACAGAGACAAACCATTTAAGAAAAATGTAGAGAGACCTTTAAGAGCTAAGATTTCTCAGTCTATTTGTAAAAGCACATACTGTACTACTGAATATAAAATCGTATTAGATTGTAAGCTCTTCGGAGCAAGGACTCCTTTTCCTAAATGCTACTTTTATGTCTGAAGCACTTCTCCTATTTATGTGTTATTTGTTTTATTTGTTATTTATATGATTGCCACGAGTATTACTGCTGTGACGCGCTATGTACATTAATGGCGCTAAATAAATAAAGGCCTTTGAGCCGTATAAAGCAATATTGGAATCACAGAAGGGATTCTGTTTTGTTGGGTGTTACCCAATAAAAGGATATGTCCCCTCCCCTATCCCTTTTGTGATTCCAATAGCTTCTTAGGAAAGCATTATCCTGTGGTAGCGCCCGTACATTTTAGAGCGAGCTATCTCTGTCTGCTGTCTCTAAAGCAATATTGGCATGAAAGTGACACACAGAAGAGTAACAATGTACCTGGATGCGGCTCCAAATATTTCCTCTAAATAAATAAATAAATGTTGCTAAGGGGCAGGCGTTAGAGGCAGAGTCTGGAGGTTGATGGAAGCGCGTTTTATACGCAATAATAACTTAATAAACACAAAAAAGTGGTGTACAGTATACTTGTAGTTTTGGCAATTATATTTATATATCAACTACCACAATATATCCAATCCAACAGGTATACACCACCAGGTATACAGAATCCAACATCACAGAAGTGTTGCCACTTACACTTACAGCTATGTTGAAGAGAAGAAGCCGCTCATAGAGAGTCTATGTTTATTTTATTGTTACTGTGTCACTTGGACTTGTTTTGCTTAAGGCCGATATAGCTGATGGAATAAAAGATGACTTTCAAGCAAAAAAATTTCCCTTCCATGAAAATCAACATGCTGTGCTGTATAATGAAGAGTACCTCTTCCTACTGAGAGAAACGCCGCTCTTAACTTAACGCACAAATTAGTCCCAGACATTTGACTTCGCCGCAAATACTCGTGGCTCAAATTTCAATCGGAAACATTCGCCTCTTTTTAATAAAAATAAAAACTTTCGCGGTGTACTCACGCATGGCGCAAGCCGCCCCCCCCCCCCCCCCGCCCCTGCGAAGGTCTGCATTAGGGGCTATTTGGGTGGATATTCGCAAGGAGAATCAAATAAAATGAATCAAATTTGGAATATTTGTTTCAACCATAGCCAATGAAATGTTATGATATTCACAAACCAGGGAAGGAGGAGCAAATACGGCGGGGGCTTAGGAACAGGCTCACATGTTTCCAGGCCAAATTCAAAGGCCCAATTTGCTAAAAAAAAACATTGAATTTTGACTCCTTCATCCATCTCTGCTCTTGACGAGCCCTCAACAGAGGTCCTTGGAAGATCTGCCATTTTGTTTTAGTGTGCTGCCTCTCCCCAGTGCCCGCCACCAGCCCAAACAAGCAACCAATCAGAGTCCAGCCTTGCACAGATGGCTCACTTATTGGGGTGAAGAAGGGCTAAGTGATCATTAAGGTGGGTGTCGTGTGGTGGGCAATGATCGTTTTTAAAGAGCTCAGGTGTTTGAAAAGTAGATTTGAAGCTCCATCATTTGAAGGCGCAATTCATGCACTTTTTGGAATTATTGTTTTTTAAGCTCCGTTTGAAGCAGGGGGTTTCCGGAGCTGACCCCCATTCATTTCAGCTCTAGTGACCCTCTGCTTTGAAAATCCACTAATACGTGAACCCTGCTAGCCGGAAGCAGGGGTCCCCAGAGCTGAAATGAGTGGGGTTCAGCTCCGGAGACCCCCTGCTTCAATCCGATGTTTGTTTTGGGGTGAACCACGCAACACTATGTATGTAAAGCACTAATTGCATTAGATGCATTAATTTCAGGTTGGTTTATTCCCTGGTACTTCTCAAAGTCTGATGGGTCGAGGATTCAATGAGGCAGGGTTTAAAAATCCCCGATTTAGCAGGCAATGGAAAACTGTACTCCACGTTCCTTTGTGATGCACGATATTTATTTTTGGAATACTGGGGGTTCACAGACAAAGCCACGCAACGCCAATGGGACAAAAGGAACGCACTCATTTAACACCTATTCTGCCATGATAACATTTAACAGATACAGATTTACAGATACAGTAGATTTATTACCATTTTTAAACTAAATTTAAAAAAAGGGGCTTAATGCAATTAAATTGCATAGTTTTATCTGCCATACATATATATATATATATATAATGAATAGACTATACAGTTCTGTTCATTTTTGATTATTAAAGCTCGGCTAACACGGTACTCTGTATTATGTTTGTAATTACTAGAGACGGGCGAAACTCTGAAAATCCGTTCTGCGGGGCAAAAATCCGTCGACTGATTGTTCCAGTTTCAATCCGTGCGGAATCATCAAAAACCGCCATTGGATACAACCCGCGGGTGGATTTTAACAATACAATCCGTGGGTTCAACAATCCCAATCCGTGAATTGGATTCTTAAAATCCCCCCGCGGATTGTTGAAATCTGCAGATTGTATTGTTAAAATCCCCGGATTGGAATAGTCGGTGATACAAACAAAATCCGGAAAGGACAAATCACCCGTTTTGGGACCGATTCGCGGAAATCCGTGGACCAAAGGAACCGCCAAAATCCACAAAAAAAAATTTGCCCATCTCTAGTAATTACAATAAAACAATAAATCAAAAGGGATGTTGCTTAAATGACTCAAGGGAATAATTCACATGTGAGCAGCACTTATAAAGAAATTCACTAAAGGACATGCATCAATGTCACTTGTGCTACAGGTCAAAATGTTAACTAATTTAGTGATAATTTTTGACGACTGCGTTACAATGTCACACCTGGAGTCAGCCGTTAATAGGAGGACAGAATGCAAAGTGACAGGCTCTTGACGCCCCATCTAGCTATTCAAGAAAGGAAATATGGCTCTGTGAAGTTTTATTGCACTGACACAACCTGGGAAAACAACACATTTTTAAGGCACCTACAGTAATACCAAAAACAGCCCAACATCCAATAATACTGCTTGATGTCTGGGTGATACAGTAGCTAGAAGTATCAACGGTAGTTCATGTGCACAGACTGGTTTTTTTTCCCACTGCTGTACCATTGTTCTTGGTTTGCCCAGAAACATTACATCACAGAGACCACACATTGCATAAGTTATGGTGGGTACAAGAAACCCTATACCATATAGCATACAGCAGGGGTGGCCAAGTCTAGTCTTCCAGAACTACCAGCAGGTAAGGTTTTCAGGATATCCCTGCTTCAGCACAGGTGGCTCAATCAGTGGCACAGTTGAAGACTGCTTCAGCCCAGGTGGCTCAATCAGTGCCTCAGTCGTTGGTGGTTCAGGCTTTAACTGAGCCACTGATTGAGCCACCTGTGCTGAAGCAGGAATATCCTGAAAACCTGACCAGTTGGTAGCCCTTGAGGACTGGAGTTGGCCACCCCCTGCAATACAGCAAATACAAATATCAGGGTTCCCTGATCAGATCAGTTGCAAGAAAATTGGCAGTGGCTATTTCACAAAGGTGTCCCAAATATAATTTTACATCCGCTTTTTTTTTTAACTAAACACTGCAAATTGGGATTTAATTATTTTTTGCAAAAGTCCAGCAAATTGTAATTAATAAGTAGACTTGGTCCAAGTAAGACAGACTGATGCTAATGGGATCGTGCTCACGGCGGCATGAATTCTTACTGATTTATTGAGCAGCTCTGTAAGAGTGAAGTGGGGTGTTAACACTGGCTGCAGAGGCTTCAGACATTGTGCCAGCGCTTGCAGACATGCCCACTTCTCCCCGCCGCTATGCAATACAGATGGTAACAGGTCTAAAAATACAGAAAGATTTGGGGGGGTGGGGGTTTCTTGCAAAAGAAGATTATGGCGTCTGTGTATCAAGAAAGGCGTCAGAAGGTCAGCGTTTTTTTCTGTCTGAAACACGACATTTAATTAGGCCGCGTCCGTACTGTGAGCGACGTGCACGGCGCAAACACCAGGCCGCACCTCTATGAAGCAGACCATAGAGAGGGTGGTGATGCGCGA
Organism: Ascaphus truei; assembly: GCF_040206685.1. Lineage (NCBI taxonomy): Eukaryota > Metazoa > Chordata > Amphibia > Anura > Ascaphidae > Ascaphus > Ascaphus truei. Next base: position 43,180,313 of record NC_134498.1, read on the forward strand.
CGGCGTTTTCAGGAGACAAGAGAATTTGTTTTTGTCGCACGAGACGGCCGGGTCACGTGGGCGGGTTCAGCCAATGAGGGCGAACCAGCCTCGTGACGTCACGAGCCCCGCCTCCGCGTCGCTGTGGATCTCAGGCCCCAGATCGCTCGGCCGACAGGCGCGCGTGACGCCATGCGCTCCGTCGTGCGCCCACCGTGTCCGAGGACTTAAGAGCCTTTCTATTCTCGCAGAATCTGGCACTTGCTGCACTCGTCTTCTGCGCTAAAGAAAATGGCTTCAGCAGGAAACGGTCAACAAAAGTAACGCAAGTCGCCCCTTTCTTAATACGTATGTCTGTGCAGATATGCAAATGTGGCCCCGCCCCTAACTCCGCCCACTCACGCCACAATTCCCTCATCTCATCGCAGGTAGACAGAAACGTACCCAAAAATGGCACAACAAATATTAAGACATAGACGCTGCCTGGCGCAGGTATATTTCAGTGCGAGTTGCGATAAAAGGATGACTTTGTACCTACATTTTGCCTTTGGTACGAAGATAGGGTGACCATATTTGTCCCGGGACAAATTTTGCGCATCCACGAATGGCGAGCACTAACCGCGCATGTGCGAATGCCAACAGCAGGCAGCTCGTGCGCGTGCGAGTCCGGCGCTTATAAAAACAGGGACTGTGGCCAAAAAAGTCGGGACAAAGGCCTAGAAAGCGGGACGTCTTGTCACCCTATACATAGAGCTCTATGTAATGTTATAGCTTCTATATCATTCACGGCAGTGAGGTCACAAGTAACAAAATAGGTAAAGTCCAGGGAAGTGCTTATTGAGTGCAGTATGGTCCACTTAGCACTGTAAACCATAACAGAAAAGCTAGATGCACTTTGCCACATACAGACATAGCATCGCAGCTGCTTCCACTTCATGCATTAATGGGAGCAGTGACGTTGGTTAGATTTAAACCAGGAGTGGTCCACTCCAGTCCTCCAAGGCCACCAACAGGTCAGGGTTTTAAGGATATCCCTGCTTCAGCAGAGGTGGCTCAATCAATGGCTCAGTCAAAGACTGTGGTTAGCAGGGATATCCTAAAAACGTGACCTGTTAGTTGCCCTTGAGGACTGGAGTTGTCCGCCCCTGGTTTAAACCTATTAGATTACAGTATGTGCTTTACAAACGTCACACAAGTCCTTCTCCTTCATTCAAGGGCTGTGAATCTGTGTGCGGGACACACAGTATGTCCTTTCTCATCTGGGCCACTTACCCAGGTGTTACTCTGAAGTGTTTAGAATAAACTCAGAGAATACCACGATAATAAATTATGCCGGGAATTATGTGGCTGGCGCTTCTCACCGCATTTCTGCAAGCAAAAAATGTGTGCACGGGTTAGTAAATCTACCGGGTCGGGTGTTCATAAAACTCTGGGAAAAGCAATTTACTGTACATTTTAAAGGCCAGTGACATTATAAAGATAACCCATACCAAGCCTTCCATACAAAATCCATCTGTAGACTATTTTCAGTGCCGCAGCAACAAAAAGAATACAAAAAATGTTCACCTTAATTTATATTTATAATTCCCTGTATTGTATTCTTTGTGAAGCGCTGAGTACACTTTTGGCGTTATATAAATAAAGACATACAATACATACAAGTATATACTGTACTGATACAGTACTGTACAGTATATACTGTATCTAAATATGGAAATGATGAGGAAATCATGTCGAAAAAATACATTTATTTTATTTGATGCATTTGATGAAACATAATGAGGCCTACTGTATATACCATTAGAAACTGCTTTTTTGGACAAAATTGATGCATGTTAAAATCAATGATAATTGCTCTTGCATTCGCCGATGTTCGAAGCTCAAACCTGTCCAACTGCAATAACTGCGTCAAAAAGGATTTGTTTTAAATCTGTTTTGGCGCACAGAAATGGATGGCAGTTGGCGTATAGATGAGAATGCATGCTCAAACAAATTATATTACGGAGCGCCACAAAATCAATTAAAAGTGCGTCAAAATCGCGCGACAAATTCAACTTGGCGTAAATGCAAAAAAGACTTAATAGTGTTAGCGCAGAAAGAAGTTGCTATGTATACACCCCAAAATATATTTCTCAGCACGGATGTCCCATTATACTGTAGGTTCATTTTTGTTTAAGTATTTTCACAGTATGGCTATTATAAATAATATTGCACTAATAATTTACCAATACTAGTTATAAATAAAAGAAAATACACCATGTAATTTGTATCAGTCAGATATTCAACATGATGGGTGCAACAAGATTAGGTTCAAACAAATGATGCGCACATTTTTGGGGTTTTTTTTAATTCTTAGCGCTGAAATATTGACGCACCTTTCTTTCTTTTTGTAAATACAATACAAGATATTAGTATGATGATATGGTAATGCATATTGTGTAATAAATCTACAGTACAGCTACTAATTAATTCCAACTGTAAGAAAAGATATCATGTTATGTCAGTATTGTGAATTTAAAGAACCTTATACACGCAATTAACACGTTCTTTCAAACTTCATTTGCATAAACAGTTTCCTTCATAATTGCAGAAACATTATGATAAAAATGGCATTATGCAACAGAGATAATTGACTAGAGCCACTAGTATTTGAATAATAAGATAAGGAATAAAAATGTATTTTTTTTTTTTGTCTCTATACATACTGTAGGTATGACATGGCATAGGAAAGGTTATAAAGTGTCCCAGCGACATCATTGGGGTCAGAAAAAAGGGGCGTGTACTATACTAAATTACTACATCCACAGCTACCTATATAATTTCTGGCTAGTTTAACCAATAAGTATGTATTTACTGTATGTAGTATGTCTTTCTTTATATAGCGCCATTAATGTACATAGCGTTTCACAGTAGTAATACACGTGACATAATAATAGAAATAACAAATAATACAAATAACACATGATGGGAAGAGGCGCTTCAGACATTAAAGTAACATTAGGAAAAGGAGTCCCTGCCCTGAAGAGCTTACAATCTAATTGTTGTTTCGGCCAACTTAAAAGCAATGAATTACAGAAAAAGGAGCTCAAGTACATAGAGCAGCGGTTCTGTATCTGGGGTCCATGGACCCCGGGGGTACGTGAAGTTTCATCAGAGGGATACACCAGATGAATTTCGAGGAGCGAAAGGTATATTGGGCATATACAGAATATATACAGAATATGTGTACCATATGGCGTTTGGGTAAGGAGCCCCTATTACCGTCTCTCTTGAACAAATCAGTGATGCCGACCAAGAAAAAGACAAGCGTCTGGATTTGCGAAATAATAAAAACCGTGTTGATTTTGAATTGATTCTGGTGAAAACTCGGGGAGGCATATCCCATTCTGACCAAGGAGGTTACCAAGGTCTAGTCCTGTTTGTCTCAACCTCCCTCTGCGAGTCGGGATTCTCTGCGCTTTTAACAAGAAAGACCAAAGCGAGGAACAAGCTGAAAGTCGAACATGACGTGCGTGTCACTCCAAGACGTCGCCTACAATGGAAGTGTTGGGTGATAATGAGCAGCAGCGGTCTTTGCACGGAGACTACGTTTTGGCGTTATGAGCTGCGGACCTGTTTCTGTGATGGGCGTTTGTATAAAATGAAAAATAATCTTAGTTTGGATTCTCAATAAAGGTTTTTGATTTGTTGCATCTTGTCTCTTGAGATGAGACACGTAGCTTAGCATAAAAATAAAAATGACCAAGTTACCATTGAGAGGGGGTACGTGGCATCTCGCTGGGAGAGGGGGTTTACGTGGTGTCTCACACAGGGAGGGGTGACATAGTGTCCCACACAGAGGGGATACGTGACATCTCACACTGAGAGGGGTACATGGCGTCTCAAATTGAGAGGAGGGACGTGACGTCTCCCATTGAGAGAGGGGACGTGGCGTCTCACACTGAGACAAAGGTGTACACCGACTGAAAAAGGTTCAGAAACACTGAGATTGCCACTGATTGTCTCATAACTGTATACTTACACAATTTGATACAAAGTTGCTTGTTGAGTCACTGTGTGGCAGCAAGAAACCAGCAGAATGATCACATCAGTTATTTTAGGGACCCTAATTCAATGTATTCGTGCCACTTACTGTGATTAAAAAAATGAATATGTTTCCCATGAGCTTACAAATTATTCAGATTTTCCTTATTTTTCCCCCATCATTACGCTGTCTACTTGCCAAGACCGGGTAACGTAACACAAGAGGAGAGTTTCACCGTGATGGATCGCATCTGTCCTCAAATGGTGCCGACCAGAATGCTCTAGTCATCAACTGTAAATAAGTCATTTTTCACCAAGACAGAAAGTGGGGTGTCGGTGCTGTCTGGATGACCACTGTCCCCAAGTGGCAGAGCTGCAGATTCCACCAGAGATGTACAAGTGATATCGAAGGTCTAAATCCAATTATCTCACAGAGACTTGAGGGTTGAATAATAGTTGAATTTGTGGCCTGCAGGGTAACACGAGACTGAAAAGCTGCTAGCATGAAGAGTGGACCTGTCAAACCTAAATAAATAAAATGCTTGCTGGTACACACAGTCACAATTAATTACTTTAAATATGTTTCCTTCGTTGTTAGAGGGAATGAAACAGGATCAGCTGCAAGAGCACAATTAATGAACATATCTCAGAGGAATTTGGCATTTTGTTGTTGAGTGTGTGTGTATATATATATACTGTATATATATGTATATATACTGTATATATATGTAAGTATATACCTACATATAGGAAATCAAAAATGCATTATTTGGAGACTTGTGTATTAACGACAGAGCAAAGTATATTATGTTTCCTTAATGTCTTTGTTGTAATCACTCTTATGACCAAAATGAATCAAATGACAGTCACATTTTTAAGGAGGTAAATCTTCACCCTTTTTTCATTGAAATCAGACACCTTTAAGCATTGTGAATAAATGGATTACGTTAGTTTGTCAACATCTAAATACAAACACCACTTGTGGTGCACTTGCCAGTCTCAGACAGGTCTGCACCCCTGCCTTTCCCCATTATCTCTTGGCAAACAGTGCTTCCACTCCAGCCAGGGATTCTGGGTAATGATATGCACTCAGTGTGAGACTCTACTTCTTATCCGTTTTAGTATGGAGCCCTATTAGCTTCAGCCAGCCGCGTTACACAGCTTTTCAGCACAGCCTGGGTTAAAGACGTCCCTAGCCAGTAAACTTACTGTACTCACAGACAGCTGTTTCGACCTTTTGGGGCACATCAGTGGGAGGATGGCTGCCGGCTATGTCAACATGGTAATCTGAGACATGGCAAGGATTTGAATTCCTAAAGCTTCTACCTTTTGTACTAACAGAGATCCAACCTTCAACACTGCTCCGTTGTGTTTGCCTTCCTGTACCGTATTGACCTAGTTTGCCATCCCTCTGTTGGTACAGTTAGTGCATTCCCAATGAATACTTTCACCGACACATGCTGCCTCGAGGCGAAGACATGTCCTGAACCCCTTCTTATTATTTAAGGCGGGGGTCTCAAACGCAGTCGTCAAGGGCCACCAACCAGCCAGCTTTCATGGATTTCTCTGCTTCAGCACAGGTGACTCAATCAATGGCTCAGTCGAAACTTATTAGTTTAGGCTAGTTGAAGACTGAGCCACTGATTGACCCACCTGTGCTGAAGCAGGGATATCTGTAAACCCTGATCTGTTGGTGGCCCATGAGAACTGGAGTTGGCCAGTGAAAGACTGTGCCTAGATTGAGTCACCTGTGCTGAAGCAGAGATATCCATAAAACCTGGCCTGTTGGTGGCCCTTGAGGACTGAGTTTGAGACCCCTTGATTTAAGGGAACAAGCTGTGGGAGACCGTGTTTAATCTGAAGTGTCTGAAATGCAAGCAAGGCGGCCGTTATTCTTCTGAGCGGTAGAAAAAGGAAGAGATATGTAATATGGTGACAAGTTGTACAATTAATAATTTGACGCCGGAGTGGTTTGATTGCCGGGGTTAGAAGACAGCAATCACAGAGTACAAGTGAAATGTCCTTTATAAGATTGAATCGGCTTAAAAAACAAAAAAGCATGTCTCTTTGTTATAATTGGTTTTGCATAACTGTCCAGAATTCAGATTGAGTTGCAATGACAACGGAAGAAAAATCTTCGTATAACTAATACGTTTCACATGATTATTGATGAAAATGTCATAAAACAGAATTATTCACCCGTACGCTATAATTATGTTGTCTGTTACCATTTCCAACAAATTACCATATCCCTGATTCTTGGTTCTAAATACTCCATCTTTGTTACTTTAGTGACTATTATCCCAAATTACTATTTGCATCCATCTGGATTATACCCGTACGGTGCAATTGTATGTAGCCCCTGAGGAATTTAGAGGCAATATGACCTCTCCGGGTGCACAAGTGGTTCAGTCAATATTAGCAATCCATGGATAGAACCACCCGTGCTCAAGCAGGGGAGTACTTAAAACCTGACCTGCTGGGCAGCGGGGGATTTCCAGATCTGCCGCCCCTATGCACTTGCCTGGTGCCGCCTCCTCCGAGCTGCCGCCCTCCGTCTTCTTCGAAATCGCAGCGGAAGTCACGAACGCGACGTCACACGGCACCTCATGCCATGGCAACGACATGCCGTGTGATGTCGCAGTGTCATTTGACGCTGCAGAAAGAAGGCAGAGGTGGCAGCAGGTAAGGCCCAATAGGCCAGAGAGCATCGACTCTGTGTATGGGGGCGGCCATTTTTGTCACCCTAGGCCCTGGCTTATCGGGCCTAATAGGAAATCCGCCACTGCTGCTGGGGCTTCTTGAGAACCGTTGCCTTAGGGGTTATTATGTTCAGACTATTATTTTGCTATTTGTAATATTATAATGTTTTAAAATATTTGTCAGACCCATTCCATTGAGTATTTTGCGTTTAATGTTTCCTCGCCTCAAGTAACTTAATGGCAATTGAGCTCTTTCGCTTAAATGTATTGATTATTTGTGAGCAGTAAAGATATTATTGTGACTGAAACCAGTTTCATTTTTTTTTTTTAAAGAAGGGTAAGGCATTTGCGACAAGATACTTGTAAAAGGGACCTCTTCTAATAAAGACGCTATATTTAATGTCAAGTGTAATTTATTGCAGTGTTCAGTGAAAACTTTTTGTGAATAAACGCAGATGTTTAACCAACAGGCCAGGTTTTAAGGATATCCCTGCTTCAGCACAGGTGGCTCAATCAGTGGCTCAGTCTTGGTGGCTCAATCACCAAGCCACTGATTGAGCCACCAAGACTGAGCCACTGATTGAGCCAACAAGACTGAGCCACTGATTGAGCCTCCTGTGCTGAAGCAGGGATATCCTTAAAACCTGACCTGTTGGTGGCCCTCGAAGACTGGAGTTGCCCACCCCTGTGTTACACCCTTAAAATCCAGGTGCGGCTGTTGCTATTTCTTAAACAGTCCTGAGATTTTTGGTATTGATATTTTCTTTACTTTGAAAGTTCCTGTCCAGCCAAATCCCTCTAGGAGATTATATCCGTTTAGGATTAGTAATAATTCACTAACCCGTGTCAGTACTCCATGCAAATCTGGTTCTCCCAGGAGGAGAAAGACGTGTATTTATTTTACTTGTGCACAAAACATTTACCTTTTTTAAAAAACCAACAAGCACAAAAACACACAGCACTGAAGCATAATCAATCACAGATAGCAATGTCTACTGCATTACAATGACTGGGACCATTCCAGGAAAATGCTGAAATTGCAGAACGAAAATATATTTCAGCGCGGTAGCTGTAATATCCACAGCAATGGTAAGCTGAATTCAAAGTATTGCCTGGAAAAAGGTATTTAAAATTCTATCGCATTATCTCTGCTTTAGTCGAAGTTACTGATGCAACTAGCTAAAGCTGACACAAAAAAAAAAATCACATTGGAATACATCATAGCAAAACATCTGGGCGTTTTAGGCTAGTCAACCAGATTAAATAAAGGCACAGAATCATTTCTCCGATTCGTCTTACTCTTACTGTATAGTATGTTACATAGCGATAATTATCGTGTGTGCTACAAACACTGGAATGTCACAGTGCAGAATTAGAGAGTCATTGGATACTAGCTTCAATAGTTACCTCTTGTATGTATGTATGTATGTATATCTTTAATAATATAGCACCATTAATATACATAGCGCTTCCCAGCAGTAATACACGTGATAATCATATAAATAACAAATAATACAAATAACGCATAATGGAAAGAAGTGCTTCACTTTTACAGTGCCCTAATGACCTACCTGGAACTGCACGTTCTGTGGCACGTTACAGGCCCTTATCACACACCAGGTGTGTAATGGACACTCAGTTTGTAGGGGTCGATCGGGCTGACCGCTCCGACGTAAAGGTCAGCCAGATCGGAAAAGGAATGGGGCACCCTCCCCTTTTGTTTCCTGCTTCCAGGACCTGCTCGCCTCATGGAGCAACCACATGACGCAGAATTGCCCTATGTCCGGTGGCACTGTAAAGGTTGATCAGAGGCCGAAGACAAGGTGGCCCATGGGGATATTTCCCACCACCACAAAGGGTAGGGGATTCCTTCTCTATTCCATTAACTACATCCATCCTCCTTGACTCACTGGAGGATGGTCGAGTAGCTGCGAGAAGTGAGTATCCGCGTGGAAAGAGCACTTTATCGCTCGGATATGCAGGTCGCCATATTCTGAAAGCCCTTCTCGCATGTCCAAACCAGGCGAGAAAGGCTGTTTTAGAAGCGGTTTCATTCCGGCTCTGCAAACCCGAGCGGTGTGTCAAAAATGGCTCAATCTCTCAATATTTGCGAAACTCGCTGGAATTCTAGTTGCTCCGTTAACTCAAAAAGGCAAAGCCGCTTCAAATAAGTCGCAGTCGCAAGGCTGAAGGTGAACCTAGGGCGCGGAATACCCTTGCACTGGCGCTGGACCTACCAATACTCTTCTCAGGAGAGCCTTCTATGAGACTGTCATTACAAAAGACTTGAGGTACATCTTGTAAAATAGCTGTAGTTACACTCAGTGGGGTAGTTGGACATGCGCGGGTCCACGGCACTTGCCGGTCACGCATACGCTATCAGCGTTTGCCAGTTGCTCATGCGCATGCGCGATCGGAGCTTGCCGGTCACGCATGCGCATGAGGGACCGATAAATACCGATCGCACATGCGCAGTCGGCAAAGAGACAGTCGCGCATGCGCACAAGCAGCCAGCAAGTGCCGATCGTGCATGCGCAGTCAGCGAGCAGGTTGGCAAATTCGCACAAGCGCAATCGGCAACAAATATGGTCACCCTAGAGAGCGGACCCCCCCCAAGAGCTCGGGACCCCGGGCTTTGCCCGGGCCATAATTATGCCGCTGGTTACACTACTTTTATGTAACACCCCTTACTATACATTTATGTATACATGCTGCCGGGTGGATATGAGGAGTTAACCTGCTCTGCATACTACATACTATCAAGTGTATTGGTGGACATACTCTCTGGCCAATGGCTGAGAGCACAAAAAAGGAATAAGCCCATTGGACCCCGAGGAGCTGAGATGTCATGGCAACGGGAGTGTGAAAGTACACAGGCGGGGAGGAGTGAATAGAGAGGGAGACCCACGTGAGGGAGAGAAGAGAGAGGACATGTCCCGAGGAGCCCGGTGGACCAGACAATGAGGTAGCAGAGCTGAAAAGACCCGCAAGGCGGCAAGAGAGAACCTGTGCAAGCTGTGGTTCAAAGCTGTGAGTCAAAGCCAGAAAGCAGCTGCGAGATTCTACATGCCCTGGTTATAACACCCATTGTAAAGTAACACGCCTGCAACCATTTGAACTACATAACACTACACGTGCTCCAAAGCTGTACCGGCACCTACAGTGGCTCCTTTTTGCTGTGACTGCGGGACATTTGGCACAGAGAGGTTTGTTAGTATTGTGTATGTATATTGCCTTAAGTGCTGTGTGGGTTCCCTGCCTATATAGTACTATTATTTAAAAGCTACATGTGCAGCTGCATTGTCTGACTCCAGCCTAGTGCTTTCCAGGCTGAATATTCTCTCTCAGGTACATGGGAGGTGGACTCAGGCTCCCTCCCTAGTACATACATATTAAAACATATAGGAAAACAAAGAAAGCACAAAAAGTGAGTAAACTGTTGGTGGTCCTAAAAAGACTAAATTGAGGGGTGGCATGACTACATGCGATGGTCCCCTCAGAAGGGTTGAGTTAATGGGCGTTGTTATGCTTGTCAATGGGGGGCGGGGGATGTGCCTAGTGTATATATATTATAACTCTTACTTACTTGTTCCGGCCTCTCTTTTCTGAAAACCACATGAAAGAAGCCCTACCCTCCTTTGCTGTGTTTGGGTATCATGTTGGGGGGTTATTTTGTCTGGTGGGATGTTACCAGTGGGTTTGAGTGGTGTAGTACTCTGGTGTGCTGATTGCCATTATCAACTTTGCGGGCAGAATAGTGTTATGTTTATTGCGGGGACCTTGCCAGGTTGGCTCTGTTAGTGGAGGTCGGTGGACCTCTTGTGGTGTGGTCATGGGAGATGCGGTGCCATACAAAGCAGTTATAGGAGAGACCTTCCAAGTAATGTGTATTTTAGTGTCATCAGGCTTGTGGCGGTGGTGGAAATTTGGGGTTCAGGCCACAGGCATCCTGTGGGCTTTTTGAATGTGGTGTTCAGAGCAAACAGACGGGTCCCGGGGAATTAAAATGTTAAGTTGTGTATTGGTTGTTATGTTGTAATTAATAAATGCTGTGACCATTTATATCCACTAACACGGGTGTCCATGTTTTTGTTCAAGGTTGGGAAGACAGGACAAAATCTTTGGCTGGGTAAGTCAGCCAAGTGTGATTGTGGTCTGGTGTCTCCATCCTACACAGAAGCTGGTATAGCCACCCTATAGGGCTGGCATTGATAATGAGCAGTTAGAGGAGAATGAGCGGAGATGAAATGTGTCAGACAGGAGTAAAGAATGAGTCTGAGATACATGAAAGGGAGGAAGATACAGGCTGTTAATTTTACAACGCTATGCATAAAAATAAAAAAAGTAGAAAATACACCATTTAATAATGCCTTAAGCCCTCTACTGCCAAAGGGAATTGTAAAGCACTGGTTTGTAATAGTCTGCTAGACACTTGGCAGGGAAATATTTAATGCTATTAAATAATTGGCTAAGGACAGTGTCTGCTTTAAGCAAGATGGTGCATAATTACACAGACATACAAAAGGAGGGCTCCTACTGTGGGGAAATATCATTGTCCTCCATGGGGAATAAATAAACCATGCTCTAAAAAAAAATAACATCGTATGAAGTTCCTTTTGCACAAATTACTTTTCAACGCAGTAATCTCGATTGTATTCTACTTCCCCTTTGCAGCTTTCTGTGTGGGCGCTCTGCCCAATCAGAGATCTGAAGAAAAGAGCCACCCCGTGGGGGTAAGTATTCCAGAATCCCTGGCTGCAGTGGAAGCACTGTTTGCTAAGAGATAATGGGGAAGGGCAGGGGTGCAGAGATGTATGAGACATGTGAATGTGCTCACAAGTGGTATTTTTATTTGCTGTACATCTGTAATTTACAAATTTGTAAGTAGCGGTGAACATCAGAAAACAAAATCCTTACAGTTCAGATTTCCATATCAGGAATTCAGAAAAGAACTGTGCGTTCTAAGTCCCGGGTCTCCAATAAAAAAAAAAACAGCGTTCCTGCGTGACTACGTAACCAACACGTAACCGCAATGCGTTTCGTACATATACTGCATGTGCTTCAGCAGGGGACTTGCGGGTTTAGTAATCATGTGGGAGCCCTGGTTGTTATTGAAGTTCATTGCATGAGGTCCAGGGGAATAAGTGCTCAGAATGGTGACATTTTCGGCGGATTTGAATCCGCAGCGGATTGGATGCTTTCTTTGGTCCGCGGATTTCCGCAGATCAATCTCAAAAAGGGCATTTCGCGTTTTGTGGATTTTATTATTATTATTATTACCAATACACACTGCGAATTCCGCAACCCACAAATGGATTTGCCGAATCCAATCCGCGGATTCAGCAATCCGTTGGCGGATTCATAAGAATCCTTATAATAATCCTTATCATAATAATTCTTGAGAATCCGCCAACGAGTTGCTGAATCCGCGGATTGTACTGTATAAATCGTCAACGGATTGTATCCAATGGCGGATTTTAATGAATCCACATAGATTAAAACTGATCAAACCCGTCCGCGGATTTTACACCGCAAAACGGATTTTGGGTGGGAAAATGTGAGTATATCCGGGAAACGGATTCGGGTGGATTCGCCCATCTCGGAATTCTTTCTACAGAAGGCTGGACTAAGGAATTCCGTCCTCATCTGTAAGTTACAGGCGTAACCTTTTGTAATCGTTACTCTTAAATATTTACCCCTGGTGTAATTTTTTCTCAGGTTTTTTTTTCCCGAAGAAGAAACAGAGGCGTCAAGAAAATGTCTTGACAAATTTACTAACAAATCATTTCAAATGAGAAGCACAAAAAAATAAGGAGCCACAACTGCAATGGTGCGTTGGTGCGTTGTTGAGGAATCTCTTGTGATCCTGGAAGATCCCATTTCTGTGTTTTCTTCTAGAGTAAAACGTCATGTGTACAGCTACAGAACACTGATAATGATGAGAATACGAGTGGAGATTACAGATACATTGCTTAATTTCATTTGAAGGAACTCACATTTTGCAGCTGTCTTATTGGGAATCAAATTGTGAGATGCTAAGCAAGAGATGCCCAGCAAGTGTCTCACCATCTCAGAGCACCACAAACTCCATTGTCTCTTCTCCCACAATTCCTCCCAATGGGCTCATAGCACTTTGAACAGCCGATTAATCTGTTATGACAAAAAACAATGTCCCTAGTGCAGGAGTGGTCCACTTCAGTCCTTTAGGACCACCAACATGTCATGTTTTCAGGATATGCCTGCTTCAGCATAAGTGGCACAGTCACTATGATTGAGCCACCTGTGCTGAAGCAGGGATATCCTCAAAACCTGACCTCTTGGTGGCCCTTGAGGACTGGAGTTGGCCACTCCTGCGCTGGTAGATTACCAATGTAGGAAGTGATGTAGAACATGGTGATAAGTATACAGAAAATATAAGGTTAAAAAATAACTGGTAAACAGACAACTGATTTGTATTAAGCTGTGGGCAATGACCCAAATGACTTGTCTTTAAAGTGTTGTAATGGGAATATTGGAGGATTATTTTCAGCAAGCAACAGTACAATATCAATTTTCCAGACAATGAAAGATGATGGAAGGATTTAGGCCATGTCTCATGCTCCGGTATTTGGAAATTCCAAAGACAAAGACATAAAGATTGTACAACTATCAAATGCTGTTTTCTGGTGCATCTCTGTTTGCACTGTGTCAAACTGGCGTTTCTGGGCTAATGCTATTCCAGGATAAACTTGGCAGTTTTGAAACTTACTTCTGCATAATATTAAACAAAATGCTCAAAAGATAAGCGTGCAATGTTATATAATAGCACTCAATGCTTAATTATAAAAATGATACAGTTCAATGGCCTAAAAAGTTTTGTGAATAATAAACACCCCGTACTCATTATGCATTCAACTACCTGGCTTCACGGATCTGACTTGCCAATCATGCCCCTGGAAAAATGACAGATAACAGCCTAAAATTACTCTTTGTTATACTTAAGCCATGTCTTATGCCATGCCTGTGGTCGATTTTGCACTGGTGTTTTTTTGTACTGTATATACCTTTTTCCCTCCCTGTTTGCCCTAAAGTACATGTATAGATCACTGACTGATTGCAGTTTTTCATTGTTTTTATTATTGTTTATTTTGTGTTGACTGCTCAAATAGATTCTACAAGTACTGTATACTGTGGTTCCTTAACACAGAGGTCCCCGACTCCAGTCCTCAAGGACCACTAACAGTGCAGGTTTTACGGATACCCCTGCTAGAGCACAGGTGGTTCAGTCAAAATGATTGGGCCACCTGTGCAATGAGAGGCTATCCTTAAATCCTGCACTGTTAGCGGTCCTTGAGGACTGGAGGTGGGGACCTCTGCCTTAACACATACACCCACTCACTAAAGACTCCAGTTCATCACTTTTAGGTCACGTGACCTTTCTCCTGCCTGCAACCTTTTATCATGGCTTCCTAATTCGGACCTTATCTACACATTGGTATTATTAGTTCCTGATTTGCCTGATATCCTAATCCAATTGCATTTTTGCCCTGTGATCCTGTTTTGTGTCTCAACCTGGTTCTCAATTGGTGTATCCTAAGCTTTCGTATCAAGACCTTATTTACTGATCCTAGGAAGAAGGGGCAACATTGGTCTTTGCAGAGCTACTGTAACACAATATTGCTAGGTGGTACTCTCAAGCCATCCATATTCAAATATTCACTCATCTACAAGGTGATAATCAGTCTTGGTACTCACCCGCGGGAATGCATATGGTGTTATTAAATGTGAGCAAAATCCAAAAAAACAATTCTTGCTACACATTTGTTTTTCCAAACCAACTCAGATATGTTAACAAATGATATTTTAGCAGTGCCCACTATGAATATTTCAATGGAATCTCTTAGCAATCCGATTTAGTCTTACTGGTAATAACACTGAATTGTTGGACATGTGAGTTGGGTAAACCCCCAGCCTTCTGCAGTAGCACACAAACCCTATTAAACTGTGCGCCACTGGAAAGATTTCACCTTGGTCAGTTAGTGCATCTTCTAAATTCCTACCTAAGCATGTTTGTGACAGCCGTCAATTCCGAAACAGTTTATCAGAAAGGAAAGATGACAGGAAAATGCTGAGTTGATATGACAGTGATGACAAAAATGTGTTAAGGCATGCATCCCTGTAGGAAATATTACTGCGATATACCAGATGGCCAGTGGTTAGGGGAAACCGCTAAAGCCAGCATTGCAGAAACTGATTAACTCTTCTCGGAAACAGAGAGTAAATAAAAACATATGGAAAAGAGCAGCCTGGTCTTATCCTACAGTTTTAATAACATTTATTTTGCAGTTTGTGTATTTCTTTAGATCACTGCATTTTGTGAAGAAATTTTTTTTTTTGATTATTTCTTTAAATACATCACTAAAATGATTTACCTTACAATAAAAGGGGGTAGTGCTATGAAAAGCACAGGCTGTTAACAGCTGCTTCAAACAGCCTTATAACAGAGATGTGGAAGGCAAGCTTTTTAAAATGATTATTGGGACACATAGTTGATATATAAGACAAGGATACCCTACACGAATAAGAAGTCTGTGGTTTCAGAGTAAGTTGGGAAAATGGGTAAGCTGCAGTTAGATGTTCCAAATGGCCAGTATATGAGATTAGTTTCCATTTATGCTTTATGACTGACAGTGAGAACCAATAGAACATCACAGCAACGGCCCAGAATCTGTCATTAGCAGTGTACTTTGCATGCTGTGCAAAGAAAATATAGAGGGCACCCAGGCATAAAAACTCCTGCAGCTCAGTATGCAGGGAGTAGGGGAGAACGAGAGCTGCCAATAATACCAAGGTTAGCAGGACAGGTTCATCAGTGCAGTTTTTGTGGTTCTCAATAGAATTTTTTTTAAAAAATGACATATCCCTTATAAAGAAGCAAAGAAAAAAAAGCATAACTGAATTGTTGTGACTTGCAGACACTGGTTCTCCATTGAGAAAATATATTAACCGGGATGTTGCCCCCTCTACATTTATGTTATAACTCAGAAGGGGTGTCTCAGTGAGTAAAGACACTGACTACTGTATGTAATGTATGTATATCTTGGCATTGGGCACCCCTGTCTTTTGTTGTATACAATTGCCACGCTCAGTAGCTCTCTTTTTGACATAAATATATATTCATGATGTGCTGGGTGGGGGAGTTTGAGCTAGCTGGGAATGTGTGTGTTTAATCAATTTCTGACTGGTAACGGTTGTATGGAGGTAGGTGGCACCTCCCCCCAGAGCTCACTCCTCCTCACCTTTTTAACTTGGGAGGTATTTTCACTTTGCTGCAAAGAACAGGATCTACTATGGTTCTTTCCCCTCATACAGAGGTAACGGGAAGGGGTCACAGTGCAGTGTAGGACCTACATTAATTTTGGTTATACCTTGACGTTGGTATGTAGGTATATGACGCTTTGGCCAAAGGGTTTAACTAAATAACCAAGTAAATATTATTATTGCAGTATTTAAACTTTATACTTATTACTTTATATGTTTTGTCAATTGGATGTAGCATTGGGCACCCCCGTCTTTTGTTTGTATGTATATCTTTATTTATATAGTGCTGACACTGTACTCAGCTCTTTACAAATACAATACAGTACAGGAAATTTTAATAATACAATAAGCACAGCAAAGTTAGACAATAGGAAAGGAAATTATGAGGGAATAAGTGCAATAGGTTGCAGTGCTTGGCCACAATGGTTGGTAGGAGTGACTGTGGGTGTGGGACAGTAGCCATGAGTGCAGACTATTTGGATGCTTTATTTGAGTAGTGAGTTTTAAGGTACTGTATGTCAGTATTAAATGAGATGGGATAACACCCTTAGCAGGCAGGGAGGAGGAGGCAGAGGCGTGGGTGAGAGCAGGTGTGTATATGGCTGGGTCCAGGATTATGAGATATCCCCAGCTGCAAGGAGGAGGAGACTCTGATAGCAATGGCACCGAGTTTGAATCAGGCGAACCTTGTTGAATTCCCGGTGTCGGCTCCTTGTGACCTTGGGCAAGTCACTTTACCTCCCTGTGCCGCAGGCACCAAAAACATAGATTGTAAGCTCACCTGGGCAGGTACCGTGCACTATACTGTAATTGTGACGAGCTTCACGTCCCATTGGGAGAAAAGCTCTATATTGAATAAAGTTATTATTATTATCAGTGGTCGACAAATCACCAAAAAATCTACTCGCCACCTAGTACCACACGTGTGCTGCTTGGGCCAATAGGAGCTCGCCACGATGTTAAATCCACTCGCCCGGGGCGTGCAAATGTATAGGTTTGTCGAACACTGATTATTATTATTAAACTATGTTTAATAATTCTGATCTAATCTAAGTTACAAAACCTAACTTTACAAATAAACGTATGCCAATACTTTCTAGCAGTAATGGTAGATATCAGTTAAGAGTATTTGAGTGTTTCAGTAATAAACATGTCCATCCATATACATTATTCACATCCAGTAAAGCATGTCATTCTTCATTCATGTGACTTTCCCAGGAAGAGTTATATTTAACCCATTCAGCACTAGCAGGTTAACAAGGAGATTGACAAGGACACCACATTTGGGATAACAAGGAGATTGACAAGGACACCACATTTGGGAATACGTCTGACAACTTAACAAATAAGATATGTAGAAACTGGGGACAGAAAACATTGGTGAGTTAAAAAACGGTTGATGATGGGATAATTTGAATGATAATTAAATTTACATCAATTGCTTCCAGGGTTTTAAAGCCCACGAGATCTTCACTTGAAATATGTTACTAGCTCATTGTAGCAAGTGCAATTAGTAAATAACATTGAACGTGCATCCAAGTACCACATCAAATATTTAATCATTTAATATGCAGAAGTCAACGCTTATTCCTTTTAGTTATTTTTCAATATTTTATACCTGCCCACCAGTTGCTTTAAAGCTGCAGCCCAAGCAATATCCTACATGTGTGGGTTTTTTTTAAAATAAATCATTTTGGGAAAAAAAATACTTTTAGCATTTAAAAAAAAAAAAAAACTCTGAATGACATTTTTAATGTATTATAATAATGTAACAAGCAATTTTTGTTTCTATAGCAACCATTTAGAAAGTCACATCCCCTTCCTCTTCTGAAACAGGCTCTGGCACACCCCTTTTTGAGCCTTGCCCAATACCTAGCAGTGCACCAATCTTATCTAGTGACTACCCGGTCACGTGATCTTCCCCACAGAACTTTGCTTTTTTGGTCCTCTTCTGCTGCACGGACAGCCATTTAGTGAACCCCCGAGCCAAATCTTCGCCGATCGAACGGATCGATCGGCAACTTAGCTATTTATTTATCATTGTGTGTATTGTATTGATACACATATTAAAGGGGAAAAAAATTAAATAAATAAATAAACTTGAACTGCTGCTTTAAAGCGGAACTTCATACTCAGAAGCCTAATACATCCTCCGTAGAATATGAAAGTAACATTGTATATGGTAACATGGATACAATTTTACTTTGGACTAAATATAATTAGTCGTTTTTGATTGTGAATACATTGTGTCCTTTATTGCTCTGTTTATTTCAGCTACAATATGACTGGTTGTATACTGGTTATACTTCCATTTTTCATCCCTAAATGGTTATATCCTTTGTAGGGACATGTACACACATCTTGTATCGACACTTTCTGATGGGCTCTGAAGGTTCTTCCAAACCCAGAACCCATGTGTTCAGATGCTGCTCCTTACCAGGTCAGCTATGCCAAATGTGTGATATAGCTGTGCCTGCTGTTCTCCGTCTAGCACATGGTCATTCTGATTCCTGATTTGAAAAGGTAGCAGACATGGGCATTTAGGTGAGCAGCTGCAGTAGCCAGTAATGAAAACCGCAGTATTCTTAGCTGAAGGGACTTCCTTCATGATTCAGGTTGTTTTTCTAAGTCTAGTTACAGGTGCGCTGACGAGTATTCTAAAACTTGCCTTAAACTTGCCTTGGAAAATCTGGGGCTATCACCAACAAGACCCAGGTACATGCTGCAACATTTCAGTGACATTTCTGCAGAGACTAATGGCCCATCGGATTAACACACCAAAGGTCCCTGGCAGTCCTATTCAGTTTGAATGGGACTGCCAGGGACCCCCGCAGTTAAAACGATGGGCCATTAGTTTGTCTGCAGAAATGTCACTGAAATGATGCAGCATGTACCCAGCATGTACCCAAGTCTTGTTGGTGATTGCCCCAGATTTGTTTTAGAATACACATTGGCACTACAGTAGCTGACACATGTACTGTATAAGCTGTACAACACACACTCTCTCTTTCTCAACATGAGACAAAGGTCCAGTATTTTTCAGTTACATAAAAGTACTTGATGAACAACAATAGTGGTCTTCTAAATGACTAATATTATTGGTCTGCAACATGGTAAAGTTTGAGAACCCCTCTCCTTAATCAATATTATATATATATATATATATATATATATATATATATATATATATATATATATATATATGCAGAAAACAAGAAGAAAAAACAGGCGCACTCCTAGTGTGATAAAGTATAAAACAGTATTTATGGGATTGTAAAATATAAAAAACGCACTCACAAACAGAGTAAAAATAATAGCATTTATGAGATATACTCAATCGCCTTGAAGCTGTGAAGGGAATGTATCAGCCTGTCCCATTGGTGCCACCTCTGGTGTATCCGTTGGTTCAGCAAGGTGCACTGGAGCCACCTCAGCCAGATGATGTAATAATCAGCAACACAGTCAGAGACTCCCTCCAGATACACCTCCCACAGCTCTCACTGCTCACCAGCAGGCAACTGCAAAACCGGAAGCGACAGCAGTCCCAAGCAAAATAGCAACAGCTCCAAGGTACTCTCTCCGTTCGTGCAGTAATGTCAGCCACAAACTCGCCTCTTTGGGAAACGCCCTACGCGTTTCGTCACTAAGTCCTTAGCTTCCGGTTTTGCAGTTGCCTGCTGGTGAGCTGTGGGAGGTGCCTCTGGAGGGAGTCTCTGACCGTGTTGCTGATTATTACATCATCTGGCTGCGGTGGCTCCAGTGCACCTTGCTGAACCAACGGATACACCAGAGGTGGCACCAACGGGACAGGCTGATACATTCCCTTCACAGCTTCAAGGCGATTGAGTATATCTCATAAATGCTATTATTTTTACTCTGTTTGTGAGTGCGCTTTTTATATTTTACAATCCCATAAATACTGTATCACATTAGGAGTGCGCCTGTTTTTTCTTCTTGTTTTCTGCAGATATCCTTGGGATTTGGTGATCCTTATATACGGGCAGCAAAACTCCAGTGGACTAAGTACATTTTTTGAAATTTCAACTTTCATCTGGTTTTTATTTTATTTTTTATGTTTCATATTTTTTATTTTTGCTATAGATTTCAGTTGTTTTTATCACAAATTCGCCCTTTTGGGGATTCTTTGGTCAATAGCCTTGTTAACTCTATCTGATTTACAGAGCTGATTTATCCTTATCAAGCTTCCTAAGGCGCTACTCCAATTTGTTTATTTTGTGTGTATATATATATATATATATATATATATATATATATATATATATATATATATATATATATATATATATATACATATATATATATATATACACATACAGTTCAGAATATACGCTTCTATAATCATTACTACATTTTTACTTGGAAATATTCAATATAGTGCATTAAATAACAGGAAATTCTACATTAAATTACTGCAAATGCGCTTTGTATTGCCTAAAAACTCGTCAACTTGTGTGCAAATTATTTTTGAAATTTAAAACCAGAGACAGAACATGAAACACAGACAGACAGCTTGTAGGTGTCCTGTATGTTTTACAATTATTTTTGAAAGGCACATCGGCTTGGGTTATTATGACAGTCAATGGCACCTTAGTTAATGAGAAAGCTACGCATAATCTACCTACTGTATGAGAATGAAAATCATTTTGCTTGTTAACATTTGGTAATTGCAATGCACAAAACCCAAAATGCTGAACCCGTCCCTTGGTACAGATCTGGAGAAAATATTCATGATATTCATAGTACAAAAACGTGTGTATGTTCTATACTGTGCCTTAAAAATGGGAACACTATGAATTACGCATGGTGTAATCAGGTAATTATTTCAAACCTCTCCTCTGGCATCTGCATCAAACTGATTATTTTAATGGTTCTAACACTAAAAACAAGTCTCTAAGGCAGACAAGGTTAACATCAGCTGAGCCCGGATTGGTTAAATGACACTACAGAAGCAATAAGGAAATTAAGAAATAGATGCGTATCATTATCCTACCATGTGTGTGAAGTAACTCCAATGATCCTATTGCACCCTATATCCTTTCCCCATACTGCTTGCTGGCATACATTATGCTAAAGGGGGCAACATTGATGCAAAGTAACTTGCTACATTGACACATTAAGGGGTATTGTTTATTTTATTGCATTCATTGTTAACACCATTAAATGTATACCTACATACATCAGTTTATACCTGACACTGTTTTCTTGAACATGAGGATTAATGCCACTTTAGAGATGTCCAACTTAATTTTAATATTGTAATATTGTTTTAGCCACCTCCCTAACTGCGACTACGACATCTGCTGTGGCGAATTTCCCATTAAGCCCGGGTCTAGGGTGGCAAAATTTCGGGGGCCACAAAAATGCCTGTCCCCATATACATTTGCCGTGTTCTCAAGCCTATCCAATGGGAAGTTATTTAGCTGTTGCGTCTGCACCTTTACCTGCCTCCCTGCTTCTCATTCTCCTTGGGCGTCACCAACGTGATGTCGCAGCGTCAAATGACGGCGCGTTACCATGGAAACGTGACACCGTGCGACGTCACGCTGACATCTGCGGCGTCATTTGATGCTCTAATACAGCGGTCCTCAAGAACCCCCAGTTTCAGGTCAGGTTTAAAGAATACCTCGGCTTCAGCACAGGTTTCATGGGGAAAAAAAGTTCAGTGAAATCTGCGGCTCAAAAATATTTTTAGCAACAAGAGACTGTTGAGGTCTCCTTACTTTTACACATTCTTTATGAAGTTTAGGATAGGATCAGGCCCATTAATATTCATGTGGAGTATGGGTTCGGGGGTATCCAAAAAATAGGTGATAAGATAACGCCTACCCAGTCACATTCATAACAGAGTGCGCAAAACCAGGAAAAATAAATAAATGACGTATAATGTTCTTATATACCCTTTCCCCTAGATATCCATATATCTTACTCCAATGAGGTAAGTGACAATTGCTGTACAAAGTCAGAGATATACCTTGTGATGACTTCATGTCCGGGCCTGATCGTTGTCCGGTGTGCTGTCTGCAAAAGTAGATGAAGCAACAAACGAAAAAGCTGCGACGCAGCACCCAAATGAGGAAGGAGGGTGACTTGGATACAAAATAGCTTTATTGGATCAGAGGCAAAAAGACCAACATGTTTCGCGCTGACGGCGCTTTCTCAAGGTCCCAAGGACCTTTTTCTTAAGGACCTTGAGAAAGCGCCATAAGCGCGAAACATGTTGGTCTTTTTGCCTCTGATCCAATAAAGCTATTTTGTATCCAATTCACCCTCCATCATTTGGGTGCTGCGTCGCTGCTTTTTCGTTTGTTGCCGGTTTCACGTGGAGAGTCTGTAATGCAGATTCAAATGGGGTTGTCGCAGATAGCTGCAGCCAGGAGTCAGGTTCCATGGTGCGATGGTCAGCGAAGAGATCAGAGAGGAGCAGGAGAAATACAACCTTATTCCAGCTAGCAAAGCTGTTGTGAAGACCAGATAGCAGGGAAAAAGGCCTTATTATAGGCCCAGGAAGTCAGGTGTTGTAGCAAGCATGGCTGTCTAGCGAGGGCCAGCACATAATCACGCTCTCCTAGCATATGAGTCCTTACAGTGCTTCAGTCAAAAGGATTGAGCCGCATGTGCTAAAGCACGAATATCCTTAATTTCTGACCTGTTGTGGGTTCTTGAGGACTGGAGTTGGTAACCATTGTCGTAACATGATAAACTTAACATCCGTTTTAAAGCAGAAACATCCAATTCAATAGTCAACATTGTTAAAAGCAATCACACAATTGTGGATAGGAAATCAATTATAGTTCAAAACTAAAAAAAAAAAGACAGCCTATTAGCTGAATTAATTGTCATATACTGCACACTATGCTGGTTCCTTAACTTTAGTTGATGGGGAATTATGTTCAATTAATACCTAATGTGATTGAGGATATTAAATCAGCCAATTATGTTAGGAGGGGGAATCCCTCACTCCTCTGAATATTAATAGGCAGCGATGTACTAGCAATACTGATTATTAAAATGCACATCCACTTTCCCAAAACCACTTTGTCCACAGAAGATAAGACAACGTAGGAAAAAAAAGCTTGATCAACAAATTATCTACAATAACCTAAGTTGGTGTCAGACATTAACCTGGGACTGCAACTGTACAGCTAGAAACAGCAGAAGGATAATTATCTTGTCTATGATACTGCAAAGAGTAAAAAGAACTATGAAACGTGTTTTATCATGGAACAATTTTTGCCTGCTGTGAACAGGACAGGTTTGATTCTTCCTATAGCAATAGACCTTGGATTTATTATTAGTGTTGTGAATCATTGCAGGGTAACATTCTGCCATCTGGGGGAGGCAGGGATTGGCAAGCTGTTAAACTTCACACTGTTGTTAGAGAGGAACGGAATAACAGCACGGCACTGCAAATGTCCCAGCCCCAGCAGCGGAGGGGCTAGGCCCCATCTCAGCGTTCCGAACCTGGAACCTCCGTTACCGGCTTGCCTACAGGTAGGGCCTGAACACCCACACCCCTATTCAACAGTTGGGGAGAGAGGAGGAGGGTGAAAAGGGGGACTAACAATGAGAAGGAGGAGAGAGTGACGGGAGGGGAGAGGGGGAAGTGAGAGAGAGAGAGAGAGAGAGAGAGAGAGAGAGAGAGAGAGAGAGAGAGAGAAGGCATATTAGAGTTGGAATGTGAGAGAGAGTGGGGGAGTAAGAGAGCTTGGGGATAATGAGATGAGGAGGGTGAGAGAGGGGAAGAGTGGGAGAGGGAGAGGTGGAGTGAGAGAGGAGAGAGTGATATAGAGGGAGGGGAGAATGAGAGAAAGAGAGATAGGGAACAGTGAGAGAGAAGTAGGACTCACTGGGCCATCGACAGGGCTGCTACTGTGATATTCCCTCAGTTACTGAAGGACAAGATAGGCCTTAACAGGCTACATGGAAATGAAAAATGGATAAGTTACATTTATGTAACTTGTACGTTTCGTGGTCTCAGGCCACAGCAGGGTTGTTAATACAATTAAAAAAAAAAGAAAACACAAGAGCGCACCAAAATAAGAGAAATAAAGTGTATTACAAACAATAAAAAATAGTAACCACTTACATGAATAAAAACTTTAATAATCCCCGATCTCGATCGTCACTTCTTTGGTAGGGCATCAAATAGGGTATGCAGGGGGAGTGTCAATCCTCAGAAACCAGTCCCGCGCGCTGAGGCTGTCTCTGTTGCGCTGTAACGCTGTCAGACCTCCACGAGTGTCAGCGTGGTGGATTGCGTAGCGCGCATGCGCAGGAAATGAAGCCCCCTGTAGCTGTCCTTGAGATGCCTGTCCGTTTCAGTTTTGTGATCGTGATCGGAATAAAAACCACTTGTGTGTAAACTGGCTATGAGTAGAATATAAGCCAGCAACACCATTCGCGACGCGTTTCGTATACGAAAGTATACTTCATCAGGCAACATCTGGGGCACCTGTCTGGGGTCCTTTATATGTTTGTCCAAATTTGTCATTGGTTGGTACTAATGACTAAACAACCAATTGGAATGATAGTTGAGAGGGGTGGTTGGTCTTACGAATACTCCCCTCTCATATTTAAATCCATATTATTAACATGGGTTTAATAATAGTAACAGATTAATTCAGTGGCACTTAGGAGATCCGAAAATATAATTATACTTGAAAGCAAAAGTGCCACACAGTAGTAAAGACATATAGAGTCATACAAACAGGTAACCCCCTATACACAAGTGTAATAGATAAAACACATATATAATAATATGAACAATATAAATAAAACATTGTGCAAACACATTACAAACAAATACAAATGCAACACATAATAGACATTTATCACATAAAAAGGGAGAATAATGGGAAAATACCAGAGGGACAGGAAAGCAAAAGAGGGAAAAAAGAAGAATGAATAAAATATATTGAGGGAAAAGAGAAAAGAAAAAGACAAAAGAAAAAGAAGAAAAAAAGGAGAAAAAAAAGGAGAAAAAAACAGAGAAAAAAACGGAGAAAAAAACAGAAAAAAAAACAACAATTAAAGGAGGGGGAAAAAATATATGGATATAAATAACTTTAAAGCGAACAGCTGGTTGACTAAAATGATAACACTCATGTAATCACCTCAAAAAGGGAGTCAGTTCTACATAATCATTTAACCGCTCAGGATGTTTGGTTTGGAGGGTAAAAATCCAAAACTGCTCCATCCTTGCAATTTGTAAGTCTTTGTCACCAGCTCTAATAGTTGTAGCTATGTGTTCAATACCCATATATTTAACCCCTACTGTGCTGCATTGATGGACATCTTTAAAATAGGACAACAAGTACGTACGTGGTTTACCAGAGGCCAATAGTTTAGGAATGTTAACAATGTTTCTAAGGTGTTCCATCACACGTATTTTAAGATGGCGCTTGGTGCGACCTACATATTGTAGTCCACATCCACACTGTAAGATATATATGACATATATTGTTAAACAGTCAATATAATTATGGATTTCATATTTAAAGTCTGTCAGTTTGGATTTAAAATAATCTTGTGTTAACATTCTGGGACAGATTTTGCATCTATTACATCTATGGTTACCCTTTAACCCCAATAAGTCTCTAAGGTCCTTCTTTTTAGTAGGAACACTGCCTTTAAGAAGGCTCGGGCCAATATGGTTTTAAGATTATTAGATTTTGTAAAGACAATGGGTGGTCTTTTGGGTAAAAATTTGGCCAAAATGGTATCCATATGTAAGATATACCAATATTTATTGAGAATGTGTTTTATCTTACTGTGTGAACTATTACATTTGGTTACAAAATATGGTGTTTTTTTTCTCATTTTTAATATTTGATTTTTTCTTATTGGATTTTTTCAGCTCTACAATTTTATATTTTATTCATTCTTCTTTTTTCCCTCTTTTGCTTTCCTGTCCCTCTGGTATTTTCCCATTATTCTCCCTTTTTATGTGATAAATGTCTATTATGTGTTGCATTTGTATTTGTTTGTAATGTGTTTGCACAATGTTTTATTTATATTGTTCATATTTTTATATATGTGTTTTATCTATTACACTTGTGTATAGGGGGTTACCTGTTTGTATGACTCTATATGTCTTTACTACTGTGTGACACTTTTGCTTTCAAGTATAATTATATTTTCGGATCTCCTAAGTGCCACTGAATTAATCTGTTACTATTATTAAACCCATGTTAATAATATGGATTTAAATAGGAGAGGGGAGTATTTGTAAGACCAACCACCCCTCTCAACTATCATTCCAATTGGTTGTTTAGTCATTAGTACCAACCAATGACAAATTTGGACAGACATATAAAGGACCCCAGACAGGTGCCCCAGATGTTGCCTGATGAAGTATACTTTCGTATACGAAACGCGTCGCAAATGGTGTTGCTGGCTTATATTCTACTCATAGCCAGTTTACACACAAGTGGTTTTTATTCCGATCACAATCACAAAACTGAAACGGACAGGCATCTCAAGGACAACTACAGGGGGCTTCATTTCCTGCGCATGCGCGCTACGCAATTCACCACGCTGACACTCGTGGAGGTCTGACAGCGTTACAGCGCTACAGAGACAGCCCCAGCGCGCGGGACTGGTTTCTGAGGATTGACACTCCCCCTGCATACCCTATTTGATGCCCTACCAAAGAAGTGACGATCGAGATCGGGGATTATTAAAGTTTTTATTCATGTAAGTGGTTACTATTTTTTATTGTTTGTAATACACTTTATTTCTCTTATTTTGATGCGCTCTTGTGTTTTCTTTTTTTCTTGGAACTTGGCATCACTGTCGGAGTTCTCCGTTGGGATCGATCTTGGAGGTGGGGGAAGACACCTTGAACAACAGGAGCAGCAAAAGATCAGAGAGGAACTATCATTCCACACCCTTAAAGAGCAAGAGCGCGGACTGGACACTTTTTTATTGTTAATACAATCACCATGGGGAAATGGAACCGATTAGAAATGTTTAGGTAAGATTTTTGATGTTTTTATGTATGTATGGACTTACCAATTATGAGTTATCTGTAAGCAACCACTTGACACCTTGCTAGAAGCCTTTTTGGCCATGTTTATTCCAAATTCCACTACTGTTGAAAAATCCTTTTTTCCGTGACGGTGACTACAGTAAGGCCCACGGCTAAAGCGCACTACTGGGACTTCCACGAGGAAACCTGGAAGTCAATATCTTCTAAGTGCGGATCTGATGGAGTTACCAGGAGGTCAATATCTACTAAGTGCGGATCTGATGGAGTTACCAGGAAGTCAATATCTACTAAGTGCGGATCTGATGGAGTTACCAGGAAGTCATCATATCTTCTAAGTGTGGATCTGATGGAGTTACCAGGAAGTCAATATCTACTAAGTGCGGATCTGATGGAGTTACCAGGAAGTCAATATCTACCAAGTGCGGATCTGATGGAGTTACCAGGAACTAAATATCTACTAAGTGCCGATCTGATGGAATGTGCTGGTAAAAGCTGTTTCAGTACCACTTGTGTGGCTTGGGCTAGACCTGCGAGCCTTGCACATTCAGCTCTTTCTTTTATTTTAAATGGGCACTTGTGCTGTTGCCTGTGGCATGACAGCAAATGAACATACATTAGAGGAAGCAAAGTAGGAAATAAATCAAATCAGATTCATTGCAGATGCAAATATCTTATAATCTATATATATTTCATCTCTAAACATGGCATTTTCTATATTAATTCAAGACGATGTTACTGTAGTTAACCTCTCTGTACACTAGAGCAAAGGTAGCCAACTCCAGTCCTCAAGGGCCACCAACAGGTTGCTGTAGGTTTTAAGGATATCTCTGCTTCGGCACAGGTGACTCACAGTGGCTCAGTCGAAAACTTCGAATGAACCACTGATTGAGTCACCTGTGCCAAAGCAGGGATATCCGTAAAAGTTGACCTGTTGGTGGCCCTTGGGGACTGGAGTTGGCCATTCCTGCACTAGAGAATTCCCTAGCACGATTTAAGCACACGTCTTTTCCAGACATTTTTGGGTTCATTTGACGCAAGCATATTTCGACATACAGTAAATTAGCATACTAAATAGCAAAATAATTTACATGCTGCTAATGTAATCATTTTCTGTTTAGAACGATTACCTCAATCAGTTCTGGTACACATCATTTTTGTTAACTACATGTAACCGTCCCTGCCCGGCTTCCTAAGGAGGTTACTTTGGTGTGGTGTGTATATGGCTACTCCACATGGGTTATCTTAACTCCTTGGGTGCTGGCATTCTGGCAGCTGGGTGATGAGGTAGCAAGGTTGTTAAATAATGGGCGCCAGGAACTTTTGTAAGACAACTATAATTTATTCAGGTCCCCAAACACAGGGACCGCTCATATATATCTTGACACGTTACATGGTTTTCTTTCAAAGACATACACAAATACTTTTCTTCAGTGCCCACTCTTAATACTCAATTGGCTGTACTCTGACTTCGTTGCTTAGGTATCTGAGTATGACAGAACCCAAATGTTTTATCTTTAAACTTGTTTTTTTTATACGACAACAAATCCAGAAGCACAGCCAGAGTGTAAAACCTGAAGACCAACATTTAAATACAAATCTCGTCTGAAATAACATATGAATTGTAGATGCCATAAGATCCCGTCAAATGTTTTGGATTTAACTGGATAATTTTATGATTAGGATACCATCGGTCTTCCCAAAAACAAACCACGGGACTTCTTTGCAGTCCCAAAAACAAAGATGAAGCAAGAATCCAATGGCAAAACCCTCCGTTCTAAGACAGCAGAATAGAAAAAAAAGTCTGATGATGGCAAAAGAAAAACACGACAGGCATATTTTCTGAGCAGAAACAAGGGCGCTTATAACACAGTGACTTCAAATTAATCTTCAATGTCAGTCCTAATCCATTCTAACAAAAATTAGAATTGTCAACATTACTTTTAGTTATTAAATCAGTGTCTAAAGTGTGATAAACAAATTTTAAAAAAAATTAAATCCCTCTGTAGTTTATTCAGCTTTCTCTGAACTCCTCCACAGGTCCAAGTTTCAAAATCTCCTCAGTTGGGGGACGCAACAGAAAAGGGGAGTCGGAGAATAAACATAAATATACTGTAATATAGCCAGGAATATGTGAAAAAAATGTAAAAACGTGGGAGCTTATATGCACTGCAAATACTGTATATGTTTGCTGCACACCAAGGAAAAAATAATTAATAGTGATACATTTACCAGTGTTCCTTATCCCCAGGGAAGACCTGCATATCATCCGATGTGTACAATGTAATTAGTGGACAAGGGCACACGGATTTAAATCATAAAGAATTTAGTGGCCATAAAACACACAACGTTTCGGCCTGCTGGCATGCTACTTCACTTGAGAAAGGCCAGTAGGCCGAAACGTAGGGGCCTGCAAACGTTTTTGCGGCGCCCCCCCTGCCTTACCTCCTCCGTTGGCCGCCCCCCCTGCCTTACCTCCTCCGTTGGCCACCCCCCTCCTTACCTCGCGCGGCGTCAAATGATGTCGCGGGGTCGTGTGATGTCACATGACCTGCGGCGCCATTTGACGTCACGTTACCAGGGCAACCGTGACGTCACATGACCCCGTGGCGTCATTTCACGCCGCATTGCCATGGTCACGCGTCCTGAAGTCGGCTGAATCCCGGTAAGTAGAGGTTGCAGAGGCCTCGCGCGGTCCCCCAGCATTTAATTTAAATGCCTTGGGGAAGAGCGCGGGACCTCTGCAACCACCCGCGCCCCCCAAAAAAAATCTTGCGCCCCCAGTTTGCGCTTTGCTGTTCTTTGGCACAATAAATTCTTTATGATTTAAATCCGTGTGCCCTTGTCCACTAATCCTATATGCACTCACATATATTAGGAATATATCAAGTCTTCAGTTACGCTTTCGCAGGTTCTTCATATAGGAGACAGTGAAATAGAATCATAGTGTAACAGAGTTTAATCAATAAAATCAATGCACGGTTTATGTAACAGACGTGTGGAGGGGATACACTCCTTATGCATAACTTGCTGCTAGGCGCTTATTCAAAGCAGTTACTGCCACTGGCAAATACTGTACAATATGCCAAAAGAGAATGGCACACCACTCCTGTTGGAATTCAACTCTTATTTTATTGAACAAATCAAAGTTGTGATGTTCTGTCACACCTTCATCAGATACACAAAATACTGTACGCATGGCTTAACTTGTAATGTAACTAAATGTGACAATATTTTTAAAAATAGTATTTATAAGCACCAACACCAACTCTAAAAAATATGTCTCAGCATTTACCCAGCACGCAGATTACTGTGTATAACTAGACATCAACCTCAACAAACGTGGGTGGCTCATGTTCATTTCCAACTGAAATAATGCGCCGTAAAGAAGCGGTTCTCATTTATAAAAGGGTATCGGTAACAAGCTTAATTAACATCAGAAATTAAAAAACAGGAGATGTCATTTGGAATGCACAACAGTACCAAGAAAAGAAAAGAAGGACCGGGTCTCTTGGAAGATGTTAATTATGGTTCACTGACCACTTTGTCCTTGTCACTCATTACCATGACTGAGCACCCATCTCCCTTTCATTCTATTAGAAATATCAACTGTCCTCACAGGATGAAGAATAAAGGGGTTGAGAATGTAATAGTTAATGACCTCATATATTAATCCCGAAAGCACATGGTTATCTGCAATCATTTCTCATATGTAGTTTTAAATTGGAAGTCCCACAATTTCAAGGACTATCGAGTATAATTATCTCTGTGCTTGGGACTTAAACATAAGACGGTGAAAGCAGTCTGCGTTGGAAGGCATTAAAAGTCATCAATTAGCTGCTCATGAAAATCTTATAATTTGGAAGAGAACAGCCTTGTACTTTGGTTTACTCCTACATACAATCTTCTCCCCACTTTCTTCACTTCATTTAACATTTTTTTAAAGAAAAATACAGAGGTGGCTCTGGACAGAAATTCACACACACACAAAACACACAATAAACATATTGCTAGGCAAGAAAAATGACATAGGTCTTACATAATAATAAATTATCAACAGCTAAATATTTATTTATGTTTTATTATTAATATACTTAAGACAATTGAATAGGAATGTAATAAACACAGGATATTACATTCCTATTCAATTGTCTTAAGTCTATTGATTAAGCTTAATCATGGTTCAGGTGTACACATGTGTTTGATATTTTGTTATATTATATATTTTAATTTTGTATTTTAATAAATGAAAATATTTATATATATATATATATATATATATATATATATATATAAAAAGCAGTCTGCGTTTCGTTAGCCACAGAAAAGTATCGCCTTTTTGTTTTTGATTAGTAAGCTCGGCTAACATGGTACAGATACCTCCACACATATATATATATATAAAACAAAGACGGAAGATGGTATTCAGTGTAAGCAGGAGGGGTGGTGGTGTTAGGCAGGTAGCTGAAACACCATCCGGTGTAGTAGGAAAATATCCTTTGAAAAAGTCACTCACGTGACGAAACTAGTCAGGAGGGTAACTGACGTCATCACGCAGGTTGAGGCTGTGTCGAGGTCTGCCAATTTCCTATTACACACGAAGAAAGGCAGAGGATACTTCCGGGCAAAATAGAGTTGTTATTGCGGAGTTGGGTGCTCTAAGGTCTGAATGCTGGGACTATGATTTCACGTCAGGCACATGGAGTGAAGTTGCTGACAACTGGATACTTTCCTACTACACCGGATGGTGTTTCAGCTACCTGCCTAATACCACCACCCCTCCTGCTTACACTGACTACCATCTTCCATCCAGCCACGGATAAGTATCCTCATTTACTGCTTGTGTATATCTACAGCAATATCTGGCTTTCTACCCTCCTACAGTCTCAGCTGGTTTACAGATTGTCTCCCTTGAATGCTTTTTCACTATTTGAAGTGAGTGCAATTCTTGGCGGCCACTTTCTGCTTTTTAATAAATTGTCAATTTTACAAACAATATTATGCCATGGAGCTGGCGCTTCTTTTTGTCTTTGTTTTTTAGATTCTTCTGATCTGGCTAGATCAACCAAGGAGCAGCCTACTCCACATTGTGACTGACAATTAATCTCTGTATCTGGACTTTTTTTCTCATCTGTTTCCATCATTTGGACTGGTTTGTTCTCTGATGTTCACATTATATGGTTGTATTATTCTAATTTTCTTATTGCTTTCATTTTTATTTAGTAATATTATATAAGCACTATTTGATTATTTAATAATTTAGCCCTATTCGCCATCACATTTGAACTCACTTATCCCACTTATAGCGCTACTCTTTGTTCCTTGTTTTTGTTATATATATATATATATATATATATATATATATATATATATATATATATATATATATATATATATATATACATATAGCCGTTATAACGTGGTGCTTGGGGTCTACATAATGCGACGGAGATCACGGGAAAAAATGGCCGTCACAAACAGGGGTTCCGTGTCTGGAAGAGGGGGAGAGCTGGGATAACTCTGCCAGCTGTCCCAGGCCCAGTGACACCCCCACCCAGGACTTACCCGGAGCAGGGTGCTGAGGATCCGACACCACGAGTCAGCCTACTCACCCCCCTTCCCCTCCCAGCATTGATTTATGAAAATAGTGTGTAGTCTTGCTTGGAGGAAGCTCAGACCTGGTAACCTCCATGATACCTCACCGTAGGGGAGTCTGAATGAGAGGTAAGGCACACTGCGAGGGGCCTACACATTAACAGCAGAATGTGCCTCTTGTCCTGAACCAGGGGCTCGCGAAGCCTGAGCGGAGGGCCTCCAAGACATGGGCCAGAAATCAGGTGTGCTTTGCGGCTGTTCTCCTTCTTACCATGCACAGCCAGGATGTTCTCACCCATCTAGGTGATCTCAGCTCCAGTGGTGGGCCAGGGGGGATCCAGTCCCAGCCTTATCAAAAATTCCGGCCCATCTTCAGGTGCCCTAACTGAGGAGGCACCATCTTTAATAACCATGTCACAAACACATACAATTCAGTTTAACTGGTGCAGCTGGTGTATCCAGAGTAAGTAGTAGTGGACCTGATAAAAAAGGTGCAATTGGTGTGTGTGTGTGTGTGTGTGTGTGTGTGTGTGTGTGTGTGTGTGTGTGTGTGTGTGTGTGTGTGTGTGTGTGTGTGTGTGTGTCTCTGTCTCTGTCTCCATGTGTGTCTGTTAGCAATAAAGCATTGAATAGAAAAAAAAAAACTTGGAGATGTACTAAATCGGGAGCAATGCTCAGACCGCATTATTTGCGGATCCGCGTTGTAGCGGATCGCGCTATAACGGGGTTGAACTGTGTGTATATATATATATATATATATATATATATATATATAAACTAACATACACACCCAGCAAGCTCAAACGCCCACACCCACCTAAACTTGACTATATGTAATGCCACATAGAGTGTAACTGGGCTTTTGTGGCACACAAATACAGCAAACACGGGGGGTGCCCAGTGCTACGTCCAAATGACAAAACATACATGGTAATAATGACAAGAAATGATGCTTCATTGTAAATAATAATGCTTAATGCTATTAATATTAAAATATGTTTTTTTAGTTAGAAATTTTGGCCAAAACATCATAAGCTTCCACACCAAATCATCAAGGTAAACCATAATAAGTGCAAGTCCTACACTACACTGCATTAGTTCCCTATACCTCTGTGTGAGGGGGAGATATATATATAAATTCATATGCTTTGTCCTCATGAACCTCGGTTTACCAAATTTGCTAAGTAATACAACATCACTGCTTGATACCCAAGTTCATGCGCCAGGGTTTTTTCCTATCTATCGTATCCCTTTTTAGGGGGTTAGAGACCTCTTCCACCCTGGCTGCA
Organism: Ascaphus truei; assembly: GCF_040206685.1. Classification (NCBI taxonomy): domain Eukaryota; kingdom Metazoa; phylum Chordata; class Amphibia; order Anura; family Ascaphidae; genus Ascaphus; species Ascaphus truei. The sequence continues at coordinate 43,214,209 of NC_134498.1, forward strand.
GAACTTCACTAGTGAGTCACTCACCTCACAAGGTTAGTTACTTCAATTTAATCTATACCGTAGATTTAATTATTCACTCAAAAAAAAAATTCTGTAGTTACCACACATTAGCACCTTAAATTTCTTTGTTTGCACTTTAAAATAAAGAGCATGTTAGAACATTTTAGAGCCATTGACTGATCAGATGAGGACACTGCTTTGCGTTAGGAAAAACGTGCTCTATCTGTTTGATATTCAGGAGCGTAGGTATATACCCTACCCTACACCCATTTCTGTTGGTATGATTTAACTTGCTTACTCACAATATCAAAGTGTAAAAATCCCAATAAACTGCTGAAACTGATATTAAGGCTATTAAAGAGAAATGTGTTCCACGTATCTTCAAAAATCTGGATCATCGTTCCTATTTGTTTTCTCACTTCCAAAGAGAATAGAGCTGTCCAGAAAACCTCATCTATAGCCTACTGCATATATGCTGCTTATATATTCTAGAGTCCCACGTAAGTCTTGCTCCTGGATATATTTCCATTCCTGGATCATTTACTTACTTACTCAGTCACAGGAAAGGCCGTTTTGCCGCAACCAAAGTCCGCACCGGTGCTTGGCCATGACAGACCCTTTGCCGCAGCTGCTCTGCCGCTGGAAACTCACCGTTTTGCCAATAAGGTAAGTTAACGTAAAGACTTTTAGGCTAGGGGGTAAAGGAAAGGGGTTTTAGGGTACCCGGTAAGGGATTTGGTATAACAGGGTAAATCCCCTGTTATGTTATGAAGCAGGAAAACCTGCGTGCAGAGCCTGATACAGCACTGAAGAGGTTAATTGTCATGCAGGCTGCCTTAATTAACCTCCTCAGCTGCTTCATTAGGCCTTTAAAAACCCTGCAGCATTGATCGCGGGGAGATCGCTAGTGCAGGGAAACACCCTGAACTGCTGAAGAGATCACGCAGAGACTATTTCTCTCTGACCCAGGAAGTTACTGGACCAGTGCAGAGAAAAGCCACTGAGACTCTTTGCCCCTCCCGCCCCCTCCTCCTAGCCCGAAGATAACTAACCTCCACCTGTGAATTCTTTATCTGACTGTTGGTAAGGGGCGTAGCCCCACAACCAAGCAGTGGCTTGGTCGTGGCAAAACAGCCATAACCAAATGTTCTAGACCGCTCTCTACAACCTATATACACACACAAGATTTCCACTAAAGTCTTCCTTGTGGCCTTATACAGAAAAATCACCTCCATTCCCTCTTCAGCACTAATCATACCTTGAATTAATTTTTCCCCAATTACTGTATATGATACACAAGGTAGAAACCTTACCACCAAATGTGCTAACTAATGCAGTCATTTCTACATTATTACACTGTGGAGCAACAAGCTCACGCATTAACAATAATAATAGAATAGGCAAGGCCAATATTACCAAATAATAGGGGGGAAAACCCAGAAGACACGGTGTGTACCTGCAAACAGGGAGACAGCTGCAAACAAAGTCATACTTGGGAAGGTTAAACTGCACTAACGCTTATAACAAAATTATAGACATCTCTCCGGGGTCTTATATACTTCAAGGAAAACATCTTCCAATTATCATAAAAAGCTATCTCCAATTTTCACAGTTCAGCTATAGCAGACTGATTGAAGATGTAAAATGTATGGCTTAGGAATTTATATATAATCCTCTGTAACCATTTTCTCATGAGTAATAGCGAGCAGTTGGAATAGCAATACTTTAGCTATTTAAATTCAGATTGCCTAGTATTTATAAGAGTTTTCCCAGGAGGCGCATGCAATCAAATATTTGGAACAAACAAGTATTTTCTTCTTAATATTCATATCACTTTCTCTCACTGAACAAGATGAAACCTTTTGTTACATTTTTTTTTTAACAAACTTTATGTCAAGTTGAAGGCACTGTACCAAGACTAAATAAAAAAGTGATTTAATTTCCTTTTAATGCCTGAGCAGAAAGCAATGTACTGGAGAGTTGGAAGCTTTTCTCTACTTTGTACCATGCGTTTGCATGTGGATGGAAACCATATTATTCCAGATAAAGAGATGCATATATATTTGCAGCCAAAATGGGGTGAATTATGTAAAATCTAAGCATGCTTTCTCACTAAATCTGTATTTTATGGATGGGGGGTGTGACTGTAGGGGTAAATATGGCTGCTGTTAATACTGTACACATCAAATGATTACCCCTACCTGTCAATAATACAGTGTATTATATTATATATGTATTATATCTGTATTGTAAACCTGGTTCCAGCACCTGAGGGACCAGGGGTTAATGTGGTTGCAGGAGAAATGTTGCAAACTGTCTGTTACTTTTTCCTGGAGCAGTTTGTATGTTGCTCTTTTTAATGTTGCGTTTCTACCCACCAATCGGGCTGGGCACGTAGACAGCACCTGGCCTTGAATGTTTAAATGTTGTGGGTTACAGTAAGTGTATAAAAAGGTGGGAAAGGAGGCTGCTAGTTAGCTCAAGCTCCAGTTCTGGTGGTGATTGCCAGCTACAGATACAGAGCTCCAGTGCTGGTCCCAGGCCTGAAAACCAGTCCCTGTAGGCACTGTGCAAGAAGGAAGATAACAGGGGAAATCTCTGCAAGGAGGTCCCTGCAACTAGGACTGCAGGGTATTCCCAGTTTTCCCCAGTTGTGAGTACAGCTCAACCCTGTTATAGCGCGATCCGCTACAATGCGGATCCGTTTATAACGCGGTCTCAGTGTGGCTCCCGTTTTTTAAACAAAATGGCCACCGCGATCAGGGGTTCCGCGAGGACTTACTCATATCTGCTGCTCTCTCCCTGATTCATCAGCTATGGGGTGTGTGTTGTTTAAATAGGGCTCTTGTTGCCTGTCCTTTCCCCTATGGCTTTTGACACCCAAAAACTACATCTCCAAGCATGCTCGCTGCCCAAGAGATCGTCGTGATTTGTTATTAAAGTTTGCCCCCTAAAAAAAACATTTAATAACAAATCATGAGGCTCTGTCAGACAGCGAGCATGCTGGGAGATGTAGTCTTTGGGTGTCAAAAGCCATACCATAGGGGAAAGGACCGGCAACAAGAGCCCTATTTAAATAAAGCAAAACACAATACACACACACACCACCCTCGCCCGAAGCTGATCAAGCAGAGAGTTATAATGCGGTCTCATTATGTGGACCCCGAGTACCACGTTATAACGGTGTTCAGCTGTATGTGTGTTGTCTGTTTATATGTACAGTTGTGGCTACTTTTTCCAATAAATTAATTTTATAAACTCTTCTGTTTCTGTCTGGCGATATTGATCCCAGGTATTTGTCCTGGTCTCCCATGACAGGTGTCCTGTTTTCCCAACGAAAAAAAGAATTTCCCAACTAAATAATGTACTGCATAACTATACTTTTGACCACATTTTCAGTTTGATTTACCTCTTATTTATTTATCTTTTTCCTTTTAAGATATCTTGCAATTTATACTGTTCTTATTGCATAGTTATAGTGTTCAATTATATACAAAGATATATATCAATTATCACTGACTTGATAGTGTGCACCGGAACAGTATCAGCATGCTTGTGAGAGTCTATTACAGCAGTTATGAACTTGGGAAGGGGGGAGGGGGGTGGGAAGCGGGAGGAGGGGGGTGGGAAGGGGGGGAGGGGGTGGGAAGGGGGAGGGGGGGTGGGAAGGGGGGGAGGGGGGAGCGGAACCCTCGCTACTGCTAATACGAATACTGCACCGACACACTTTATTCGAGCAAATACCCAGTATGTACCTGGCAGATACCTGGAATGCGCCGCTCCTCACCTCTGACAAGCCCCGTTGTGTTTGCCTTCCCAGCCTGGGTTCATGCCTGGCTGATGGGCGGCTGATCTGTTAAATGATAATGATTAGGATTTAATAGGCTGCAATGCTTCGCGTGTCTACCAGATGGCATAAATTCATGAATTGTAATGCAGTATATATATATATACTGTGCAGTATTGCAGCCAGCGGGAATAAAATGCTTCAATCCCTGCCTGGAAAATACCTCAATGCACTCGGGCAGAAAATAGTCACAAACCTCAATACACCCGGGTATACCCGAATTCGTGGGACTAGCCGAGCTCGAATAAAGTGTGTCGCCAGTGTAAATGGAGTGGTGGTGCTACTATCAGGGGAGATAGGGGTAGCGAAAACAAAAGAGAGCCCCAAGGAGAGCACTCTCCCACTGAGAATCAAGTGTACCAATGAACCATGTGATGACTAGGAGGAGTGAGTGATTTAATACACTTTAATGTGAGTCACAACACAGAATAAAATAAGGTGAACACTGTGGGTCAAGTTTAATACTCGTTGAGAGCCAGTATACAGCAAATTAAAATGAGGACGGATGCAATAGTAAATAGTGGCCACTGCGTTGCTTGTACTCAGGGGGACAGGAGTAACAGCACAGGTGCCAATATGCAAAGCTAAGACCCTATTGGTGACTGTGGTCTTAGGAATATCCACACAGCTGCCTGAATAACTAGCCAAGGCTAAATATGCCATAGAATCAAGTATACTTCCACTAGCAATAGGTTAAATCTTACAACTGCCAGTGGGTTGTGGTGTGTATACTTGATTCTATGGCATATTTAGCCTTGTGACACCTGGCACATACAGGTGCATACCTGGACTATCAGCAGAAGGGCTATAATCAAGTATACTACTAATTAGCTACCCCATTGAGGCAGGGACTTACCTGCCACTTTGGCTAGTTATTCAGGCAGCTGTGCGGATATTCCTAAGACCACAGTCACCAATAGGGTCTTAGCTCTGCTTATTGGCACCTGTGCTGTTACTCCTGTCCCCCTGAGTACAGGCAGCGCAGTGGCCACTATTTACTATTGCACCCGTCCTCATTTTAATTTGCTGTATACTGGTTCTCAACGAGTATTAAACTTGACCCACAGCGTTCACCTTATTTTATTCTGAGTTACGACTCACATTAAAGTGTATTAAATCACTCACTCCTCCTAGTCATCACATGGTTCATTGGTACACTTGATTCTCAGAGTGGGAGAGTGCTCTCCTTGGGGCTCTCTTTCTTTTGTTTTGTTTTTGTTTTGCCATAACGTCCAGGCTGTGTGTTTGGTTTAACATCTGCATATAATGTGGTCCACTCCCCTCTTCGTTTTAACCCGTGTGCATTTTTATTATTTTTTTATATATTTTTTTATTCTTATATATTTTCTGTATCCAGGTATATAAACCATGATATGCCTTGATCATCCCTCCCACATGGGAGGATTTATGATGTCATCTCATCAGTGTTGCAATCCCCAGCTTTCTCACTCACCTGATATCATCTACATCTCACATTAACTGTGACTACAAATATGGCTCTACTGAGTCAGCACATCAAGCCCTCGGACGAAGCAGGTGGCGAAACGTGCGTGTCGGGGCTCTTTTGTTTGTTCAGGATCCAGCGGTGACCCAGGCTGATTCATCTCTCCCCTGCTGCAATTTTCAATTTGGCGCTCTCACTGCTCATTTGAGCAGGCGCATTGTGGCGATTTCACCTATCTGGACTCTCTACCAGCGCTCCAGTTACAAACACCCAGCCACTATTGACCCTCACTTGGACCAGTGCTAAGTACTCCATTATACTTATTGTTGACATCTGTCTTTAGCTCTGCCGCTTATCTGTGTGTGCCAATTCAATGTGCAATACCCATACATGTTTGCTATATATTACCAACTGTCTGTGCACACATCAGCATATGCATCTATTTTGAGCTTTTATTATTGGTTATTCTGACCGGCCGGTCCAAGTGCTAGGAGGCAACTTAGTTTAGGGTTTGGGTCTCTGCGTGTGCATATGGCAGCCTATACATAGTTACTTCTGCCACATTAACCTCTTCACTACTTCTGGTTTTTCACACATTATCTTACAGCTTTTATACCAGCTTATTTGTGATCTGTTGAATGTGTTCATACTTATGACTGTAACTTCATGTATTTTCAATTCATTAGTGTTCAGTAGCAATCAGTCCTTGGTACACTGTGGATCCTTTTTATTATATATTTTGTTATATGTGTTTAATAAATGTTGATACCTTTTGTATGCTAGAGTGCTAATCTGGGATTCTTTTTTCTTTGTCATGTTCACATAACTATACATGAGTTGACACCTGACTCCAGATTTAAAAGAATATCAATTTATTAAATAAAAAAGATCAACGTTTTGGTCCCTTGACAAAGGTTCAGGAGTCGACCTAAACTTTGATCTTTTTATTGAATAAATTTATATTCTTCTTTAATTCAAGATCCCGTGAGTGCCAACATTTTTTTTGATTAATTCCATACACGGATCCCCCTTGCACTTCGCTGGTTGTGCACCCATAGCAGTGTATACCTCCGTATCATGAGTGCTCCTATCCAAGCATTTTCCACGGGTTGCCAGGTGTCTGGCATTGAACCGGACTATCCTATATTTGGACAACTCTGTCCAGTAAAAAACGAGAGAGGTAATCCCGGACATGTATGTGTTCAGTATTACCTCTCTGGACATAGTGACCTGACCGGTTTTGGGTAGTGGGATTTCGCCGAGCAGGGCTGTTAGCGGGCTTGGCGGCTTCCTCCATCTTGATTGGCTGCTGATGGGTAATGCATCCAATTAGGAGAAGGTGTCAGGAGCTTGAAGGTGCGTCCAAGGAGAGCAGAAACAACATGGAGAGGTGTGTGGTTCGGTGTGTGAGGATGAAGAGGGGAGCAACAATCTTAGAATTTGTGGGAGAAGAGCATTAAGATCAGTATTGCTCCCCATGGGCCTGTATGACTTATTCGTAAAATAATTTTTCGGAGTATGAGCCCTTTCTTCTGTACCAGTAACCCGATACCACACCAACATGGTATATTGTACCTTATCCTTATAGAGACATAAGGGAAGTGCCATAGACCCTCCTGATCTTTTTGGCTTCTCTTCAGTGTTTGTATTCTTCTTTATATACCATTGAGTGCAGTGAACCTAGTTGGGTGTTCTATGTATAATTTGTTAGGGTCTCTCCATTGTTCTCGTTGAACCTCCTTCATCTACTGATATACTAATTAGCCCCTGGAGGACTGCCTACATCCTACACTTCCTCCATAAGATTTTTAGAACCAAGACCAGAACATTGGGCCAACTGCCTTCTGTGTTTCTTGCCAATTATTTTAAGTTTGTCATTGATAACTTTTTAGTTTCCTCGTTATTTTATACATACTTTAAGCATGTTTCATGCGATATTATTATAGCATTTTAGCATTTTCCAGCTAACAGTATTTAGATTTTTTTCCCCATAACTGGGTAGAAATCCCAAATCAAAACAATTTGAGTTTTGGCCAAAAACCAAAACTTGAGAAATGTTTAAAACCCGAAAATCAACGCATGCGTAAAACAGCCCACCCTTCCTTATTACTTAATAATATTGTTTGTAATAAAAACATACAGGAGGATTTTACTTAGAAGTGGCACTGGTGTATGTGATCCGCAGGAGAAAGGAAAAGCAATTTCTAAAAATGTACACCTTTTGGACAGAATAACTGGAATCTCACCTTTACTGGCATTCATTTTCTGTCTCTCTCTGAAGTGTATTAATTCAATGACTGTTATAAAAACGGAGCAAGTCTTACATTAGCAGATAGATTATTAGAAAGAATATAAATCATTGCCACATAATATGATGCCAACTAGATTCAATGCAATTTACAGATAAATATGAAAAACGACTGCAGCTTTTTACTGAATTAAGAGTGGAAAAGTTTGCCGAAGACAAATGATTAGCGCTAAAGCCACACAGTCATTTGCAAACTAAAAAGGTGAATAAAGGCATTAGCCGGAGAAAATCATTCTCACCCTTTTTCCAATTACCTGGGAAAATGAATTAATTTTTTAAGTGGCAAGACTTGCGTCTTGTGTATGCCAATGTGATTAAAAACGCAGGCTTGGGGCATTATGTTATTGAAAACATTCTGCAGACAAAACAATGTAATTAAAAACCAGATCACATAAATAATAACAAATTGTGAATTATTGGTTGAATGACACACAGGAACTTGTTTTTGTAATGAGACTCTTTCATTTCAATAAAAACCGACAATAACCAATTGCCCTTAGTAAGAATACTTATATACCATGATATTAATTTTTATTTTACTTTTTTGGTTTAAAATATACAGTGAACTGTAGAATATTAACATAATAATCTGTTATAATTCAGAGGCCTAACATAACATGTATACTTTCTGTAAAACACTACATAAACACTACTGCATAAAAAAATTTGCTTTTTTATAAAATATTGGGATTGAAGCAATAATTCATAGAAAATATTAGTTATTCCGCGATAGCAAGTAAGTGTGTGAGTGTATGTGTGTGTATGTGTGTGTGTATGTGTGTGTGTACCAAGGAGGATTTCTCAGCTGTCGGCTGTTTTTGCATTTTTGTACTGTATCGTACTTTTATATTGTTGTTATATTGTGATTCTTGCCCCTTTCTGCACTTATGTAACATTTAAATATATCACTTTTTGTATACCACTCAGTGTTTGACTGAGTTCTTCCACTTGTGAGTGGGGCTGCATTTTTGTGCGGCCTTGCCATGGGATTTTGTACTTGCTGTGTATTGTAATTATTTATTGATTTGAGTGCACCAAATTAATTAACATAAATCAAACTCAATACAAATAAGACACAAAAAGCATAACATCCATATGTGCAAATATTAACCCTTTATCCTCCAAGTGGCAAACTAGTCATGGCTTCACCATAAAGTCAGAGTTATCGCTGCGTTATTTAAGCAATACAGTCCTTTAATGTATTGCTCTTGCATATATAATCAGGTGATGCATACTAATTGCCATGCTAATTAGCAATCATGGCAATACATTTAACCACACAGAAAAAGTTAGCAGGTCTTTTTCATGTTACTGGGTTTAGACAGATCCAATGTGATCATTCTCCCTCCAAATAGAGGTAAATGAGAATTTTAATCAGTTAGTGTTAGGACCTGCAGATTGGTCATGCCTTGATGTGGCTTGCAGGCTTATAACGCTTTGGCCAAAGGGTTTAACTAAATTACCCTTTTTCAAGAGAATATATAAGTATGTCACTGTGTATTTTTGTCATATTGGATGTAGCATTGGGCTTTTCTGTCTTTTGTTCAATACATTTAACCCACGCGTATCGCTGCAACAAAATGAATTCTCGCGGCGCTATTTAAGCGTGAAATCTTTTTAGAAATACGGCAGTAAAAATTACTATTTACTTTATTATTTACTAGGCAGTGCTGATGAATTGTGCCCTTTCAAGTGAATGAAGAAGGCAGAAAAATCAAGCGCAAATACCGTTTAAAATGAAACCGCGTAAACACACTGGTGAAAATAGGAATGATACATTTATACAGTCCTTTGAACTGGCGCTGCTCCAGAAGTGGACTCAATCCAAGTCCGTGTAAGAGACCGTGCAGGAACAGAAGAAGATCAGGGGTTAAATCAGAACACCAGTGAAAGAGGGAGTGGTCTCTATCCTCCATTGCCCGACCCCGGGTGGTCTCGTCGCCTGTATACACAGCTTGCTTGTGAGTTTATGACTTTTTACCGAATCTATTATAAAGCAACCTGCACTATTTTTGTGTCCTCTTTATTTTTCATATGTGGGAATCTCCCCCCCATCCCTCCTCCCCATCCACACCTGCCCACCCGGCTCCGACAGACGCCGTCACGAGAGTGCTTTGAAGATATATACTGTACACAAGTTGGTTATCTCCAGGGGTGCCCAAAGTGGGGGTGGGGGGGTCGCGGCTGTTACAGAGGCCCCGCGCTTTTCCAAAGGCATTTAAAATAAATGCCGGGGACCGTGCGAGGGCTCTGTAACTTTTAACCTACCTTGAGTTCCAGCGACGCGTCTCCATGGCAAACAGTATCAAATGAAGCCGCCGGGTCACGTGACGTCACATGACCCCGTAATGTCATTTGAAGCCACAGCCGTGAGGGGGGGGGGGCGCGAGCCGGAGGAGAAAGGGGACATTAGGGAAACTTTGCGCACCTCTGGGTGACTCTACATAACGCACTGGCAATATCACTCACAGAATATTTGGGTGGGCTATCTATTTCTTTAATAATTTTGCCTATTTTGAAAACGTTACTGCACTGTATGCGTCTTTTCATTTTTATATACACCTACATATATATATATATATATATATATATACACATATATATCTGTTCCTGTATTCCAGCACTGGAAAGATGTCATATAGAATAGATCTGCTTGGTAAATATGGCTCTAAATAGAAGGAAGATTGTGAGATACGAAGAAATAAATCAGTATGGTGAGGCTACAGGCAGCATGGTTTCCTGTAAGAGATATTAAAATACTTTGCACTACATGGCTATTGACTGACCATGGTGGAATCTGACATATGGCTGCGACCTTCTTGCGGCAACCACGTTTCCGCCGGTGTTGAGCCAGAGGGGAACCCTCCGACGCTGGACGCTCAACTGTCGGCCATATCGCCAAGGTAAGTTCATTTAAGGGTTTAATTTATTGGTTAGGGTTAAGGACAGGGTTTTTTTGGGTAAGCGGTTACGGTCTTTAGGGTAGGGGGCAGCGTTAGTATTAGGGTTTAAGCTAAGGGGTTTTTAGGGAAAGGGGTAAGGTTAGGGGCTTACCTTGGCAGTGAAGCCGGCGGCGATGAGATGTCCCTTCGGCGAGGTGATTGACGGCTTAACACCGACAGAGATATGGTCACGACTAGACCTTTATTACGGTGCAACCACCTGGGACACATTTTTAGTTTTTATTATTTATATTTTAGCTTTTATTATACAGTATATTTTTTAAACACTACACCTCAATGTGCCTGGTCCTCTTGTTGTCTGTGGTTCCTTTGGTTACATTGAAAAACGTTGCAAGTTCCAGCCCCAGGGAGCCCAAGTGCTCCATTCTCGATACATCCTTTGGTAGCGCGTGGCTTTGTCTATGTGGTATACACGTGGCACCATTAGTACAGCAAGGAAGCCAATCTTGTAATTAATGGCTTCGGGAATTACTGTCCAATGTCAAACCTTTCCATTTCGGTTTAAGATTCTGCAGTGTTTGTTTTTTCGACTGGTTGCAGAATTTATTAGAGGAATGTTTTTTTGTTTTTTTAACTACCTGCCGCCTTGCTCCTGGATCATTTAATGGATGAAGTTGGTCTGTCATGATCGTTCTATTAGCTGCCGTGACCATGAAATACAGTATTGCTGAGCCATTAACCGCTGCCTCGTGGAATGGCCCCTGTAACAGGACGGATTTAGGGCTCAGTTGCAGAGGCAGCTCTCAGACAGAGGCTTAAATACAGCAGCTCTTCAGAGCAGCATTTATTACAGCACAAACATCCTGTACTGTATGTACTGATACTGAAATCATAACTACAACTTAAAGTATGTGGCTGGTGCTACCCTTACAAGTCTCTGCCTAGTGCTTTCTCAGGCCCAGATCCACAAAGCTCTGTTAAGTCAGGTTATCAAAATCAGTAATGGACGTCATGTTCCCTGAGCTTAAAGCAGCAGAACTGGCTGCATTGCGTTTTGAAAATGGAACAGTGTTCATTTCCGCTCCGGAGACCCCCTGCTTCCAGAGATACCTCTGTAAGGGGTATCTGCAGCCAGGGAACATGTGTGCCTAACATATTGGCGCTTTAAATGTCCCGCGGGCCAATAGGGAGCTGTGACGCCTTCTATTGCGGCTTCCTATTGGCCAGTGCAACTGGAACATTTAAACTGCACAGATAACAGCACCGCTACGGAGCATTGTCCCCACTGCCATGGAGTGTCCTTTCATGGCGGTGCTCACCAATTCCCTCCCAAAGTTTATGTATAAGATGATATTAATGCTTCTAGTTATATATTTCAGCTTCTGTACTGATACTACCTGGGGAGGAAAGGAGGGACTACGTATGGTCCTCCCACAGGTAGCCTACCTCAGCTGGAGGGTGGAACTTAACCCATTGGTGAGCACCGCCATGGAAGGACTCTCCAGGAAAAGAAAATGACGGTAAGTTGGGTATCAATTTTCTATTTTCGTAACTTCTAGTTAAAAAAAATCCATTGTTGTCACCATGTTTCTACAGGTTTTTGCCTGGCTAAGGCTTCACACACACAGAATACATGAATCGGTCACAGTTTTGAAAACTTCTAAGTAAAAAGAGAAACTCTGTGTTCTGCCAATGTGCCCACCGCATGCGGCTAACACCTCTTTAATCCCCACAGCAGTCTGTCTTCAATCTTCCATTTTCAGCATCCACCGCCTCAAAAGGCCCCATGCCGCTTTCTTCTCACCATACCAGAGACCCATCAACGGGCTCCTCTCCAACTTGTTTTGTATCACTTCAGTTTGTTCTTCAGGTTCCATGCGATTTGATAGCGTCTCTTTACAAGACTCTTGTTCTGCTTCCCTGTAGGATGCCATAAAGAAGAGGACAGGTTCACCAAATGCAGCTCTGAAAGTACATTAAAAAAAAAAAAAACCCTCAGGAAATGAGCCTACAACCTCCATGCAATCTCCATGACCTGTACTGTTCACGATCTTTCATCGCTCCCACAGCTGCATCTGGCCGTGAGTCGCTGCGCTGAATAGTAATTGCATTTTCAGCAGGCCTGCAGAGCTTGTTTCAGCAAGTCAAAGTCCCTGATTGTAATCTTTCACCAGTGCTGAGAGATCCATGACTTATTTTCTTCATTGAAGTAATATATTTTCCCAGTGCGGGAATAAGAAGAACAATGATGCATACAATTAGCTAAGGCAGGGGGGGCGCAAACTTTTTTTGTTTGCGCCCCCCTGCCTGCTCTCCCACCCCCCTGCTCGCTCCCCCCCTTAGCTTTTCTCCAGCATCACTTGACATCACAACGTCGTGTGACGTTGTGTTGCCGTTGCCATTTGACCCCGCGACGTCACCTGACTCCGTGTTGTCATGGCGATGCGTGGCTAAAAGCCGCCGGAGAGAAGGTAAGTGACATACAGAGGCCTCGCGCGCAGAGCACAGGGCCTCTGTAAGCGCTGCTCCCCCTCCCGCCCCCCCAGAAAATGTCACACACCCCCTCCCAGTTTGCGCTCCCCTGAGCTAACGCACGGTGAGAGGGAATTGTTGACTAACAAAAGTATGAAAACAAAAATGTGTAATGTTTTCCCCTAGTAGTCACGCATAGAGATGGACGAACCCGACCTGCAGATTTTTCCAGGCTTTTCAGACCAAATCTAACCCGCAGGATGGAATCTGAAGTCAGAGTCCAGCAACTTTAACCCACGTGGATTCTATCAAATCCGACCACGGGGCTCGGATTCCCTGGTTTTTAAAGAATCCGACATCGGATTTAACGTAAATCCGGTCCACGGAATGTTTTCATATCGAGTCTGATGTGCAGTTCAACATTATTTATACCCATCCCCCTCCACCATCCACCCCCCTACTATAATTCTGTTTGCCAGATTCAGCTTCAGCTTGCAGGTACAGATTTTCAGTAATAGGGGGAAAAAACGAATCTTTCTTTTTAAGGCTAATGCACGGAAATCCACAGCTCAAAGGAATTGACCAATCCGCATCGGATTTAGGCGGAAAAAGTGGCCTTCTCCAGTCATGTTGCTAATTACCATGATGGCAGTGGCGGTTTTAAAAATGTGCCGCCCCATGGTGCTTGCTTGCGTCGGACCCCTCCTCTCTGCTGCGCTCCTGCTCCTTTGGAATCCCAGCGTCAAATGACGCTGCGGACGCCGGCAGCGTGACGTCGTACGGTGGCACATTGCCATGGAAAAGCGACGTCATGACGTCATTTGACGTTGCAAACGTCACGTTGCCATGGCAACAAGACGCAGTGTGACGTCACGGTGGGGATGTCCACAGCGTCATTTGACTCTGGGATTCCGAAGGGGCAGGAGCGCGGCAGAGAGGAGGCAGCCACAGGCAAGTGGCTTCCCATTAAGTCTGAGAGGCCGGAGAGCGTTTAGTTTATATGGGGGTGGAAATTTTTGCCGCCCCAAAATTTTGCCATTTTTAGGCCTAGGCCTAATGGGAAAACTGACACTGCATAATAGGTGACATGGGATAAAATGGTGAAACAGAGCGCACAAGCAAAAACGGAGCAGGAAGGACCCAGAATCAAAAATAGAATAAAAGTGCACTTTAATGTGACAAAAGACCCATCCAACGCGTTTCGAACGTCACAGCGTTCTTTTTCAAGGATAAAATATAGTCTAATACCATCCATTAAATACCCTTTTACCTGCAGGCAGATTCGCGCCAAAAAACAGGCACGATTTTTGGCGCGAATCTGCCTGCAGGTAAGAGGGTATTTAATGGATGGTATTACACTATATTTTATCCTTGAAAAAGAACGCTGTGACGTTCGAAACGCGTTGGATGGGTCTTTTGTCACATTAAAGTGCCCTTTTATTCTATTTTTGATTCCGGGTCCTTCCTGCTCCGTTTTTGCTTGTGCGCTCTGATCCACCATTTTATCCCTGCTCACTACACCATTGGAAGCTGCACAGCCTGCCTGCCACTCCTAGGATTTGTGAGTATTGCTTATTATTCAGGGGAACCTGCCAATGAGACTGATTGTGGGTGGGCTTGTACCATCTACCACCTGTCTTCAGGAGGATAGTACCCATACAAGTGGTTATTATGTACTACCATTAATACTATTACTCATTCCTAATACCTTGGATGAAGCGGTTTTGGCTTACAATATTCTTTATTTCCTGGCATTGGAGCGCTTTAGTCTATTTTTTCTATCTTGCTATAATAGGTGACATGGAAGGACCAACGTCATACTGTATATTGGTCCAAAGGCACTGATGGGTTATTGCATATTCTACAAAACTCACTCTGATATGAAACCGTGTACAAATGATGATCAAGAAGAAAGAGGTTAGGAGTACTCACTGGTGCTATATACCTGCCTCAGGTGTGCACAGATCATCCCCCATAGGGGAGACCTATAATGCAGGACACATCCTCCTAAAACAGGAACCGGCGCCCCAGAGGTCTTCATACAAAAAAAGAGATTTTAATCCACACAGATCGACGTTTCAATCCAAGGTCAAGAACAAAGGTCAGTGTCTTTGACGGAAACGTTGATCTGTGTGGATTACAGTTTCTGTTTTGTATGAAGAGTTTCGGTGCCTTCCTGTTTAAGGAGGCTGTGTCTTGTAAATAATGATAAATACAGATGTAGCAGGTCTCACTGTTCCCTCGTGATGGGATATTCTGCGTTATAGCTGGATACGTTTCATAAGATATATTATATGAAACATTAAGGTTGGCTACAGCTGTGTAATGTTCTCGCGTCGTAGGTTGCAATATCTTTTAGTGGTCCACCAAGAGCTCTTCGTAGCTGTAATAGTCTACACAGAGGTTTTTAGAACCTCATTAGTCTATCTTTGTCATGGTTTAACATGGAGTCCTGTGAGGTATGAAAAGCTTTATCGACTCTAAAAACCATCTATGAAAAACTCCCTTGTTAGTCCTTTACAAATGATCCCAAACTTCACCCAGGGCACCCCGGCTCCTACAATTCTGCACTTAATCAATGCAACTAATGCCATTTCTCTTCTAGGACAACACGTGATACTGTATATGAGACTGAAAACTTGCATATCTTTACACATCATACACTATCAGTTAAAGGCCCATGTTTAGTAAGTGGTGCTATTACATAAGACGCCTCCCAGCACGTGAAGGTGATACCGCTTAGTAAATATGAAACATTTGTCTCTTTTCAGACTGCTTTTTATTTTCCTGCGTACGTAAATTGAGCCGCCTGTTTAACTGCTGTTGAACATATTTTAATATGCTCAAACTTTGGACCAATCATTTTCTTTTATCTCATTGAATATTTACTTTGACAACTCCGTGAGCGGCATGATCTCGTGCAGGAAATTAAAAACAAAAATAAGAAGTCCACAGCTCCAAAATTGTAAGAGTGCGAAAAACGTAGTTTATTCAGCAATAGTCACAAACATCCGGAAACAGTGTAATCAGGGCCGCCGACAGGGGGGGGGGGGGGGAGCCGGGACAAGTGTCCCAGGCCCGGTGGCTGCAGGGGACCCGGCCAGCGCTGCAAGTCGGGCCCGACCTCTGACTGGGCCAGGCTGCCAATCCTCTAGTTGCCCGTCGGGCCTCGGTTTTCTCCAGCTGTGGGCCTCCCTCACCGACTGTCCCACCTATACGCTGATAATAAATATGCCGCGGTGAATAATTACACAGAGTACCTATACGCTGATAATAAACATCCCGCGGCTTGGCCGGCACTCAGTTTTGTGTGCGGGTCCATGTCTCTCTGGCAACACGGCGTTATTGTTAGGTGAGAACCTGTTACATTTGGGATATCACGCCTGGCTATTTGAGTACCAGCCTTGAATTACTGGTCATACTGTATCAGTAATGTACAGGTCAAATATCATTCCGTTAACTTGGCAATGGGCCTAAAACTAGTTGCTTCAGTGTCATTACTGCTTGGAGAACATTTCCTTTTTAAAAAGAGCCCAACATATTTTTTACTTTATGGAATGTTTTAGACTTTCTTAAACTTTTGTTATTTTCAGTGTTGTGTAAAAAAACACTGAATCTCAGAAGAGCCAAGAAACTCCCAGGAACATCTGTTCCATTTGTTGTACAGAAACAGTGTTGCTGGGAGATTTTGCAAACTCATAAGCATGTACTGTACTTACCCCTCAAAAATTCATGAGCCGTGTCAATGGGTAACTCGGAGAGAATGGACAGAAGGATGGAGAATCATATGGTGCTAATTCTGAAGGTTCCGTCTCTCGTTATCCTATGGGGCTCAGTCAGATAGAACCAATCAGATAGAAATGAAGGACGCCGTCTAACTCCAGCATGCAGTAGAAAGAGGAATGTGCTATTCTTCAACCCAAAGGCTTATACCCAAAAATCCCACATCCCTCCTGCCATCACCAGGAAACCACTTAATGAACAAGGAAGTCTTGATGATTTATGATATGAACAATATGATAAAATATCAGCGCTAAAGACAGAGGGGCACTATTAGCTAGACATCCTGCTGGTTTCTGGCCTTGATAAATAGATTGTTATTTTAGCAAGCAGTGCCTAGGCATGCCTTTATTCCTCATAGCTCATGTGCTGAAATTCCATTGCAAGCTCTTCCCTGACCGTGCCTGTATTCATTGTGCACTAAGGAGTAACGCAGTGAACCAAAAATCGATGTTGCTGGAAAAGTTATCACATGGTGATTTTAGTTAAATACATTCAAGCACAGTGAGAACAAGTGTAATTATAGGCATATTACTAGCACAGGGATGACCAACTGCAGTCCTCAAGGGCCACCCATAAGTCAGGTTTTAAGGATATCCCTGCTTCAGCACAGGTGGATCAGTCAGAATGACTGAGCCACTGATTTGAGCCACCTGTGCTGAAGCAGGGATATCCCTAACACCTGGTCTGCAGGTGGCCCTTGAGGACTGGAGTTGGCCACTCCCCGATGAAGCCATAACGGTGAAACATATGTTGGGCAGGCTAAGCGTCACCACCTAGTGCGCTGGCTATATCGGAGAGGTCTGTTGCCTTTTCTCAGTTAGAGTGTTTCGGAGCCTTCTAAAGGAAGCACAACACTCTGACTACTCTCCTATTTGTTATGGTTCCGAGTACAAGACACATACTTTGTGATCTTGTGTATATATCCGTATACTAGCATTAGCTGGCTCAACAAATATACTATATTATTCTGAGCACACACACTATATTAAGCTATACTCTCCATTTAGGTGTAGTCCTCAAACTATATAGAACTGTATTGGTATAACTACCACTGTTAATATAATCACATAGCAGTGGGACATTCTAAAATAGTTATTCCTAGCATACACTGTTAGTTTGAACTAGGCATACAGTTACCTCCTCCGTTTTTAATTTATTTTAATCACTTTGGTTCACGTTTGTTTTTTGCTGCAATAAATATATTTTAATCATTTATTAATAAATAGTAATTTTTAATATAGGTATAGGTGTTCTCTTGTGCGGCTATTAGGGAGCTTTCTTTCTTTTCTTTGCTTATCACTCCTTTACTAGCCTATTGTCCCAAGATCTTCAAAACATTCTAATATAAAGATTCCGATATAAAGAGCTTGGTCGAAAAAATAACATACTGAATTACTATGCAGTTATCTAACACTGATCAAAGTTACTGCGCCCCTTTCGGCCTACCTATTCACCCCTAATCTCAGTTTAACAGTGCCTGGGGAGCTATCTGTCTACTGTACGTAGGCCAATTTCCAAAGGGGTCCCTCAAAGTCGGGGATCAAGGCGAGTTACAGAGTTGGAAGCATTACCCGTCTGTCCTACAGTATAATATATTGGAAATGTCAAGTGCCATTACCCTGCGCAAGGTGACACAGCATTCACTTACACATAGAAGGTTATCCGGCATGTATTCTGTGTCCTGATAAATCAACATCCCTTCACAACCTGTATGTTTTGGATTATCATACTCATAAAATAAAAAAAGGCAAGCGTACCCCTCCGTGCCCGGGTTCCTATCGAGGTTACATCGGCGTGGTGTGTATATGGCTTCTCCGCATGGGTTACCGTGACTCAGCGTGCTGGAATTCAGGCGGCTGGGCGATGAGGTAACTAGGTTGTATAATAATGGGCGCCGGGAACTTTTAAAGCGCAGCCGTCATTTATTCGTGTCCCCAAACACGTCGACCGCTCATCCATATACTGACACGTTGCACTGTATTTTACACCAGACATACATTAATATTGTTCTTCTATCAGTGCCCTAGCTTAACACTTGATTGAAGGTACATATCGTGTTCCTTTACTGTGATAAGACCCGGGCCCCCTTCAGATAGTTGTACAACCTCTTCCCTCATTATTTTGCTAATACTAGGCCCATTGGGGATCCTAGTGTATCATGTATACGTAACACAATAACTTTAGCCATTATGGTTACTGCCACTTCCACTTCAGCCTGAGAGGAATCTATATGCAGATCCGAGGTTTTAGCCAATCTGCCGGCATCCGGGACTTCTCGTTACTGAGGCCCTTCTAGTGCATACCGTTTCATACTTAGCACTTGTCTTGACTCCCTTAGTCTTCTCTAGGGATACTAACTGACAAGGTTACTGTCCCTGTCTAGAACATAACAAAGTAGGGGATCGGGCATATTCTATTACCTTAAGAACATGGGTGTCCACCCACCCCCCCCCCCCCCACCCCCACCACTGAAGCTCCTCTCCTCATGTCCTCCTGGAACTTAACCTTCCAAAACTGAATCTCCTTAAATACCCCTGTACAACATCTGGATCCACATAGCAACTCAGGGTTGGCCTAGCCTACACGAACACTGCTAGTAACCCTTTAGGTGGGTGGGGTTACACAAGCTTCTCCAGTTATATACAGTCCACAAATACAATGTATTAGGGCAGTAACACAGCTTTTTCGATCAAAACTTTATGTTAATTCATGTTTAAGATTGTATGTTCCTGCCCCAAAGGAAAGGAATGCCACTGAAACATAAGGGATTAAAAAAAAAAAAACTTTTCTAAGTCTGGTACAGTATTTGTGAAATGGTTTGCCGCAGTTTTTGGAGCTGGGCGACTTTGATATATGGATTCCACACTTTGCTAACTTGACCTAAATTTACAGCATCTGTCTTTTTTATTTAAATAATGAAAATTCTGTACCCCCCTGTGTATTTCAGGCAACACATGCACACTGCCCCCCTAGCAGGTTCCTCTCCTATGGACATGACTATGAGGAGCCAGTAGGGAGGCTCCCTTAGTCTTCTCAGGGGAGACGTGGTGGGAGAGGAGTTGTTAAAAGTAAGTAACAGTAAGAGGCAGATCTGTGTGGGCCTGAAGGAGTCAGGCTCGATCGAGAGCAACCTGTGTAGGTGAGATCGTAGGTGCTGAGACGACAGAGCAGCCGAAAGATCGGGAGTGGCTGAGATCGGGAGCCGTACGGAGGAGACACAGCCGAAAGAGGGAATCCCCCAACGTTCATAGGATTCAGTGGTACCAAAATAAACCTTTGCGAAGTACATGCCTGCTACACACAGTGACAAACACAAGCTCCAACGGTGTACCGGTACCTCAAATATAGGCCCACATACCCAGGATTGGGAGGCCTCTTGTATTGACATTAACTCACACAGCTGCACAGCGCTTATGTGAACTACTGTATAATGAGAATGTATTGTGATTAGTATGTGGTGATCCTTTTTCTGGGGATCATGAGGCTTTTGTTAACTGTTTAATATATATCTATATACATCAGTTTGTGACAGGGTGAATTCACTATCCCAACACTATGCCTGGAAGACCTATGTTTAGGTCTGGAGTCCAACAGTGACGTGGTTGATCCCAGCATGAGAAAAGGCTGCGATAATTAACCAGGTCCCAGCAGCCTCATTAAGGGGCTTTAAGAACCCAGAGCTCCCACTTGTTTCGGATTCCTGTCTGAACTGGAGACACACATTCTGAAACGCTGGAGGAAGACATGCCGGCAACAAGGTCTGTTACAGGTGGTCACTTCTCCATGAATTTGTGCTTTTCTTGGACTTGAACAGCCCTTTCTGGGAAAAGGGCAAACTCTTTTATGGGCTATTCTAAGCTGGGTTTATTGTTACTTGAAACCTATGCAGAATGAAGATCTTTTTGTCTTCTATGTTTTTGTGGCTGAATAAAGACGCCTATTCAGATAACTCACGTGTCGTTGCGTTTTCCCGGCAACACAGTTATGTTACAAAGTGTTGTGGCAGTTGTGGCAGTTGTGTCTCCTTGTTTGCTCCACTCAAGTGTGGTATTTGTCATAGGCATAAGGACTCAGGCCGCTACCTCAGCACCAGGGGTATAGTCAGTGATACAGGAATGCAGAGGGGTTACAAATCTATCCTGCAATCTTCATTTACAATGCTAAATTATATCTGTGAGTTTGGAACATCAACTCTGTCTACATTTCCCGCCCTCTCCATCAACATATCTGTTCTTGCTTTATATCATTTGTGACCAGATGATGGGCCAGATCTCTCACTGTGAGACGTTTAGTGTACCCACTCCTTCATATTCATTATAGAATTATACACTGAAGACTGCCTTTTCTTGTTGAGTTTCCATCTGTGAAGAATGGTGAACTCCACTGCCTGTAGTTAGTGACAGTCCTTGGTCCTGACAGCTTGACTTAATTAATCTATTTAATTTATTGATCAAGTCCATCGCAAAAGAGCATTCATATGAAATAGGTTTTCTATCATCCTGAGTTATATGACCAAGTCTCTTGACTAAAACGCCTTTTTAAAAACTGAAATTTAGTTCGATGTTGACATGCTTTGTATTTAAAAAAAAAATATAATACTTGCCAGCAAGAGTAAGTCTTGAAAATAGGAGGTATAAATCGGGCTATTTCCTGACAATTCTCTAAAAAAAATGCATTGCAAAGCAATAAGGGAATAGCCTTTCATTGTAGTTAAATATTGAACAAGGACTTCGAAAAGACTTAAATATTAAATTAGATAATAATCTCTCCATAAAAATAAAAACAAATGACAGGTAACAAATATAAAACTGGAAGCAGTGGGGGTGTGGGGGGACGGTCATTTCATTGTATTAGCATTGGAAAATTAAATTGGCACTCAGAATAATTTTTATTCATTGCAGCTTAACCCATGGCAAAAACTGCTGTCAATTGTGTATTTTGTTCCCATTAAAGAAAATTGATATTTTTTTGACAAGTTGTTATTCTCAAGAAACTCTAAGGGCCTATGCTATAAGTGTCGATAAGCCACTTTTATTTATTTAATCGGTTGGCTAGTGATTTTATTTATTTAATTTGGGTGTTTAGGTGCTTGTGTATATCTTTTATTAGGGTGACCATTGACTGCTATAGTGGCTTATCATGCCCATATTATATGGGTATGATGTACCACTATGCCAATACATGGGTGGATGTAGTGGTCCCGGCGTGGGTGGTTAGGCCTCCCGGGTGGGTAGCGGGGGGCGGGAGTTAATCCCTTAATTACTATAGTGGTTATTAACTGCTAAGGTGATTAAGGGGTTATGGGCCATTAGATTTGTATTTTTTCTTGTATTCTTTCTGGCAATGGAGGACATGGACCTGGAGTATGCTGATGAAGATGCCCTTCATGATGGCAGGGGTAAGTAGAAAGGTTTATTTACTTTATTATCTATATCTGAATAATAGTTAACAAAAATTGTCACAGGCCAGCGGGGACCCACGGGGACCACCTGGGGACCCCTGGACATCCACAGGGACCACCCGCGGGCCCCCAGACACCCATGGGGACCACAGACACCAGCAGGTATTAGTGTTGTTGTGTTTTTAATGTTTATTGTGGGTAGCAGATGTTTTAATATAAATGTGTATGAGCAGAGGGTCTCTGGAGCAGAACCGCAATGATTTAAGGTCCGGGGACCCCCTGCTTCCCGAGATACAGAACCCGTTATGGGGTGCCGTTATCTCCTATGCATCCCGCATCACGTGATCGTGGGAATAAAATGCATAGGAGATACCAGCACCCCATAATGGAGCCTCAGCAGCTAAAACTGGGGACGAGGCCTTAATGTTAGTGCATTAAGAGCTACAACCTACAATTTAGTCATCTGTACCTCCTACTCAAGCACTCGTCTGACCTCCGTACCAGCTTTTCTGTTTGTCATGGTAGGAAAACATGAGGGGCCAGTACTCTTTCCAACCAATAAAACTTATTTATCCAATCTTTCTGCCATTTACCTGCCTACTTATCTAGCAAAGTCAGCCATTTCTCATTCCCCACAATAAATATTCAGCCATTCTTATTATCATTTCCCCCCCCCCCCCCCCCTGATATTAGTTCTGATGTGTGATATTTACATATTTACAAATTAGAGGCCAAAAAAAAAGAACTTTTTCATGCAGGCAGCTTTCAAGGGCTCAGGGAAGATATTAAATTGTAATTTAGATTTGTGTCGTGCCATGTATGTTAAGGAGCTATTATAGTGATAATTTGATTTTATTTCAGGCTGTATTTATCATCATGGCAATAGCTTAAGCTATAATGTGAAATTCACAGTATTCATAATAAACATTGACAGAATCCATCGTTCTAAATCTAGCTGCTATTAATAGTAATCTTGAATGTTGGATTAGTAGATCTTCAATCAAAATATGTGTTTTTATAAACTCAAACAGACAGCATGCACCAAGTGGGTTTGATAATAGCTAGATGGTGAAAAATAAAATGTGAGATGGGGTTATTCTATTACTAACATTTTCACCAAAACTGCATGGTTTCATCCTAATCTTATCTGTGGTCTAAGAGATAATGCAGCTTCCTCCCAGATGGAAACCAGCACAAACAAGTCTGCAGTAGCAGGTAAAGTGAGGCTGTAGGGGCAAGGCCAGGGTAGGCAACATGAAATTATTCACGGGTCACATACAGCATGTGTGTCTTGAGCAGCTGAGAGAGCGAGGAGAAGCTACGATCCACAACAGCAACATCTCTGCTGCATCTATACTGGGGAGAGAGGGAGACTGGGCTGCTTGTTGCCCACCAATGGTGTTTGGTCATAGTCATCTGTAGTATCTTAGCTGCCAAATGTAACATGGTCATTTCACTCGTTCAAAGTCCTAGTGGCCGACTGTATTGGTCCTAGGGAATTGTAAATTTGTTGGCAAGAGTTATTTGAAGAATACGTCAAATTCTGTTTTCAA
Source organism: Ascaphus truei (assembly GCF_040206685.1). Taxonomy (NCBI): domain Eukaryota; kingdom Metazoa; phylum Chordata; class Amphibia; order Anura; family Ascaphidae; genus Ascaphus; species Ascaphus truei. The sequence goes on from NC_134498.1 coordinate 43,237,920, forward strand.
TATTCATTATTGATGGAAGATCTTGTTTTGTTCCAAAGGGAAGCTATGGGGCATTGTGTGGCATTCAAAACGTGAGAGATCAATTTATTGTCAGATTTATCAATGTTTTGATTTAAAATCCTGAGTAATTATATTAATTTAATTACCAAAGTTTGGATATCTAGGGGCAAGAGCACCATGTGTGTATACATGTGGCCCAAGGGCCCAAGCCTTTAGGACACAGGGGGAAGTTCCGGGATGCATGAGTGACTGTTTGGTCGGAGTGAGATACTACCCGAGCATTATTTTGTACGTGTTTTCCTTTACAATGTATATACAGTATTGAGCTTTTTGAAATAGCTTAAAAAAAAACTCCCTTCCCATTCTTCAAGATCTAGTTCAGTCTGACTCACATTATTTCATACATTTATATATTTTCGTGCGAGTGAAGATGTAAGACCTTCTGTAATTGACAGAATTGACAGTCATTAACAGTAGTCATTTAAAGAAGGTGAGAGAAATTTCTGGGTACAGAATCCCTTGAGTTGCACAGAGCAGAATGTCGTTTGGGGGAGGGCTGTTTCAGAAGATAAAGTTTCGAATGATTTCAATTTTGTCAACATCAGGGTTATCGAAGAATTGGAAAATAAGTGATATTTTTTATGGTTATGGTTATACCCATTACCACTTGCTTCCCAAATTTTTAATGAATGTGAAACGGTCTAACAGGACTTCCGGAAGGAAGATTGTAGATTATGGAAGCCGGAAAATCACGATCAATCCAATAGGCGTAATGGTGGAAAGCTCAAGCTCTACCATCTTTTAAGGTTCAGATTAATATGACAAGATACTAGATGGCTAGTCTGTGCAGCCTTATAATATGAAATGAGGCAGGGGAGAACCAGTCTAGTGTGACACTAGATCATGTATGAACAATCGTTTAGCCTTGTGCTTGTGAATAAAAAGTGGTGGAAAAACAGAGTGTTTGTAATACTTACGGTCTAGCAAAACGTTCTATAATACACAATGTGATGCGTGAGTCAAATTTAAAAGTAAATCCATCACCATTCCAGTAGCATCAATATGTACTGTATAGATCAAATTAATCTGCATAGCTCACAGGATAAACTAGCAGTTATTACAGATTTCTCTGAAACTTTTGCAAATCATATGTAAATCAAGACTAGATTTCTATGCTGAAGGAACACCTTCAATAATTGAAGCTCTCTTGAGGTTGCACAGAAAGCTTTTACTGATCAAGCTTTGTGGGGAAAAATAGGAATAAAGCTTCAAGAGGTACAGTTCTTTAACAATGGTCTTAATTACCTTTCAATTCTTAGTCAAATGAGTGGGCTTAAGTTACTGAGTTCTTTAACATACCTGTCTCATTTTTAATACCATTATTTAGTGATGTGACCTTACCCCACCGTCTCTGCTGATATTATCTATGGTGATCGATGTGTTCAAGCACCACTAATATGGTGTTACCATCAAACCAGTGACAGATGTGACCATTATGTATCATTGATCTATCCTTAACCCGTCTGCAAGATGATAAAATACAAAGTAATCTGTGGGTTAAAAAGTCCAGATAAGAACAAGCACTGTGCAAAGGGAATGGAAACTTGGAAGATGTTACATATGGTATACAGTATATAACTAGTCTTGCCAAAGCATATCCAGTGGGCTCACCCACTAATAACATAGAAATGCAAAAATAGAAAGTTTATTAAAATATGATCAGCTTTCAAGTCTAAGGTCACTCTAGGGGTTGAGTTTCAATAAGCACAATATATCCTCTGCATGCTGGTAAGTGCCTTTTGCTTTGCGCCAACTGCTGTGTGGGCACAGCAATTGCATTAGAGAGTGGAAAATGCTATAATTTATACAGAGTACCTTCCATCCACAATAATATCAATCTAACCAAGTTTCAAGGTTTTGCTAAACTCTCCACTTGAAGTATCTGCATCGCTGTCTGAAAACTCTCCTGTCAGTGTGGGTCAATGGAAATGAGGATGCAAAATTCCCATTTATTATACAGTATCAGTGTGTAGGTCAGGGTGCATGCTGACCACTAGGGGGCAGTCTCTTACTTCAAGTCTGTCCACATGGTGAGTGACAACCTCAAATACAATCAATTCTTAAAGCGGCAATCCAAGCTGGCCATTTTTTTTTTTAATATTTTTTTTTACGTAGGATTGAAGCAGGGGGTCTCCGGAGCTGTACCCTGTTAATTTCAGCTCCGGGGACTCCCTGCTCCCGGAGATACTTATCTCTGTAGAGGGTGCCGGTAGCCACTCCGCTTGCAGGGCTCGCGTAATGGCGGAGGTTCCAAGCTCCCCTGTGGGCCAATAGGAAGCCGTGACATCAGAGGCAGCTTCCTATTGGCCCATGTGACTCGGGAGCTTTAAACTTTGCTGAGATTCTGGCGCCCCCTTTGGAGTTAAGTATCTCAGGAAGCAGGGGGGCCCAAGAGCTGAAATTAGTGGGGTTCGGCTCTGGAGACCCCCTGCTTCATTCTGATGTTAATTTTTTTATTTTTTTTAAAAGCGCATGAATTGCGCCTTTGATGTATTCATATATATGAACATAATGCCCAACATACAAGCCAAATGTAAGAGCAAGAATAATGACAAACCAACATACAGATGAAGCAGGATCTACTGTCTCCGGCACCGGGGCAAGCTGCGTGACCGCGACGACGGGCGCCACAGATGATTATCGCCACGGGGTGGGATGGAGGGGGTGGAATCATCCAGAAGCATGGAGCACCGGCAGTGATGTTGTGGCACCACTATCTGTGGTGCCGCGACTTCTGATTTTCCATCCGCGGCTCCGGAGAATGCGAGTCCTGCGGCTACATCTATGAGCCGACAATGATTTCACGAGAGCAATTTATTTTTCGACGCAACGCCGTTCCATTCATTATCGAAAAAGCAATCCTTGGTAATAACAACCACTCGTTTGAATACTAGAATACTCTAATACGATATTGTGATGTAGACAATCTAATGTATTCTGATCAATAAAGGCACAACAAACACAGTATTCTACTTTTACAATAAATAAATACATGTTACTTGTTCAATGTCACAAAGAGTAGGCATTGGCCAGTTCACATGCACAAAGCTATGATACTAGACTCAATAAATAAAGGATTAATAAGAGTATAGAATGATAGTAACATAGGTGCAGATCATGCAGTAGATCTATTTATGTCCAGGACCACCTTAAAAAAGTCATAACCAATGGAAGGAAAATAGTATTAAAAGCAAGTCCGTCCTTCCATCCCTTCCCCCGTCCCCAGAGTCTAATGTGACTGATTCCCGTATTGTAAATTCTAGTCACAAAAAAAGCATTCAAAGCAATGACATTATGTGCTTGTACAGTGTACGAAAATAGCTTTACAGTCAAGTAATGGATTGGACTTCATCACTTATAAATACTACTCATTTTATTGATCCTAATTGCATGGTGGGTACAAGTCATATATAAGACATCATTAAAATTGAAGATCATTAACTTCAATCCATTTTGTCCAAATCGCACTGTGCACCATATATTTCTGTCCATTGCTAGCCAGGGAATTCCGCCATTTACTTTAGTATACATTGTTTCCACTTCTAGCTCCAGCTTTCGGTGCCCCTGGAATGATCTGGGGATCTCACGATCCCTGGGCTACGGATTTATTTAATTTTTGGCGTCTGCTTACATTTTGCTTTTACGCCAGGAAAAACGCTGCGGGCAATTTTGAGGCGTTTACGATGTGCAAAAGTGGCGCATACTTGAAGTCGAGTATTATATATCATTTACATAAGTACGCCTCGGGCAAAAAAAAAATGGTCTCTCATCACCCTGCGTCATTTTTTGCTTTGTGAATAAGACATTAATGCAGACGCTGCACAACACTTATACATTTGTTTGATATATTGGCGCACAGCGATACACTAACTTGCTGTTCTTCCCTGTGTCTGTTAGTTTATACGTTGCACCCACTGAGTATTCTTTTGCGTGAACGTATGTTGTACACAGGGCCTTTAATGAGCATTAGTATTTAGGATCTAAACATTTCAAGGATGCAACAATTATTCTACAAGAAGGGACTGATTAATAAATCTTCCAGTTAAGAATAATTCATAAAGGCAATACATTACTCAATCATTTCTGGTTTTCTCTCATGTGTTGTACTTTAAAACAAAAAAAATGACAAATATTTGCCCTATTCTAATGTATTACTATTAACACCGATATCTTTCAAAGGGAAAGAACAACAGGTCCCTGAAACAGTGTCAAGAATGTATCATATGAAATATTCATCTTCAGAACAGACGCCATACATTGGAACATATCAAAATGATGGTGTGTGTTCTCAGAGAAAATGAAAATAGAACAAATTAGGGTGAAAAAAGCCCTTCTTATATTAAAGAATCTTACTGGGGAAATCGGAGCTCTCTTAAATTTCTTACAATCCGTTTGTAACGGGAGTTTTCGCTGAGGCGTTGTAACGCAACACACATAACACTACAGTGGGAGCAGACACCGTTGTGTTTGAATTAGCCACACCCAAAAAAAAGGGACGGGCCAAAAAATGTACCTGCTGACGCTGGTCAGCATGTCTAATACTGTCTGCTACATCTGTATTTGCGGATAGTTCCGCTTATATCTGACAGATGTCAACAGTGTCACTTTTTATTATTCTGCTCATCACTATTTCCCCCCCCCCCCCCATGAACTGCTCCAGTTATATTCTAGATTCTGTACATTTTATATCAATATATTTTAAAAAAAAACTACATTGCAATTACAGACTTCTGTCCATTTACATTTAATGTGAAAAGATTCATAAATACAAAATGTTCATTGATCAACAAGAACACAGCCTGTGTTTCAATGTAAGTTTGAGAAATCCCACAGAACCTTCACAGTTCTTCCTGCAAAGATCTAGCACTAAGGTGACCATACGTACTGATTTGACTGGGACAGTACCGGTTTTTGAGGCCTTGTCCCGGTGTCCCAAAGGGGGGAGTAAAACGTCTCTTTTGTACCGGTTTTGAAATTGCTGCTCCCAAGCCTCTTTGAGCGGCAATTTCAAAGCTGGAACATATGATCATTTTTACTCACTAAATGCTACATGGTCTAGGAAATGGGTGCGCAAACATTTGGAGCTGCTCCCCTCTGTGCTCGCGCCACACTTACCTTTTTTTCCGGCATCAAATTACTCCGCGGTGTAATTTGACGCCTCCTTGCCATGGTAACAGGGTTAAATGATGCCGCAGGTCATGTGAGGTGATGTCACATGACCCCGCAGCGTCATTTGGCACCGCGGTGACATCTGAATCTCGGTAAATTTAGTTGCAGCGGCCTCTCTGTAATTAATGTAAAAGCGGGGCCTCTGCAGCCACCGCCTCCTCCCCCCCCGCCCCCCAGAAAAATCTCCCCTGGTTTAAGCCATTTGTCACGGCCGTTTCGCCACGATGGTAAGTGCTTTACCCTAAAAAAAACCTACCCTGACCGCTAAAACTCCTTAAATTAACCCCCTACTCTAAACAGTAATAAAACTTACCTAAGATGTGGCCGGCGGCGGTGATTGAAGCAGCAGATCAAGGGGCCGCGGGATTTCCCCATGCCGGGAGAGAGCAAGACGGCTGTTACGGAGCTTGGTAGCTTCCTCCATCCTGATTAGCTGCTGCAGGTTAATACAGCCAATCAGGAGGAGGTGTCAGGAGCCCAGGGGTGAGGCCATGGAGAGAAGGAAACAGCATGGAGCAGTGAGGTGTGAGTGTGCGTCTCTTGTGTGTCACACCTTTCATCATTGCGTCCATTATTTTTGGAGAAGCCACATGGGAACCCTAAGGATGTTCCACCTAGACATTGTATTTAATGAATTAAGTAGAAATAGCCGTGTTAGTCCAGTTGCGATAGTGCAGAGTAAATGAGTACTTCAGTATCGGGTGATACAGTACTTTTTTTATTTGGACTAACAACTGATATAATAAGACACATTTTCTAGAGTTCTCTCTCTTCTTCAGGTCTAGCAATAAGTATGTTATGCAATGTTGCACAAAGCACCGTCATTACTAAGCACCAGAAACCTCCTGCTTATTCCAGAATTTACAGTATTCCACATTTTTCCTGTACTTCCCAACGAATACCTACTTTTCCCTAGACCAAGAAACAAAGAAGTCCAGAGCAACATCCAATGTGACAAAAATACACAGTGAAATACCTATGTATCTCTTGAGAAAAGGGTAATTTAGTTAACCCTTTGGCCAAAGAGTATAAGGCCTCGGTCCCGCTGCGCTCGGTGGCGCGGGCGGCCACACGCGAGTTCCCCACCAGCAGGGGAATCCTGCGGAGCCGGTCCCGGTCCCCCCTGGCTGCACAGCTTACTACACGCTGTGGCGCGTCAGCCGCTATGGGATACAAGAGAATGGTGTTCCCTAGCGTTGACGCGTCACGTGGTGTGGCTGTGAGCCAATGGGGAGGGGAGGCTTCGGGAGGAGAGGCTTCGGGGAGCGGGGAGGAGTGTGGAGTGAAAGCAGCGTGAGTGCCTGTCTGTGTGTGTGTCTGAGTGCGTGCGTGCCTGTCTGTGTGTGTGTATGTGTGTGCCTGAGTGCGTGAGTGCCTGCCTCTGTCTGTGTGTGTGTGTGTGTGTATGTGTGTGCCTGAGTGCCTGCCTCTGTCTGTGTGTGTGTGTGTGTGTGTGTGTGTGTGTGTGTGTGTGTGTGTGTGTGTGTGTGTGTGTGTGTGTGTGTGTGTGTGTGTGTGTGTGTGTGTGTGTGTGTGTGTGTGTGTATGTGTGTGCCTGAGTGCCTGCCTCTGTCTGTGTGTGTGTGTGTGTGTGTGTGTGTATGTGTGTGCCTGAGTGCCTGCGTGCGTGCGTGCGTGCGCGTGTGTGTGTGTGTGTGTATGTGTGTGCCTGAGAGTGCCTGCCTCTGTCTGTGTGTGTGTGTGTGTGTGTGTGTGTGTGTGTGTGTGTGTGTGTGTGTGTGTGTGTGTGTGTGTGTATGTGTGTGCCTGAGTGCCTGCCTCTGTCTGTGTGTGTGTGTGTGTGTGTGTGTGTGTGTGTGTGTGTGTGTGTGTGTGTGTGTGTGTGTGTGTGTGTGTGTGTGTGTGTGTGTGTGTGTGTGTGTGTGTGTGTGTGTGTGTGTGTGCCTGAGTGCGTGAGTGCCTGCCTCTGTCCGTGTGTTTGTGTGTGTGTGTGTGTTGCTTTACTTACCCGAGCCATGGAGGGAGGGGGGGGAGAGTAGCAGGTCCCTCCGCTCAAGCCACGCCCCCCTCCCGCTCAAACCTCCCACTCCCGCCCACCTCCCGCTCCCTACAGACCGCATATCGCGGTCTGTGTATGTCAGCGCCCCGCCTGTCTGCAGTGCGGGTGCGCTGACTCTGGGAGCGGGGCCTTAGCCTAAGCCTGCGAGCCACTTTCGAGGCATGACCACAATATCGCAGGTCCCTAGACCAACACTGTATTAGTCAGCAATATTTAACCCATTAATCATATAACTGCCATTAGTGCATTTCCATTCTGTGTTGACCTTCACTTTCAAACCATACCACAGTAACAAAGTGTTCTGTAACTTATAACTGGATTATTGCTCCGCGACATGCTGTACTTTTCCCAGATTAGACGCGATTACAGGTTCCATTTTTTAAGGCTGTTCACAAGTTAAATACATGCCATTTTAAATATGTGTCGGTTTATTTTACATAAATACACAACTTAGCAGCACACAGTAGGGTATGGTTAACAAGTGATAATTTTTCCCTTGGAGCCTGATGAAAAAAAAAGGCTTATCACAGTGCTTCAAATTCCCCATTTAAGATGATTATCTCATGAGATAAAAATTCCCTTGAGCGATCTGATTGCAATTACACAAAAGCCTTTTTGTGAGCAAAAAATGTGTGTTCCATAGATTACAACAAGATGCGAGTCTGAGAAGTAAATGGAGAATTCCAAATGTGAGAAAAGTCAATGTAAAGTAGTTCTTGTTCAAATAATTGTTGTTTTCTGAATTGTACATATCTTCAAGCATAACAAGCGTACGTTTTACTCTTAACGGCTTGTATGTATGTATATATTTCTTTATTTATATAGCGCCCAAAGTGTACTCAGTGCTTCCCAAAGAATGCAGTACAGGGAATTACAATAATCGCTGCAAAATCAGACTATAGGAAAGGAAGTTCCTGCCCCAGAGAGCTTACAATCTAAGTGTTATGATTGGAAATTTACAGAGACAGCAGGTGAGGGAATAAGCGCTGTAGATGTCAGTGCTTGGTCACAATGGGTGGTAGGAGTGACTGTGGGTGTGGGACAGTAGCCTTGAATTCAGGCTATTGGGATGCTTGATTTGTGCAGTGAGCTTACTACATATAAGGCCGAGTCCCCGCTGGAGCTCAAAGCATGCGTGGCGGGTGTCCTGCGTCTGCTCGGGAGAGAGGGGGGGGGCGGCATTGCTGAATATTGAGCGAGCGGGAAAGTATAAAAAATGTATTTACCTAAGCGCTGAGCGTGTGTGCCCGCGCATACGCGAGCGCGCATCGCGTGAGCGGGGACTTTCATATATATATATATGCAAGTCACCTCGCTAAGCGCCGCCCACTCAGCGAGCTCAGCGCTAGCGTGGACGCAGCCTTACAGGTATAGACCCACTCTGCACCATAAACAGCTCAACCCCCTTATAACGCTGTGCTTGGGGTCCAAAGAACCACATCGCGTTATAAGCGGATCGCGTTAGAAATAATGTACAATTGTATGCATTGTACAACAAAGTATTTAAGATACCAATAATTGTGTTGTAAAGTATTCATGAATATGAAAATTGGGAGCCACGCATGCACCGCGTTATAAGCGGATTCGCGTTGTAACGGATCGCGTTATAACGGGGTTTGAGCTGTACTGCATTTGCAATTAATTAAAAGCACTCAGACATGTAACAACCGCTTCTTCTCGGTCTCTTTTGCTACAGTCTTCATCTGCTGTTGCTCCCGTTTTTTGGTGCTGTACCTCAGGGCTAGAGAGATGGGTGAAGCTTTCACATGAGTTTGTAAACCATGAAAAATGTGCCCTTTTCCTGTCTCGTATTAGTGTTTGGAAGTGATTCGCCGAGCATTCAGCCAATGTGCATTTCAATATTCTTTCATGTGCTAACTCCTATGCAGACCCTGAAATAGGGCTTTGGGAAAGATCTCTCTCTCTCTCTTTCGCTCTCGAAAGCCCTATTTCAGGGAGCAATCCCGGGGCCAAGAAACCGCACAAGATGTATCAAAGAGAAAAATTATATTCTTGTAAATGGACCTTTTTTATTTGATACATACAGTGCAATTATTTTGACCCAGAATTGCTCCACTTTTGCCTTGACACACATGCCCCTATATATATTTTTCTCATACAGCACTGCAGTGTATACAGCACCAAGCGTTTTATCAGGTTAACATCCCAGCTTCATAGAACGTAGTCATTTTTTAATCCCAAAATCGCAATTACTGTAGCTAAAACTGGGATTCAAACCAGACTTTTGCCAGTTCAAACACAGTAACTACATTGCTACTCTCTTACTGTAGAACAGGGGTGCCATCTTCAGTCCTCAAGGACAGGTTAGGTTTTCAGGATATCCCTGCTTCAGCACAGGTGGATCAATCAGTGGCTCAGTCTTTGACTGAGCCACTGATTGATCCACCTGTGCTGAAGGCAGGGATATCCGTAAACCCTGAACTGTTGGTGGCCCTTGAGGCCTGAAATTGGTCAGTCAATGGTTGACCTACTGATTGAGCCACCTGTGCTGAAGCAAGGATATCCTGAAAACATGACAGATTGGTGGCCCTTGAGGACTGAGCCACTGATTTAGCCACCTGTGCTGAAGCAGGGATATCCTGAAACCCGGAACTGTTTGTGGCTCTTGAGTGGGAGTTAGCCACTCCTGCTGGCAGAAGACACGGACCTCTTGTGCACAGCTGATCCGGAAAAACTAGGGACGTTTCTCGTGTTCCGTTTGCCTTAACACTTAATGGAATTACTTTAGTGTCACTTCTCCTTACATCTGCCTTCAATGTTATCTTTTTTTTTTCCATTCCCCAAAACAGCTCATGCAGAATGAGGAACATCAGATTTGTACAGTATCTGTGAGACTGTTCCGAAAGCCTTCGCTGGCACAGATTTTGAGCGAGGATACAGTATCTGTGTTTTTAACACTGCCATGTTCTGTTTCTCCCCCTTACTGCAACTGGTCAGGGCATTCAAACACTACAGTGTCCACCTCTCGGCATTTGCCTCTTTCATTCTCGTGCCCTCTTAACTCTTCCAAAACACTGTTCGCCTAATCTCGATCCTGAGTTATTACTTTTTCCCCGAGGCTGTCGTCCCCTCTGTGACACCGTATCTGACAGTTTCATTCTTGAACTTATTTTAGCAACTTGAGCTTTTTTTTTTTTTCTTTAATAAACAAAAAACATCCCCTATAGATCTAGAGCACATACAGTGTGCTAGATCTATAAGGGATTTTTTCTTTTTTCTAAAGAGAATTTAAAAAAAAGCTCATTTCTAAAATGTCATTTTTCGTAAGTTATAGGTCATTTGTCCACACCTCACTGCCCACAACATACCCCCTTTAAGAGATGAATGGTTTTGGAGGGTCGCAATGCCCTTTTCTTTTCTGTTTCTAAGTGCTGCTCACTTCGGGTTTAAACCATAATAACATAAAACTTCCACAAACCAGTTGCCAGCAAACGACTCCTTTCAATCCTCGCAAAATAGGTTTTGTGAGAGCATCTGCCACGGTGATTGTTTTTTCAGCTGTGGAGTGGTCAAAAGGAGATCAAAGTCTCAGCGCCATAAAATTCAATCATTCTTAAAGCGACAATCCAAACCAGCAATTTGTCCCCGTTTTTTATTATTATAGTGTATTGAAGTGTTTGGCGCTGAACCCCATTAATTTTAGCTCCAAGGACCCCCTGCTTCCGGAGATACTTACCTTCGTAGGGGGCACCGGTAGCCGCTCTGCTCGGCTACCACGGGTCATGTAATCAAGGATCCCGCGCCCTGCGGGACAATAGGAAACTGTGACATCATCTGGCGCAGCTTCCTATTGGCCCGTATGAAGCGGCAGGGAAAAAGTTGACTTAGGCTGCACTTATAGTGCCAGCAACGCGACGTCACGTCAAAAAAAATGCGTTGCCGCCGTCGCGTTAACCGCATGGTCGTGATCGCTGGAAGTCAACGCAATTTGATTTTTCCAGCGACCGCAGACTGACGTCGCCAGCACTAAAAGCGTAGCCTAAGCCGGCGCTGCTGAGGTAGATATCACTGAATGCAAAGTGTAACAATATAATGATCGATTCAAACCCTGTGACGATCTGATAATAGTCAAAGTCCTGGATCTGGAGGATTGTATTCAGGGTATGTAGAAAAAGATTTAAAAAAAGATATACCTAGCGTAATACTGATAATGCAAGTGATCTTTGCCATGAAATCCCTAATATAGTATAGCTGCAGAATGTGTAACTCAAAAAATGATGAAATCCCTCGGGTAGTCCGGGAGGCTAGGATAGGCAAGTGAAAAAAGTGCAATTTATTAAAAACAATGCATATAAAAGCAAGTGCTGTGCAGGTGGTCGTCCAATGACAAAACTGGAGTCCTACTTCCGAGAAGTACAGTAGGTGATACGCATGTAGTATATAATGAAGCTTGGATGTTGATATCAAATCCTTGGGTGTCTCACGGCTGTGGGAATCGTTTCAGATGGCGTGCTGCGTCTCATGTCGGCAGGTCCGTTCGCACGCGCACCGCAGATGTTATCAGGCTTGTTGTTGGTGAACGAGGCCGGCGCCCTAGTTACCTTTCTTTCCGCCTGCAATTTTTCTGATCTCGGTCGATCACAGGACTTTATTGGCAGCTACTTTTAGCAACAGCTGTTTAACTCCAATTGTAATCGTTTGTATCTTCACATCACTCGTTATCACACTTCTCATCACGTTCTCCTTAGCACACATTCGTAGTAGTAGCGCTGTACACTTATTTTTTTTCCCATATGACGTGGGAGCGTTAAAAAGCAGAGGGATACCGGCACCCCCTTTGGAGGTAAGTATCTCTGGAAGCAGGGGGTTCCTGGAGCTGAAATTAACGGGGTTCCGCTCCAGAGACCCCCTGCTTCAATCCCGTGTAAACAAAATAATCAATGGCTCGATTGCTTCTTTAATGTAGAAGAGCAAACAAGTCATACAGACTCAGTTTTAATGTACATAAATTTACTTTTCGATTTTTATCAGACTCATACACTATATACAGTATGCAACATTGGTTTCCTTTTTAGCATCACTCCTACTGTTGAGGGTCAGTTATCTTTGACAGAAGGCTTCGACATGCAAAATGTCAGATGGGATGGATCCAGAGTTGCCACCTTCTATTGAAGGCGAACTCTGAGACTTTTTGCAATTAAATTACATTTTTTTTAATATATTTATCTATTTCTCTTCCCTTCTCCGGCGGCTGCATCTCCCCCCGCAGGGTCCCGTCAACATGGCTCTGCAATATCAAACAGCCCCGTGTTGCCATGACAACGTGACATCGCAACCGGGACGCCTTTTGGCGTGGAGGCGTCACGTAGGGTCCCGTTGTCATGGTAACGCGGCGTGATTTCACGGTGTGCAGCCATGTTGAAGGGACCCCGCAAGGGGAGATGCCACTGGATGCTTCCACCGGCGCCCGGAGATTTCTCAGGTAAATCCGTAGCGCGGAGATGCATAGCGGAAACCCATAGTCTCTGGGTCAAACCCGGAGAGGTGGCAACCCTGGATGGATCTTAGATTGTAAGCTTTTCAGAGCAGGGACTCCATATCCTTTTAAGTATGATGCATTTTACCCTATTTCAATTATTCTTCCCTAGATTGCAGATGTTGCCACGTTGCAGCTTACACAACGCACCCGTAGGAGACGAGGCCATTGTTTTGAGTCAGTACTGCGCAACAAAGTGGCGTTCCCCCGAGGGAGCGTGAATGTCTTAAAGCTGCCGTTCAAGCTGCCGTTTAAAAATAAATAAATAATAATATTTCCCATTCAATATGTGAGTCAATACAATCTGTACACTGACAAGTGATTAACTAAGTTAGCGATCGATCCGTTCTTCTGTAATCGACCGTCGGACATTCGGCTCGGGGGTTCAATAAATCTCTGATAATGCAGCAGAAGAGGACCAAAGTTCTGTGGGGAAGATCATGTGACCAGGCAGTCACTAGATACAATTGGTGCCAATGCTAGAGAGAGGGCGGGGCTCAAGAGCCAGAGCCTGTCTCAGAAGAGGAAGGGGATGTGACTTTGTAAATGGTTGCTATAGAAACAAAAATGCTTGTTACATTAGAATACATTAAAAAAATTGTTGGGTTTAAAAAAAAATGCTTGAACTGATTTATTTAAAAAAACACATGTAGGATATTGCTTGAACTGCAGCTTTAAATATCATCTCTGTTAAGCACAGAGTACTGTACAATAAAAAAATATAATACAAAAGATCTCCCAGTTAATAAGTACTGTGTGGAATAATATGCAGGGTTGTTTAAGCATTTCCTAAATACTGAAGATAGCAGTTAAATAGGTGATTGATGCAATTTGACTCCAAAGTAAAATATTTCAATTTTATGTTGGCTCTGGGTAACAAAATCCTTAGATAAACGTGTTCTATATTATGTTATGTCTGGTACATTATTGTTTTAATATTGAAACTTTTTCATACCACCTGACAAAGGGCGTTATTTCCCCGAAACGTTGTGCTTTTATTGCTGCAAATACATTTATACGGCTGAATTTCCAAGCGACCAGCTAGATATATCTTCCTGCGTTCAGAGACATTTATTCGCCATCATTCTGCATAGCACAAAGGGTAATTTCCTTAAGATATGTGAGATGTGTCACATGAGCCTCTCGCTTGAGCAGTTAATAAAGCAGGGTATTTGCCACTGAACTGAGTAACTGTAAGAAAGTACTATACAGCATCACAAGTGAAATAGTAGGAATTGCTCAGCAGGATACCTGCTCAAGCACGCGGTCTGACACCGTGAGTGGCGTGTAGGATTCAAAGAGATAAAACAAATGGCCAGGATATGACGGATTTTATTGATAATTACACCCACTCAGACTTATTAACGTAATAATAGTTTATGAGATGGATGCCCATGTTAGAAGTAGCTGGGGCTTTATTCAGCTCTATTAAAAGCTGATAAAGACACCGAGTGCAAAAAAAATGCAGCTTAATTAAGTGCCTTGATGGCGACAATTGCGAGTTCAATCCTCAGAGGGGGTATGAAAGACCATCTGTCGATTATTATTATTTTTTTCTGCAAAAAATGTTTAATTTATTATGCAAATGTCTAACAAGGATAACATGGAGGTTACGTGAAAGGTCTCTAATCAAGCCCCGGGATAGGCGATTGAGAATGATGGGAAATTATTAAATGAGTATCTCAGTGAGCAGTACAAGAGACTTATTTCTCTTAGTCGTTAGAGCTTAATGGACAGTACAGTATGGTATTTGGTCTAAGTAGCTATAATCCGGCGTGTAGTTCTCTTACTTGTGTACTTACCATGACCTTTGAACCTTTTTGCTGTCGGAAGTTAAGGCAGCACCCGGGCTTCTGGGATTTTTGGCCATGTGATCACTGCCGCCACCAGCCCACCCCCACCCAATGCCGGAAATGGAAGTGGAGTGCCCTCCGCTTCCGATGGGGCCTAGCCAAACCATCCCCTAGTAAAGGAGCTTTGAAATCATGATGTAACCTAGCAATAGGGCATCGAAAACGTTTAACTCGTTAAAACGCCAATCCCACCAGAATAGGAAATGTTTCTTTTTAGCGGTGTGAACTCCTTTCGCCGCAGTTTTTGTTTTTTTTAGCAATCCAAAAAATATGTTTGTCGTTTCCATTTATGGAGCATTTGTTATGGAGCTCAGCTCGCCCACAACACGCAACATATCCCGTTACAATGCAGAATATCACAGCTTCCCTACGATTTATTGGGGCAGAATATCACAAAATATCCCATATCCCCCAAAACCTAATACTGTAAATATGGTACAGTATGTAATTACCTCTGTCAAATAAATCCCAATACAATCACTCCAGGCTTAGTTACAGTAACTGCTTTATGAGGCATTTAAACCATTGTGTATACTGTACTCACAATATACAGTAGTAATTAGATTATGTTGTATGAGTTTAGATTTTTTTGGGGGGGTATCAAGTAACAAAATAACAGTCACAAGAATGAATAAAAAAAACATACAGAGGTAGCAAGATTTAGCATCTTCGGGGGCCAACGCCAATCGTGGTCACGGAACCGCGGTGCTTGCAATACCGCTGCGGGGGATTAACGCTCCCATTGAGAATCATGGATCGTGGCAGACACGGTCGCCATGGATGTTTGCGCGTTCGTCGGCGGCGCTGGGAACAGTGAGTCTCGCTACATCTGTAACCTACTCAATTTTAGGCTGGGACCATCTCACATCGGCTCTCAGATGGTATAAAACCACATGTGACGGAAAACACCTGCCGGTACGAAATAACAAGAGGGCTAAAGTCGCCGAAACAATGTTTTCTTGTAAATAAAATCGCAGGTGACATTCTTGCGCCCTCTGCACTCTCTCTCCAATATATTTCAGGCTCCTGGAAACCTGTCTAAGGCGGGTGTTTAAAAAGAATTGGGAGCTTCGTTTTAAGAACAATGAAAACCGTGCAATTCCCACAGCATAAAAACAGCAGCGGAAGAGGGATACAGTGTCTTGGGTAAGGATGGTACAAATAATCACACAGTCCTTTCTCATACATCTTTAACACTGTTCATTAGAGACACTAGAAGCTGCTCCTGTTACAAGGGAACTGACTCCTTGCAGCCTTTTATCAACCACAGAAAAAGAGGTCAAAAGCATGCTTGGAAATCCAAGATTGTGCTGGCAAAAGGCAAAGCCGCTATATACAGTCTCAAGTAAGCAAACAGCTCAATAGCAAATATGCCCTTCATTTCCATAGGAGTAAAATGATACAGAACATGCCACTATTGATACAGTAGCTTTTAGCAAGGGGCAAAGCAAGGTGTGTACAAATCAGAACATTTTTAGAAGCAAAACCAAAACATTATTTAGAACCAAAACCTGAACACTAGACTAAGGTTTACTCTATGTTATGCAGATATGTTATTTTTAATTTACAAAGTTTTTCTTTCAGCAGTTTATTCTTATTTTAATAATTTTTCATGCTTGCTCTTGGATTTTGCATAATTTGCTAAATAAAACATTTAAAAAAAAAACAACAACAAAAATACAGCCCCAAACGAATCAAGTTTTGGCCAAAACAGAACCAAAAAAAAACACACAGCATTTTTCAAAAATAAACCATGTTCAAAACTTTTTTTTACAACCAAAATTAAAACGGGACAAAAAGTGCTCACCCTAAAGATAAGTGCTAATAAAACCAAGACTACAATTGAATCATTAGTTACTGGGACTTCTTTATATTCTTAAACAGTGCCGTTTTATAAACGGGGCCCAAATTCACTGGTTCCACGTGTTTGCACCACACCTCTTACATAACCAGTCCTATAACGTGGCAGATTTCTGAAGGAAAGACTTCCATTGAGTTTGTACTGTTGGGCTATGTTCCGCACACTTTCCACTGGCCCTGTCCTCTAAAAATACAATAGCATTATTATCATTGCTACAGCAAACATGGAATACAGGGCTGAGATTAGCAATAAAAATCCAGACAGCATGCCAAGCTCCTCCTAGTAGAGATGCGCGAATCCGCTCATGTCCGTTACCCGGAATTTCTCACATTCTACCCCCCCCCCCCCCCCCTCCAAAATCCATTTTGTGGTGTCAAACCCACAAACGGATTTGGTCCGCTTTAATCCGCGCAGATTAATTTAAAAAACGCCATTTGGACGGATTTGTATAATCCAATCCGCGGATTCAGCAACTCAATGGCGTACACTTAAAAATCCGTCAACAGATTGCGGAATCCGCGGAGTACATTGGAGATAATAAAAAATAAAAAAATCAAACCACGAATCACCCTTTTTAAGTCTGATCCGCGGAGCAAAGGAACTGGCCTATCCGCTGCGGATCCAAATCCAACCCCAAAAATGTGCCCATCTTTACCTCCTGGTACGTATAAACGGGGGAAACCAAGACCTTCTCGCTCATTGCTTTTATGACAAATGGTGCCTGGTACGTAGGCTTACAAGTACGAGGAATCACGGTTATTTCACACTGCCTGGGAATACCTTGGGATAGCCCCAGAGCAAATAAAAACTTCTAATTGGTTTCACGTTAGCAACGTCAGTGATGAAAATGAATCCACGCTTAACGTGGTTGCTGCCCTAACAATGGTGGTGGGGGGGGAAAAAAGCCATCGGAGTGACCGTACACTGCGGTTAATTTTCCCACCACATCATCTGCTTGCGCCAATTTCCGATACACAACAATCTGTTGTGTTACCGTCTCTTTGGTGTCGGATGCTAATTGAAGCTCAGATGTTCTCAGTGAAGAATGCACATTATAGCGTAGGCAGGCTCCCGCACCGGAGGTGTTAACAGCAGATCAGAGAAAGCCACATCAGCTGCAACAAGGTGGAACTGCTGAGCTGGAAGAATACATTCAGTGTTAAGTCAATGGCATTCAAAACGCTAGCAGCGGGGATCAATTGAGAAAAAAGTAGTAAGTAAAGTGAATCAGAAGGAAGGTTCAAGGTCACAGCAGCTGGTGAGAAAAATGTGAAGAGTAAAAGGAGGGGGGGAAAGCTGATCTGGAGCCAAGACTCAAGGTTCATGTTTTACATGTCATTATTCCATCATCTCTGGGAGATACAGTATGTATGGGAGACGTACAACCAGACACAGACCCAACGCTGTAAAGCAAATACCGGGGGTGGCCAATGCCAGTCCTCAAGGGCCACCAACTTCGACTGAGCCAGTGATTGAGCCACCTGTGCTTTAGCAGGAATATCCTGAAAACCTGACCTGTTGGTGGCCCTCTGAGACTGGAGTTCGCCGTTCCTGGTCCACATATATCACATTTAAAAAAAGTTGTTATAGATATAAAAAGGAGATCATATCAATGTATGGCACATCATGGCAGCAAAGATGTACACATCCGGTTTATAACGGCCTGTAGCATGCAGAGATTGGAATGTGCCCCGGTCTCGCTGGATCGAATTCTTACTTGTCCGCGTGAGATACAGTATAAAAATAAAATTAAAAAGCTGGGAGCAACGCAATCGGTTTTACTTGTTGCATCGTACGGTATAATGGAATTCATGTATCATATTAACCTGGATTCAAGTGGATTTATGTATTGCTCTTTGTTGCGATGATCACTCTTAATGAATGTCCCATTCCCATGTTGGCAAAGATCTCCGCTAAATGTACATTTTAATTCCCTCTGAACACAGACGTGGTAAAAAGAAAACTCTAAATGTTATCAAATGATAGGTGTAATTTATACAAAAGTGATCCAAATTCTAATTTATGAAAACATATATACTGTACATGTGAACTAAGAAATGTATATTTAATGATCATGTATTATCTTAATATTGCAGTAGAGCAGGGAGAGGGAGTAGCAGTTATGATACCTTTTTATTGGACCAGCAAATAGATGATCTGTTACAAGCTTTCCAACCTCTCAGGGTCCTTCATCAGGTCAAACCCCTACCATTAGAGGTTGGAAAGCTTGTAACAGTTCAACTACTTGTTGGTCCAATAAACAGTATCATACCTCCTACTCCCTGTCCCTCCTTTGTTACTACATGGAAGAAAAGACCGCCACGGCCCCCCAATGTCCTTTTGAAGGAAAATAATTAAAGCCATTTAGGCCAGTTGCCATATGATATTATGGGACACCATTTGTAAACAATGCTAAAGATGAACGTGTCTTATGACCTACAGTATTTAGTGTAACTCACAGTATATCAGTGATATTTTTGTGCTTGGGGAATCTTATTAAAGAATAACCTTTTGCTTCAGCATTTTTTGCATTAAGCAGCCTGCTCACATTTCTTCAGTGCCCTTTTTTCTGTTCTTGGGAGGAAAGGCGCTGATACTATGCAGCAAAGAATAAAATGTGTTGGCTATAGCATGTTTTCTTCTGTCCAGATTAAGAGCTGCTCAATAGAAGCATAATAGAATCTGTAAATCTACTCTGTCTTGAGAACTTGGTATCTGACATTAAAGATACAGAGCTGTCTCACTGGAGATAACCTGCACATCGAACACTAGGCAGATAGATATAGACAATATATCATCTGACAATAAATAGTACAGCAAGAAAACCATTTCAGCCAAAATAAAATAAGAAAATAGAACCAAATGCTTAAAAAAAGGAAAAACATGTAACACAACTTCAAGCAACAACATCTTGTTAGTTTCATCTTTTAAAAAAAGATTTTTATATTTATTTATTTATTATGTATATCTTTATTTATATAGCGCCATCTGTATATAAAAGTGATTCACAGCAGTAATACACATGACAATAATATAACACACAATGGGAATAAGCACATCAAACTAACATTAAGAAGAGGAGTGCCTGCCCCGAAGAGCTTACAGTCGAAGTTGTAATTGGGGAGTACGTACAGAGACAGTAGTAGTGTGTTCTGGTAAGTGCTTCTGCAAGGGGCCAAGGTCAGTGCATATGAGATGTCTAATAACAGCCAAACGGAGCTACTCATATGCTTTGTTAAAGAGGTGGGTTTTAAGATGGGTGTTGAAGTTGGATAGAGAGGGTGTAAGTCAGCTGTTGAGGGGAAGGGCATTCCAGAGGTGTGGGGCAGTAAGTGAGAAAGGTTTTAGGTGGGAGAGGGCTTTAGATACAAAAGAGGTAGACAGGAGACATCCTTGAGCAGAACGCAAGAGACGGGACGGTGTATAGCGAGAAATTACGGCTGAGATGTAAGGAGGAGCAGAGGAGTGTAAAGCCTTATTGTAATGTAGCATTCCAATGGCATACATAGATTGGTGCGGATTCTTTACTTGCAATATCCTTTGAGAAGAAAAGTACAACAAATATATTCAGATTTGTAATATTTGTTAATCCTTATTAAATTCTGTATCTTTAAATAAGCAAGGTGCAATATCCATTATTGAAAATTAATGACCATTGAAGTAATTGACCCCCCACGATTAAAGTTGGAAGCTATTTAGTAACATTCATGCTTTTTTTCCCCTGACAAAATCAGATTTAAATCTATATGCACTGTCTTGTTACAGTAACACTTTTATAAACACAGAAACCCATGGTTTGGTAGAGAGGAGTTCTTTTGTATTAAAGCAGCAGTCCACGCTTATCTTTTTTTTACATTTTAAATAATCTTGGGGGATCTCCAGAAAATAATCCTGTGACCTCTTTGGACCCCAATTGATTAGCAGGTTTGTCCACTGAGCAAGAGTACTTGCCCAAAGTTCACAAAATGGACACATGGTCAGAGCTAACTCCAGCGGTCAAATGAAAGTTGCAACATCGTCTTTTCAACCCTCTGGCCGATATTTGTAGTGTTGTTTGGGTCAGAACCGGTACAAAAAAAAGAAAAAGAAACAACAAATATTTTGAGAACCGGGGGATTATTGCTTTCAACAAATACAACTAAAGAAGCATTTCTACCAACTCATGCTCTCCAAAAAAGTGTCTAAAAAAATAAAAGTGTAAGTAGTCTACGTTTCAGCATCTAAAACATGACTCTCCAATCCTTGTCAATGACCATGTCCAGAGTTAAGAGGGCCAGAAGAACGATGGAGCGGGGCAGACTGCAGCAATCTTTCCTTTTCATTTGTCCACCTTCGCAAGAAGAAGAATGAAGGACAATGTCACAAATAACTTATTTCCAGTACAAAGACAAGGATGCACAATGGCGGCCATCTTCTGCATCATCATCATCATCATCATCATGGTGCAGAAGTCAACACAATATTGCCTTAAAATATATTCTTCATTGGGAATATACTGAATAATCGCTCTTGGATTAACAAACCCAGCATAATGCGGTGCATTCTTTATTACTTTGCTGCCAGGCTTAATTTTTGCCCAGAAGGATCTGTATTCTTCACTAAACTCCCTTTGGAGATTTCACATTACAGTGTACTGCTTCATGTGTTATGACATGAACATTAAAATATGCATTTAGCACTAAATAAGTAATGATTACAGCTGTTAGCTGCTTGAAAGCTTATTTTTAATAAGAGACAGCCAAAGTGTATCCTGCATATCTACAAAGTATTAAAATATATTTACAATAACATATTGGTAAATAAATACAGAACGATTTATAACATCTATGTTAGCCCAGCAGAGCAAGATTGTCCGTTTCCAAAACAATTTTTCACATCAAGGTTGTTTTTGCAAAGTTTGACGTATTTCTGGTCGCTGAATGTCTGTTCTTTGTGATAAAGACTGCAGTCAAATTCATGCCCCTCTAGCTAGCTTAGTACAAAAGAAACGACATTAAACTTTTCACGTCAGTTGGTTTTCAGGGTCAGCAGCAGAGGATATAAATACAATAGAACTGAAAAGTTTTACGTACAATAAGTGTACATACGGTACGTTCTGATAAGGGAAACTTTGGTACCAACTATTTAATATTATATTTCGGGAGATTTAGCACGGGGCTGATGTGACCTCATGCCGAAGAAACAAATAACTTCACTATCAGATACAGTTCTTCTCTCTTGTAAGTCAAAATACAACAATGCAAAGCACTGTATCAAGCTGAGGAGTGACATTTGTGTTGTATTTACACTGCAGAACCAATATATGTTCATGTCTAAATGGCTTAAGGTACTGTAGAAGATTCAATTAAGTTAATTAAACTTTCAAGGTTCATAATTATTTAATTAACATGATGCTTACCTTAAGCCAATTTATATTATATGGCCCAACTATTGTTTTGATCCATCAAGTTTCTCTATGACGATGTTACCCAAAGGAAGGTCAATGTCTAAAAGGCGTTAAATAATTAAAAATGATAAGTTGATCGATCTACATGGTTATGCCATTTAATATCAATAAATAAAGTGTGTATGGACATCACCTACTGCTTCTGATTCCTGCTTTTGATCTACGTTGGAAAGGAGGATATCATCTATCACAGACTGCACATCTCAACACTTAACTATTGCTGTGATGCCGCCTTTATTTTTTATATTTGCTGCAACCGCACTTATTTTCAAATTATGCACTTCCTTCCACCAGTCTCCTTATGTCTCTAACTCTATTCATATATCTCCATCTCTCCTTTCTTCCCCACTTCTCAGTTCACATGAACTCCTTTCTTACCTGCGTCCTCTGTCACCACACAGCTATACCTCCTGCACTAAAACACACCCCTACAAATCATCCTCACACATCCTCTTTCTATCCATGCTTCTCCTACTTGCTTCTGGGGATATCTCTCCCAATCCTGGTCCCTGCCTTATTTCTACTTGCTCTCGTCCTCGCCTCCCACATACAACTTCTACTCCTTCTGGTGTTAACCCCTCCAACCTCATACCCATCCCCTGCCACCCTCCCTCCTCTCTCCCTTTCTCCTGTGCCCTTTGGAATGCTCGCTCCCTCTCTAACAAGTTCCTCTCTGTGCATGACTTCTTTCTCTCTCACTCCCTGCTTCTCTTTGCTATAACTGAGACCTGGCTCACTCAGTCTGACTCTGCTCTGGAAGCTACCCTCTCTTATGGTGACCTTTCCTTCTCCCACACTCCGCGCCTTGATGGCAGGGGTGGAGGTGTGGGGCTCCTGCTCTCCTCTCTCTGCCGTTACCGAACTATTCCTATTCCCCCCTCTCTTGCCTTTCCCTCCTTTGAGGTTCACACTGTCCAGATCTTCTCTCCTCTCCCTGTTCATGTGGCGGTCATGTATCGCCCACCTACCTCTACTCATCCCCCTTCTGCCTTTCTCTCTCACTTTGAATCCTGGCTCTCTTTCTTCCTCTCCTCAGACTCCCCTGTTCTTCTCCTTGGGGACTTCAATTGCCACATTGATGACCCCTCTCTCCCTTGGGCTTCCCGCTTTCTTTCTCTAACCTCTTCTTTTGGCCTTCAACAGTGGACTGCAGCCAGCACCCACAAGGATGCCACTACTTAGACCTGGTTTTCACTAAAAATTTCTCTCTCTCTGATTTCTCCATTTCCCCTTTTCCTCTCTCTGACCATCACCTCATCTCATTCTCTCTATCTCGCTTCTCCCCTTCTCCACCTCCATCTACACCCCGGTTCTGTAGAAACCTGCGCTCTATTCACTTACCTGACTTTGAGTCCACGTTACACTCCTCCCTCTCCTCTCTCAGATCTGCTACAGACCCTAACAAACTGGTCAGGAACTACAACTCTGCCTTGTCCTCCTCTCTTGATCTACATGCCCCGCTTTCTCTCTGCCGCACTCGCCCTTTTAACCCTAGACCCTGGTTAAATTCCCACACGCGCATGCTGCGTTCCTCCACTCGTTCCTCTGAACGCCTCTGGAGGAAATCTCATACTCTCGCAGACTTCCTTCACTACAAATTTATGCTATCCTGTTTCAACTCTGCCCTCTCGCAAGCTAAACAAGCCTACTTTTCTTCACTAATCAACATGCACAAGTCTAACCCACGCCGACTGTTCTCTGTCTTTGATACTCTACTCAAACCACCCTCCGCTGCCTCTCCTTCCTCCATCTCCGCTCAGGACTTTGCTGACTATTTTAAGGAAAAGGTGGAATCCATACGTCAGAACATCCCCTCTGTTTCTTCCTCCCATCCTACACCTCTTCCTAACTCTCCTCCTGCCTTCCTTGACTCTTTTTCCACTGTCTCAGAGGAGGATGTGTCGCTGTTGATCGCTTCTTCTCCCTCTACCACTTGCCCTCTTGACCCCATTCCCTCCCATCTCCTAAAACCTCTTGCTCCTACTATAATCCCTATGCTCACGCACATTTTTAACTCCTCCCTCTGCTCTGGAACCTTTCCATCCTCCTTCAAACATGCAACAGTCATACCATTACTCAAAAACAGCAAGCTTGACCCTACCTTTCTTTCTAACTATCGGCCTGTCTCCCTCCTGCCTTTTGCCTCTAAACTCCTTGAACGTCTTGTATTCGCTCGCTTGCTCCATTTTCTCAACACCTATTCTCTCCTAGACCCTCTACAATCTGGCTTCCGTACTGCTCACTCCACGGAAACAGCCCTCACTAAAATAACTGACGACCTCCATGCTGCCAAAGACAGAGGTCATTACACTCTGCTCATATTACTCGACCTCTCTGCAGCATTTGACACCGTGGACCACCCTCTTCTCCTTCACATTCTCCATACTCTTGGCATTCGGAACAAAGCTCTATCCTGGATCTCATCCTACCTCTCCCATCGTACTTTCAGTGTCTCTTCTGCTAATACCTCCTCCTCCTCTATTGATCTCTCTGTGGGGGTACCCCAGGGCTCTGTCCTGGGACCGCTTCTCTTTTCTCTGTATACACTCTCTCTAGGTGACCTAATAACATCTTTTGGGTTTAATTATCACCTCTATGCTGACGACACACAAATATATTTCTCAACACCCGACCTTACACCTACTGTACAAACCAAAGTTTCTGAATGTCTCTCTGCTATATCATCCTGGATGGCCCTCCGCCGCCTTAAACTCAACATGGCTAAAACAGAGCTCCTCATACTTCCTCCCAAACCTGGCCCTACTACCTCCTTCCACATTACTGTTGGAACTACGATCATTCACCCAGTAGCCCAAGCACGCTGCCTTGGGGTCACACTCGACTCCTCTCTCACATTTGCCCCTCACATTCAAAACATTTCTAAAACCTGTCGCTTTTTCCTCCGCAATATAACAAAGATACGCCCTTTCCTCTGTTGCTCGACTGCTAAAACTCTGACTCAGGCCCTCATTCTCTCCCGTCTTGATTACTGTAACCTCCTGCTGTCCGGCCTTCCTGCCTCTCACCTGTCTCCCCTACAATCTATCCTTAACGCTGCTGCCAGAATCACTCTACTCTTTCCTAGATCTGTCTCAGCATCTCCCCTCATGAAATCCCTCTCCTGGCTTCCGATCAAATCCCGCATCTCACACTCCATTCTTCTCCTCACTTTTAAAGCTTTACACTCTTCTGCCCCTCCTTACATCTCAGCCCTAATTTATCGTTATGCACCATTCAGACTCTTGCGTTCTTCTCAAGGATGTCTTCTTTCTACCCCCTTTGTATCTAAAGCCCTCTCCCGCCTTAAACCTTTTTCATTGACTGCCCCTCACCTCTGGAATGCCCTACCCCTCAGTACACGACTAGCACCCTCTCTATCCACCTTTAAGACCCACCTTAAGACACACTTGCTTAAAGAAGCATATGAATAGGACTGTGGCTATTCTGAACACATGGCACATAAAGCTTGGCCCCCTGCAGATGCACTAACCAGAACTCCCTTCTACTGTCTCTGTACGTTCTCCCTACCTACCAATTAGACTGTAAGCTCCTCGGAGCAGGGACTCCTCTTCCTTAATGTCTAAAGCACTTATTCCCATGATCTGTTATTTATATTATCTGTTATTTATTGGATTACCACATGTATTACTGCTGTGAAGCGCTATGTACATTAATGGCGCTATATAAATAAAGACATACAATACAATACAATAGTATGGGGTTGTTTTAGAACATCTTATGTTGGATGCTTTTTAACAAGACGAACTCCCATGTGGCTTAAATAAACAGATCAGACGCATCGACCTACATGTTATATCTTTAACTACTGTATTGTAGGTACCAGCCCACTGAACAGTGTCAGCCTTTGCCGTAGAATAATATGCTAAATATAACAATTACTACACTCCTTAAAACAAGCTTATGGTGACCCGGTCAAGTTTTATTGATGGTAAAATGAGATCATTCTGCATTTCCTTGATTACAAGACAAAGCACTAATTAGTTAGTTAGATCATTATTACTTCGTTAAAAAAAAACTAATGAATATACATCCTTACTTCAATATTCTGATTTAACGTGCTAGCTATTTCATCTCTTGTTTCTATAAGAACTTTTGATACAGGAGACGCTGCATTTTATGCTTTCAGAGCTCAATTTTAAACCCATCAAGCCATGGCTCGCTTTCATTGTGCACTGACCTATTTCAAGCAAAAGTCTCATTATTATTTTACCTGAAAAATCGTTCCTAATTATCAGGGAAAAAAAAAAAAAAAAAAAAGATATGTCACATCCAACCTATAAAAAGGCTTAAAATATTGTCACTTTGCATAAATGTATTTCTTATTCCATTCATTCGTTGTTCTTAGAATGCATAGTTCGGCCACGGCTTTCCTTAAATTAGTTCGCTCGTAGGACCAATGGGCAGATAATACTTTTAACCCCTTCAGTGCTGAAACAGGCGGCAGACAAGTGCTGTGTTGTAGGCCCTACAGGCACAGATAGGGTTAACAGATGCATTAGGTAGTTAACAAAATGAGGAAATATTTGTGATGGATGAAACGATAGCTTTAGGCCAAGTTGTTTTTTTTTTGTTTTTTTGCCAGTTCAGCAAAGTGCCTCAAAATAACCAATGTTTTCTTGGAAGCACAGGGCAGAAACAGTTTTAGTTCTGTAGCAATTTTTGCCTTGACTCCACCACTGCTCATTCATCAATGATGTACCTTCCATTTCTCTTGGTTAAGTGCTCTTAACCTTAGGTTGTCGCCCTAGTAACCAATACGCACCATATTTGTCTTTTATATATACTAGTTGAGAGCCCGCTGCTCAGCCAAGAAAAATAAGAGAGTTGTAATTTTCATGCTCTCCTCACATTCTCTCTCTCCTCGTTTCCAATCTCTCTCTCCTCGTTTCCTTTCTCTTCCCCCCACCCTTCTTCTCTCTTCCATGATACCTGTTATCTGGCACTGGCTTTCCAAAGCTAAACCTATAGGAACCTGAGCTTTTTAATCGCGCTTTAAATCCGAGGTCCTGCCACACATCCAATCTAAACCAATAAGAAGCTTGCTTAGCTCTCTCGGCTCCTCCCATTGGTCACTCATTGGGGAGAGGCAGAGCGTAGGAGTTTAAAGCAACAAAACGACATCCCCCCTTTTCTTTTTCACTTATTTTTGTATGTAAAGCGTGTGACAATGTGTAATTCTACCTTCTTACCTAAACTGGCAATAGTTTGGTGCTCCTGTTATAAATCTTTAAAATTCCCGATTGTGTGCACAACGAAATGGCCGCATTTTGACTCTATGCTGCAGTCACTGAAATGCTGCAGCTCATATATAACATTATATTACTAAGTGTATCACATTACTGTTACAGCTTAGAGTAATAGACAGTCTGCTGTTTATAACACAGCAACAGATCTATTTGTGATACTTTGTTGCCAAAGTGCAAAGCTCAAAAAGGTGGGTTAGAGCCTGTTTCAAAAGATAAGTGGATATGATTTTCTAAATGATTCCTGTAGCAACCAAAGGATGATCAGTCCATTAAAAAAAATCATTAAAAAAGGCATTATTAGATTTAAAAATGCAGACAGTATTATCTAATACTACAGAACTGATTTATTTACCACGCGTTGCTGCTTTAACACTGGTTGAGATCTGGCCTATGAAACTTATTTCCCACAGTAAAAAAATAAAATAATGTAGCCTTATTTAGTTAAAAATGATTCAAGCATCCATTTACTGCATTATTTCCACCGCTGCGACGATGAGCACTTAAATGTGTTACAGGCGGGTTTAGTTTGTGAGTTTTTACATGAGGTTGTACTGTAGTAAAGACACGGACTCTGAAAACAAGGACACTGAGTGTGAATCAAGGGAGCCTGGTTCTAATCCTGGTGTGAGAGCCTTGTGACCTTGGGCAAGTCACTTTATCTCCCTGTGCCTCCGGCACCACAAAATAGATTATAAGCTCTACGGGGCAAAAAGTCTATGTACATCGCTGCGTACACTGTCAACGCGAGGCAAGAAAAAACACTTATTATTATAATAACATTTTCAAATATAATTTCAGTAGACCCAGAAAGCACATCATGTGTTGCCAGGCAACAAGGCATTTCAAACCAAGACCAAGCGTTCTTAAATTAAAAAGACTGCCACGGGATACACACTACGTCATTATGGGGAGCTCTGTTTCACGTGCTGCTTCACTACACGTTTCCTTCCCACTCTATGTAAAGTTTCAGGGTGAGGAAATGATGAACCTATTTGCACGCTTGGTTTTTACATACATTAAAGTTACTATATACAGCCATACCCCGCTATACGGACCTTCACTTTTACGGATACTCGCGAGTACGGACATATTTACCATAGCACCCTTCCCCTGTGTCCCTACGCTCGCTTCGCAAGCATGGCCACTTATTCAGCCCTACAGACCGCCGCAGTTGTGTGACGCGCTGATTCCCCTCGCCCAATTGGAAAACGGCAGCTCGCACATGCGCCTGCGAGTAGGACACAGGCACGTCCTGAACAGCAATACCGGCTCCCTACCTCTACCTGTCACGGTAACTTTGTGACAAGATATAATTTACACCAAAAATACCTGGGTTGAACTGAACACGGCTGAGATATGATCAAATATCATTTATTCCTTGAAAAAGGTGAACACACGAGATATATAAATAACATACAAAATATAGACGCTTACTTAAGATGGAATGATGAAACAGTTCATACAGCAATCTTGAAAATCACACAGACCTAGAGCATAGGCTGAGCCTCATTTTTATACCATCTCAAACCCATCTCTTTAACCCTAGGCGCCGAGCTGGCTAGCAAAATCTCTTTGAAGTAGATTCTTCTTCCCCTGCAAGTGTGAACTAGGACACTTGCAAACCACTCAACTTCTTTGTTCCTGGCCCTAGTGTAAACAATCAGGGCAGTTAACCTTTGATCAGAGGGCTTATGCTAAACCATCCGGCTGCCCTTCCTGACCTATTAGCATAGCAGATGGGGTCTGCATTTTCAGAGCAGATCAAAATACTATACACAGTTTAATATCTTCACATATTAATAGGTTCCGTTCTGGTGGGTTCAGTGGGTCGAAAATTGCTAGTTTTTTATGCATACAGTGACTCTAAATAGTGGCCAAATTTTAACTCTCTGCAACTTCCAGAACCGGAGATACATAAATGCACTTTAACACATTTTTAAAATACAGGATTCGTCCCTTTAAAAATGAATCTCTGCTTTTCACTCTTTCACCATTGAAAACAACGGGCTCCGCCGCCATGGGTTTCAATGGAGCAACTCCGCCATTGCAGTCAATGGAGTTCTCCGCCATAGACTTTCAATGGGGAAACCGCCGTCATTGAAGTCTATGGGAAAAACCACAAATCTTTACCTTTGCCTACACTCCGTCTGGTTGATCGGAGAGGGCTGGGAATGGCCATGCATTAAAGCCGGAACCTTGGCTACATGCCACCCAAATCCCATCCCTCTGGTCATTCCAGAACCGGAGATATGGACTTACATTTTTCACCATTTCGCACTTAGCTGTTTTTACGCCACGCGGCTCTTCCCCATTGGAATCAATGGCCGGCGCCGCCATAGACAATGCATGGGCGCACGCCGCCATTGGATTCAATGGGACCTCCGCTCCGCCATTGAAGTCAATGGCGCGACCCTCCTCCTCCGCTCCCAGTGGGGGTCGTGTGTGGGGGTTCCTAGGGGCTAGGGGCAACAAGAATTTTATTCCCAGTTGCCCTAGAACCTAAGATTCCCACGCCAATTGTCATTGAACTTGACCGAAGTGATTAAACTCTTTTCAAAGACATTGTATCCGCTTTTGCGGTCTGCGGTTTGGATGGCTGCCAACCTTTCCTCGAGGCCGGCGTCGAGAGGAATCTCCATTGAAGTCAATGGCCCCATTGACTTACAATGGGAAATCGCCGCTCCTCCTCTCGGACGCCACCTGCTGGTCGTCGCTGGAAAACATGTCCAAAACCGCAACTTCTGCCATTAGAATGCATGGAATCTCAATGGTGACCTATGGAAGGCTGCAAAAGGGAGCCTGAAAAGGCGGGAAAAGGGAACAAAGGGCTGAATAAGCACTGAATTAACATTAACCCCTTCCCTCCCGCATCAACCCTAGTGTATGTGTTGGTGCAAACACTAGGATGAGACAATACATTTATACAGGGGAATAAACAGTTGGATAGCTGAAGCAAGGCAAAAACACATTACTGGACCCCAGTCCAGTTAACCCCTTGCTTCCCAGGTGAGAGTAGGGGGTGACCAAATGGGGTGTAACCCCTTTAATCCCAGGCCAAATCCCCTCTATCATGACACTACCCAAGTGAAAAATGGAAGTGCTTCACTTTAAGTACATTTTCGCTTTACATACATGCTCTGGACCCATTGCGTATGTTAATGCGGGGTATGCCTGTAACTGATCACAGTAATCATTATCATTGATCATATATGGGGCTTCAGAATATGCATCATGGCACATTAAAAAAAATGATGGTTAAGTTCCTGCTCTGAAGAGACTACCAACTAGTCCCTGGTCCAAGAGGGACAAAATAGATTGCCAGATGTCAGTTCACCCACTCCAAGGACCTCTGCTGCAAAGCGCAATCAATTATACAATACACACAGCTTTTGTTATAAAATAAGCAACCATATATACATAATTTAAGAAAGCCGTAGTGATTTAAGTGTTGCAGCAATGTGGGCTAAAATCATGAGACATTACATCGAAATTTCCCAATCCTTGCCATTATTTAAATGGCGCCACAAAAATAAGTGGCAGAATTATTTTGTTGAAATGAAAAAATGTTAAAATGAGTTTGTCCCTATTTTTGACTGCCGGAAGGGGTTATATGGGATTATTCTGCATTCGATGAAAAATAGACATTTTCCTTTTTTAGAAATAAAAATTCCTATGTATAAGAAGAATTGTATTTCCTCGCCCTCATGTTCGATATAATGGGTATGCTCTTAGAGGTGTGTATGGCAAATCGGGGGATAAATGCAGGTAAGTGTACAAAGGGTTACTCTGTGTAAATCTAAAGCGTTTGTCATGTTTATGCACCTGAGTAGAAAAGGGTGAAATGTCCTCGGGCGCGTCACTCTGCTTGCGGCTCCACGGCGTGTATTATATGCAAGGCAAAGGAGAGAGAGAAGGGCCACAGTGAAAAAAGACAGCTCAAAGTTTTGCACACTTTTTCATCAGGGTAGGGAGAAGAGGGGGGTGGGGTCTAAGGAGGGGTGAGAGATGAAGACAAGGGATGACTTATATTAAATCAGACTTGTTGACTGGGGACACACTCACAATAAATCTCTCAAAACTTGATTTGATGTCTCCTCCTCTTGTTGTAGTTATATGGACTGTAGGCGAGGAAGTCCTTTCTGATATATCCAGATTTCTGGTGTCTTGAACAGATATCTTCTCTTCTACGTGTAGTTAAATGGATTGAGGCCGAGGAAATGCCTCCTAATATCTTCCTTAGTAAAAGAATAAAAGGGAAAAAAATAGTGCAATACAATTTATTAACGAGTGAAAAATAGAGATTTAAAACTTACAAGCGACCGATCAATTCGAGCATAGGAAGGAGATGCCGCCAGACTCCACAGCTTGTCCCTTTCTGGGTTGTGGTGTCCCGTCTCGGCTGGTTCCCGCTTGGCAGATGTGGGATGTCTGTGGTTTTGGGTTGTAGGTGGCTGCAGTGTAGATGTCCAGCGTCTCGCCGTCTGCGCATGCGCATGCGCAGCGGAGCAGGGAAGCTTGGAACTGTCTGTACAGGGAAGATAGGCGGCCGGAGGAGGAGGACATAGCCTGTGCACGGGCTCTGGACATCTACAGTACACTGCAGCCACCTACAACCCAAAACCACAGACATCACACATCTGCCAAGCGGGAACCAGCCGAGACGGGACACCACAACCCAGAAAGGGACAAGCTGTGGAGTCTGGCGGCATCTCCTTCCTATGCTCGAATTGATCGGTCGCTTGTAAGTTTTAAATCTCTATTTTTCACTCGTTAATAAATTGTATTGCACTATTTTTTTCCCTTTTATTCTTTTACTAAGGAAGATATTAGGAGGCATTTCCTCGGCCTCAATCCATTTAACTACACGTAGAAGAGAAGATATCTGTTCAAGACACCAGAAATCTGGATATATCAGAAAGGACTTCCTCGCCTACAGTCCATATAACTACAACAAGAGGAGGAGACATCAAATCAAGTTTTGAGAGATTTATTGTGAGTGTGTCCCCAGTCAACAAGTCTGATTTAATATAAGTCATCCCTTGTCTTCATCTCTCACCCCTCCTTAGACCCCACCCCCCTCTTCTCCCTACCCTGATGAAAAAGTGTGCAAAACTTTGAGCTGTCTTTTTTCACTGTGGCCCTTCTCTCTCTCCTTTGCCTTGCATATAATACACGCCGTGGAGCCGCAAGCAGAGTGACGCGCCCGAGGACATTTCACCCTTTTCTACTCAAATCCATACAGAGGTTGGTGAATAACCTCTGAAAGACTCAGGCAGCGAAATCACTTTGTGGAAAGGACTGGAACCACATATTGAATAGTAGGCAAAATTCTTTTATTGGCGCAAACTTTCCTCTTTTTTCCCTAACGTTTATGCACCTACATGGGAAATGTGCTATTTACTTATTGATGTTTGAAGGATGAATTTGTAGCTCAATGTTCCAATAGCCCAACTGGTGCTGGGAAAAGTAGATACATACTATGTTGTGATACCTACAGGCATACACCGCATTAACGTACGCAATGGGACCAGAGCATGTATGTAAAGCGAAAATGTACTTAAAGTGAAGCACTACCTTTTTCCCACTTATCGATGCATGTACTGTACTGCAAGCCTCATATACGTGTATAACTGATGGAAATAACGCATGTGTAACAGGCTCTATAGTCTCCCCGCTTGCGCACAGCTTCGGTACAGGTAGGGAGCCGGTATTGCTGTTCAGGACGTGCTGACAGGCGCATGCGCGAGCTGCCACTTGCCTTTTGGGTGATATGGCCTTACTCGTGAGTGTACTTAAAGTGAGTGTCCTTAAAGCGGGGTATGCCTGTATTAGGAGATCAACATGCTGGGTTCTATGTTTAAGAAAGGGGTGTGTGCTGATGTATTTACATCAAGACCTTTTTTTCCTTTGTAAAACCCAACATATTTATTAAGTGTATTTCTACTGGTAACCTCCCTTTGGGGTTACTAGGACCTTAAGGGGTTTACTGGGTGGGCCCACACAGAGTAATGCCCCTTTCCTGTTACATGGTGCTGAGGTGAAGCAATAAACTAGACAAGTAACACAATCCACACGTTTCTTAAAGCAGCAATCCATCCGCGGCTTTTTTATTTATTTTTATTTTTTTTAACATGGGATTGAAGCAGGGGGTCACCGAAGCTGAACTCCGTTACTTTCAGCTCCGGGGACCCCCTGCTTCCAGAGATACTGAGCTCTGTTAGGGGTCCCGGCTGCCACTCCGGCTCAGCTAGCTGGGCTCACATAATGGCCACGTTACAAAACTCCCGCACCCTCCCGGCCAATAGGAAGCCGTGACGTCCTCCGGTGAGGCTTCCTATTGGTCCATGTGACTAATGTGGCTTTAAAATTTGCTGAGATACTAGCACCCCCATCAGAGGTCTGTATCTCGGGAAGCAGGGGGTCCCCATAGCCGAAATTAATGGAGTTCAGCACCGGAGAGCTCCTGCTTCAACCCTATGTTAAAAAATAAATAAATAATAAAGCGCATGAATTGCTCCTTTAATACATAGACTTTAAACAATATGCAAATGCAACTCCGCCCTAAGCGGCTCTCACTTGCTACATAAATCCCTAATTTCATCGCAGAAAGACACGGACGCCTTAAAATAGTGCAACTCAGATTAATACATAGACACTGCCTGACATAGGTATATATACACACGCGTCACGACACTATATCAACTTTGCACCCACATTTTTCCTTTGATATATAGAGCCTGCAGTTTTTCATAGATTAAAATATCATGGACAGTATGCTTTTGAAGAAGAGACCTCTGAGGTTTCAACAGCCCTAAATCTTAATTGCAAATGTTTTTCAACATGTCGGAAATTATTAAACCATATCCATGTTGGATGTTACATGGCAGATTGCTTTCCCCTTCTTTGAAATGGGCTCTTCATTATTTAGCACTGCTGACATGATACAAAAGTAGTAACATTATGCGCCCATCCAGAATATACAGATGTAGTCCATGTTACTGCGACCAGCGGGACACCCACAACGAACCAGCGTGAGAAGCAGCCCTTGTTTTTAATCAGGGGTAGAGTAGGAGGATCCAATGCGCACTCACATCCAGGTAATATGAAATAAAAGATAAAAGGACACAATCGTGTCATTCTGTGTGTAATCGATGTAGATAAAGGTGGTAGTGCACTCACATTTAGTAAGGTAAAAAAGGCATCTCGGTTAATCAGTTTAACCAAACTGTTGTTGAAGAACGTCTGATGTCAGGATACTTCTTGTGGTATATATAATCTCTGATGTCAGGACACTTCTTATGGTATATATAATCTCTGACGACAGGATACTCCCGATATCTCCCAGGCTCACGGGCAGCAGGATATTATGAGGATATTGAGAAATAGACACACATAGTGTAATACTGTATATGTAGATATATTCTATAGCAATATAGTATATCCACTCACATTGTGTGTACTAATAGTACGCCTATAGGTTGTTAAAGTAACCAACTTTTGATGTCTTATGGAATCCCAGGAAAAATCCCAGGCAAAAAAGAGGAAAAGGATGCAGGAAAAGGTAGAAAAAACTTTATGTATGAATAAAAATAAGCACTTACAGAGCTGTAGACATAAACAGCCTAAGGTAGTCCAAAACAAATGCAGCCCCACTCTCAGTAAAACCTAGTGCTGGCCATACACCAGGGGATACCACACTGAGGGGGTACAGAGCTTCAGACAGCTCCTCAAGGTCTATATAATGTCAGCAGCTGGCTCCAAAAATGCCTCAACGTGTTTCATCCGAATGGACTTCTTCAGGGGGCTTTGTACCCACAAAGGCCCCTGAAGAAGTCCATTCGGAGAAAAACTGATTAACTGAGATGCCTGTTTTACCTTACTAAATGTGAGTGCACTACCACCTTTATCTACATCGATTACACACAGAATTACACTATTGTGTCCTTTTTCGTTTATTTCATATTATCTGTATGTGAGTGCGCATTGGATCCTCCTACTCTACGCCATCCCCAGTGGTTGAAGAACCCACCTATCACCCTCTGCTGCACCTATCAACTTCTGCTATATCTTTAATCGGGACTATAAGTATCCTATTTATATTCACATTATTTTTTGCGCTCGTTTTCTTTTTCACTCTTGTTTTTAATCAATCGTGTGAGATGGGGATGGGGCAATAGTGTTATTTGACCCAAGGGAGCATGCCACAGGTTGCAGTAACGTTGGCTCCATCTTTATAGAAGGCATATAGAACAACAAGCTATGAACGACAAGCTACTGCTGCTCCGGACTCTCCCGTTCCTTTATCTTTCTGAACAGTTTCCAGGGATTTCTCTCTGCTTCATGACACTGGTTACTTAGCTGACTACTGTTTTATAGTTGTAACAATGTAATCTCAATGTAGCAGCATGCATTTTCATAAAACGATGATACTAAACACATTGTGTCCATCTGGTGTCATACAATGTAGGAGCATCATTCTGAACAGGGGATTGATTAAGATAAATCTAATCTCATGTCAAATGATTTGCAGTGTGGCATTAAAACATTGTTAGCGTTTTTGTGCAGGCAGGGCCATCGACAGGGGGGACAGCAAGGACTGCTGTCCCGGGCCCGGCGTGTTAGGGGGCCCGGCCTCTGCCCTCACAGTAATTCCCTGCTGGGCCCTGAAATGCAGCAGGAAGCAGAGAGGGGAATTCCTGCCTCCGCAGAGCCTCCGCAGAGTCTCCGCAGGTGGACGGGGCGTGGCTCAGGGGGCAGGGGCCTGAGATACAGGAAGTACAGAGGGAAAATCCCTGCCTCTGCAGGTGAGCAGGGCCTAGGTCAAGGGGCGTTGCTTGAGATGCAGCAGGAAGTACAGAGAGGAAATCCCTACTTCTGCATAGCCTCTGCAGGTGGGCGGGACCAAGGTCAAGGGGCGTGGCTTGAGATGCAGCAGGAAGTACAGAGAGGAAATCCCTACCTCTGCAGAGCCTCTGCAGGTGGGCGGGACCTAGGTCAGTGAGTGGGGCCTCAAGGACAGCAGGGTGTTTGTGAAGCTGCAGCCTGAGAGACAGGCTGGCAAGGGTGAGAGGGAGGGAAGGGTTAAATCATTGGGAGAAAAACAGACGTGAAAGGGAAGAAGATCGAAAGGACGCGAGAAAAAAAAGACAAAGAGAAAATAACGTGCCAAGAGAAATATGTCGGTGGGAAAAGAAAGACACGAGGGAGGAGAAAAGAGAGAAAGTATGAGATAAAACAATGTAAGAGAAATACATGCTGGGGGGAGAGAAAGATGGACTGGGGGGGGTAGAGGAGAGAGAGATAGGCTGGGGGGAGAGGATAGAGAGATAGGCTGGAGGCAGATGAGAGAGTGAGACTGAATGGGGGAGAGGAGAGAGATAGACAGGTGGGAGGACAGGGGAGAGAGACAGGCTGGGGGGTGGGGAGAGAAAAATACTGGCTGTGGGGAGGGAGGAGAGAGAGATATGCTGGGGGTGAGGGGATAGAGCGATGAGGGGGGAATAGAGAGATGATGGGGGATAGAGAGAGATACATGCTGGGGGATAGAGGAGAGAGACATGCTATAGGAGAGAGAGGGGGTGGGGAGGACAAAGACAGTCTGGGGGGGAAGGCATGCTGAGGGTTGGGGGGGAAGAAAGACATGCTGGGGAGAGAGGAGAGAGACATGCTGGGGGGAGAGGAGAGAGACATGCTGGGGGGAGAGGAGAGAGACATGCTGGGGGGAGAGGAGAGAGACATGCTGGGAGAGGGAGATATGCTGGGGGGAGAGGAGAGACATGGTGGGGTGGAGAGGAGAGAGACATGCTGGGGGGAGAGGAGAGAGACATGCTGGGGGGAGAGGAGAGAGACATGCTGGGGGGAGAGGAGAGAGACATGCGAGGGGGAAAAGAGAAACATGCTGGGAGAGGGAGATGTGCTGGGGGGAGAGGAGAGACATGGTGGGGTAGAGAGGAGAGAGACATGCTAGGGGTAGAGGAGAGAGAAATGCTGGGGGGGAGTAGGAGAGAGGCATGGTGGGATGGAGGGGAGAGTGACATGTTGTGGTGGGTAGAGAGGAGAGAGAAACACATACTGGGGTGGGGAAATGAGAGAGACATGCTGAGGGGGAGGGGAGGAGAGAAAGACCTGAGGGAAAGAAGAGAGGAGGGGAAAAGGCGGAATAACATAAAGGGTGTGAGAGAAAAACACTAGGGAGAAAAAGGAGAGACATAAGGGGGGAAAGCAGACCGAATGTGATGCAGTAACATTGGCAGGGGCCCCATTCTTCAAGTTTGTGCTTGGCCCCCAAAATTCTGTTAGCAGCCCTGTGTGCAGGGTGTATGTGTGTGTGCAGGGTGTATGTGTGTGTGCAGGGTGTATGTGTGTGTGCAGGGTGTGTTTGTGTGTGTGTGTGTGTGTGTGTGTGTGTGTGTGTGTGTGTGTGTGTGTGTGTGTGTGTGTGTGTGTGTGTGTGTGTGTGTGTGTGTGTGTGTGTGTGTGTGTGTGTGTGTGTGGTGTATGTGTGTGTGTGTGTGTGTGTGTGTGTGTGTGTGTGTGTGTGTGTGTGTGTGTGTGTGTGTGTATGTGTGTGTGGTGTATGTGTGTGTGTGTGTGTGTGTGTGTGTGTGTGTGTGTGTGTGTGTGTGTGTGTGTGTGTGTGTGTGTGTGTGTGTGTGTGTGTGTGTGTGTGTGTGTGTGTGTGTGTGTGTGTGTGTGTGTGCAGGGTGTGTGGGTGCAGGGTGTGTGTGTGTGTGTGTGTGTGTGTGGGTGCAGGGTGTGTGTGTGTGTGTGTGTGTGTGTGTGTGTGTGTGTGTGTGTGTGTGTGTGTGTGTGTGTGTGTGTGTGTGTGTGTGTGTGTGTGTGTGTGTGTGTGTGTGCAGGGTGTATGTGCAGGGTGTGTGGGTGCAGTGTGTGTGTGTGTGTGTGTGTGTGTGTGTGTGTGTGAGTGTGTGAGTGTGTGTGTGTGTGTGTGTGTGTGTGTGTGTGTGTGTGTGTGTGTGTGTGTGTGTGTGTGTGTGTGTGTGTGTGTGTGTGTGTGTGTGTGTGTGTGTGTGTGTGTGTGTGTGTGTGGTGTATGTGTGTGTGTGGTGTATGTGTGTGTGTGTTGAATTCCCTTCCCAGCCAGAGATGCCAGCAAAGCATTTCTTTAGTTCCTGAGAAAGGAATACCGTGATACAACTCTTGTTTTCAGAGAGCTATGCACAAGGGCATTCAACTGGACATTGCTTCTAAACAACCCTGGAGTCACCACTGCAGATGTCTACATTAACACGCCATTTGAAGAAGCAGCAGATGGTTGGAAAGCCGTTACTGAGAAGGCTATAATGATTTCCAATGGCAAAAACAGCAAGTGGCTTTTATGTATAAATGATGGTCCCCGTATGGTAAGCATAATTGAATATTTGAGACCTAAATCTAATTATTACAGTCAGGTCCGACATAACCAAATCCAATTAAAAGTGCGGTTGAGCTTTCGAATAAATAATTCAATAGGTTTTACATAACTAAACATTTTTGAACTTTAAAGTTATTTCACAGAACAGACATGAATAGTGACTTATATTATTCTCGGCTTTAATCTGTTAAATATGGATTCAAATCCCATTACAACCAAAGTTATAGCGCTGGGGTCCACCGAGACGGATCACACAGATGCCTAGCCATTTAAACAGATGAAAAGTTGTTTTAAATAGACAGTGACATTATGGATAATTATTACTTGTCATAATGTTTAAAGGTCCGTGAATAATAAAGCTTTCTATTCTCTCCCAATCTGACCCTTTCAACAGAAAACCGGGCCACGTATTTTAAAATGATGTCTGTATTGGCTTTGAATATTGTCTACAACATTACTTCAATAAATGTAAACCTTTTAAAAAATAGCGAGGCAAGGCAAACAGCTTTGAAGAATTAAAAATGTATCTAGATCAAACAATAAAACACATCAGCGCCCGCTATTAACCCTTTCTTTTTGAGAAGTATCAGCAACATATTACCAAAGCCTCTCTGGCAGAGGGCGAGTGAGATATTAGGGCAGAAATCCTTTCCAAAATGCTAAACCCTATCTATACTATCATTCAAAAAGGTTGTTTGGCTGTACAAACCCACACGCTTATTCCTAGAGCCACCAAACTTGGCATGCTATCTAACAGCATCAAAAGGAAGAGTGGAGGTGGGGTTTTGGGATGTTTGGCCCATAGTTTCAGGTAGCCCCCGAACAAATGTTCATAAAAACGTTGTTTTTCTTTCACTCTAGCTCCTCAGGGAACTGATCGATTAACTTCAAATTTGGAAAGTAGGTACATATTTGGAGAAGACATTATCAGTCTACAAAGCACCATTTCACCACAACACCCAGCCACTGGGTGTTGTACCTGGTAGGCTATATATCTGGCAGGTGACATCATACTGGTGACATCATGATGGGAGTCAGATAGCTATAAAGTTTACCCAGAAATCAGACTGTAACAGGGCCTTAACCCCTGTCTAAAAGGCATTTTGAGGACATTATTAAAAATGTAATTAAATGGAAAAGAAATGCCACATATGGTGTTTTCTTATGTATTGCGTAACCCTGTTCCAGTCACAGGACTCTATCCAGAGTGTCAACTCCGCTTAGCAGGAGATAATTAGTTACTCTGTATATAGGTAGCTATATTAAAGTAACCATCCACATAGCAATTAAATTAAAACTAGCCCAGGGATGTAACTCACCAGTTTACAGAAAATACTAGCTAACTGTGCTTGTGAAACACATACACTAGCAACAATTAGGTCAAATGGTCTATGCTCTAGTGTTGGATGTCCTTAATTGATTGTTATGATCTATTGATAGGATCAATGAGCTTTTCTTGTTCACAGTGCCTGAGTTAGAGGTTTGTATAATAGCAAGAAATACTCAGTCAGTATAGAGGTTGCTCTATGGCAATAGTGTGTTATGTGCACCTGCTTTGTGATGCTACCTATTGCAGATCACTTCGAGCGGTAATGGAGTGTTTACCAGTCATACATGTAGTATGTTACAGCGGGGATAGGATTTGTTTGCTGCTGCAAGGTAAGTGTGGATACTGTAGCATTAGTTGCACATACCAGTACTACCAGTAAGGCTGCATCTTTAGTATTATTATGTTAACACCGAAGTACTGTAGGATGCAAGAAACAGGAAAGTGTGGCAGAGCACAACAAAAAGTATCCAGAAATGAAGAGGAAAGTGCAGTATCCATAAAAAAAATATTAATTTATTGGTACCTTGACAAAGCCTTGCTACTTTTTTCCACAATGACAAATAAAAGAATATTTTTTACAGATACCGCACTTTCCTCTTCATTTTTGGATGCTTTTTGTTGTGCTCTGCCACTTTTTCCTGTTTCTTGCATCCTGCTTCATCCTGGAGGAGAACCTTGGAATCCGGATACACATGGACGCTGCAGCATACCAGTGAGTCTTTGCTTGCTACATGTTTTTCCGTTGTGAACTTAAGGACATTTGGTACAATCTAGAGTGAATCAATTGTTATGGTCTCTGGACAAATTGTGTACATATTCTCACTAATGAGTTGTGGGTTTACCATCCAGGACTTTACACCCAGGACCTGTCTTCAATCAAAGTTATATCACCAAGGGGTCACCTTATAAGTATCCATTTATATGCATATTATTATTGCTCTGTATTTGGTCTTTAGCATTACGCATCTATAGTTACTAGTTAACACCGAAGTACCCTGAGTATAAATGCAATACACTTCCATGAAGAGTAGCACGTTTAAGGTACATCAAATAATTAAAAAA
Organism: Ascaphus truei; assembly: GCF_040206685.1. Taxonomy (NCBI): domain Eukaryota; kingdom Metazoa; phylum Chordata; class Amphibia; order Anura; family Ascaphidae; genus Ascaphus; species Ascaphus truei. Next base: position 43,278,859 of record NC_134498.1, read on the forward strand.
TGTATTAGATCAAAGTCAATGTGGATAGGCAAGTGTTGTACTCTCACCTGGTTCTTCCCGGAAGAAGTCGTGATTTCAAACGATGAAACGTACGTCAGGTAATCCTACCGGCAGCTTCGGACCAACACTGCTCGCTCACGCCGCAAACAACGTCACTTCCCCGAACAGATCCCTCTCTGCAGTTCGATGTCCGCAGCCTCACGTGACGGCTACTTTGTGGACATCAAACTACAGAGAGGGGTCTGTTCGGGGAAGTGACGTTGTTTGCGACGTGAGCGAGCAGTGTTGGTCCAGACTATTTACATCCTCTACACCCAACTGTGTAACCAGAGCTCTCCGACATTATCCCTTGCTTTTTGGGCAATTGTGAGTTTATTTATTTATATACTATTACTGTCATTATTTTAGCATTGTAATCATTGCCTCGCTTTGGTTTTATTGTGTATGTTAACCCTTTGTTTTTTTTTAAATAAATATAATGTTTTAGCTGCTCTGTGCGCCTTCTGACAATCTTTTTCTCTGTTTTGTGAGTCTCCTGCAAAGGAACTCACTTCTTTATAGCGGTTAGTGGAGTCCCTACGGCAGACGGCTGCAAGAGTTTAAGCTTTACAGTGCTCTATTACTTTGGGACAGGACCAGCACGGAGCGACACTTCTCTTATGCCGGCAGCTCCAGTAAAAACTTATGGAGCGCGGCTAGAGGTTCCACTGCTAACCGACACTGACCCGGTCTTGAGCTGTGGACTTCACCAACTAACCAAGTGAGTGAGTTTACAACACTCGCCTATCCACATTGACTTGCAGCATCACCCCCCACACAACTGTAGTTCCAGAATCCAAACCCCATTTATTGTTATTGATTTCAACGTGAGTTAATTGGGAAACTTGATGGATGCCAATAATATAAAAGAGCTGTCAAGATGAGCAGGCATTGTAGAACGCCTAAAGATGGCAAAAAAAAAACCTTACTCCCGAGGACTTGTGCAAAAATCCAGGGTGGGGTTTTATTATACTGTAAGATCGACGTTTCTGTCCTGTCTTGGACCTTGGTCAAGACATCTAGACCAGGAGTGGCCAACTCCAGTGCTCAAGGGCCACAAAAAAGGTCAGGTTTTAAGGACGTCCCTGCTTTAGCACAGGTGGCTCAATCAGTGGCTCAGTCAACGACTGAAAAGTAGACCAAATGTGATTATGTCGTAACATTGGAAGGGGTCCCAATCTTCAAGTTTTTCCTGGGCCCCAAAATTCTGTTAGCGGCCCTGTGTGCAGGGTGTATGTGTGTGTTAAAATCCCTTCCCAGCCAGAGAGGCCTGCAAAACATTTCTTTAGTTCCTGAGAAAGGAATACCATGACACAACTCGGTCAACGACTGAGCCACTGATTGAGCCACCCGTGCTTATGCATGGATAGCCTTAATATCTGACCTATCCTTGGGGACTGGAGTTGGCTACCCATGATTTAGACCAAGGTCCAAGACAGGACCGAAGCATCGACCTAATAATAAAACCCCACTTTAGATTCTTGCACAAGTCCTCTGAAATGCGTTTTGTTTTTTTTGTCATCCTTAGACTTTCTAAAAGGCTAGTCCATTTACCAGTGGAAAACCAAGCGCCCGTGGCAGCCGTACTGTGGGTTTTTTTGTGAGTGCACCTTATATCAGAACTGTAAGATGAGCATATCTTTTACCAAAAAAAAAAAAACATTTCTACGTAAACCCAATGGAATTTTTATCTTTTGCAGCATTATTTTGACATCAGAATTTTGTCCCAGTTTTGTCCCAGAGAGACTTTAATAAATGACCCACTTTATCGCCAACCATGTTACTGAAGCATTGTGAATACAGAACCTCCTTAACCCCGTCCCTACCAGAGGTAGTGGAAGCAATGTCGGGAATGCGCTGTCCGTTCTCACGGGTGCTGCAGCTATTTCTGCTTGTTCCCTCTTGTGTTCTCCCTGTCACTTGCTTCTATACAATGGATAGCTGAAAACAATATTGCTGCTCTAGGCTATTATCACAGGAACCCTTCTGTTTCAACAGCACTTCATGATAATCAGTTTCCCATTCCTTCCACTTGTGTAGTGTACGATAGTAATGTATTCCTATCCTTGGAGTAATTTACTCTTCTCCACATGAATGCAATAAATAGTGTCAATAGCCTGGATTTCTGTCTGACTGACAGCCATGTGCAATGATTAAAAGAAAAAAAGAAGATGAAGCATTTATATTCATATTAAACTCCCCGAGATCCAGTGATCAAGTGTTTCTGTAACGCTCATTAGAAGCAGGGCGTGGGAGCGAGGCACAGACTGTTTGCAAAGTTAGTGTTAAGCAGCTGTTGTCTGCAAAATGGGACTGAAAATGTATTGTTGGCACCTGTGAGACCATACTGTAGCACTTGTTTTCGGTGCTTCTTTCAAATGAGAGCTTAAAATCTTTAACTCTTACTCTGCCAGAGAGGCGATGCTTTGCTGATCATTCTGGTAAAGAAAGGGGATAATACTCAACAGTAAAAAAAAATATTTTTAAATAACCGTAGTACTCAAATGCAAAAAAGAGATAAAACACAGAAAATTGCTGATGTCAAAAAATGTAACTTTAATACATGGAGAGATGTAAACAGACACAGAAGTCTATTCTCATGGCTCCGAAAGTCGTCATTGGTAAACCGCGTGGTTTGGCATGCCCAGAAGTAGCGGAATGACCTGAGCTGGTGATAACGCCATCCCCAGTCTGATTTATGGGTTTTGCTCTCTCTCTGCCAAACCCATATTCAGGCTCCGGATCTAACTTGCAATATCCATGTCGCCCCCCTTGAGGTGGCGGGAAAAAAATGCGAGTTTTTTTCAACGGTTTGCAGAACAGAGCTACGAGAATAGCGGTTTTAGTAAAGAAATATGCGAGTTTGGGGCTTTTTTGACCGACTGATCGGATTGGCAGATCCGGAGTGAAACCGCTTCTAAAAAAAAGTCATTTAGACACGGATTGGACATGCGAAAAGGGCTTAAAGCATAACAAAACGTGCCCCGCCCACAGGAAAGGGCTCTTTAGCAGCGGTTTGTCACACTTCGGAGCTACAAGAATAAGTCCCACAGAGAAGCCCAATGTTTTGGGATAACCTTTGTCAGATAGAGAAGAAACGCTTTTTTTACTGCTGAGTATTGCTTGATGGGATCACGGATTGCTATCTAACCCGTTCCAGCGCTGTCTCTGAATTCATACAGACATGAAGTAGCCGAGTGCCGCCATTGTTATTTTTTGTTATAGCAAATGGGGAATGTCAAACCAGTCAGAAATACATTCCAACTGTTCTGTTCAGCAGCAAAGGGGTTATAATGTCCAAGATCAGTGTACAGTATGTATCAGGGGTGGCCAACTCCAGTCCTCAAGGGATTAGGGATATCCCTGCTTCAGCACAGATGGCTCAGTCGAAGATTGAGCCACCTGTGCTGTGGCAGGAATATCCCTAATATATGGCCCTGGAGGACTGGAGTTGGCCACCAGTGGTATATATATCTTTCACACACACACACACACACACACACACACACACACACACACACAATGTGTGCTGCATCCTTTCTCACTATGCTTCAAAACATTAGCACATAGCTAATGAGTGTGATCACTGTAATATATAGATTTCGGGGATAGACCAGAAAATTGTTGCATACAAAAAATTAGTGTTACACATATACGCATTGATATAGAAATAAACGTTTCCGCTACGCAACTGCTTTGACTACACCTAATTTTGTGGAAGAAACAAATTATTCTGTGGGTTCCTGAAAAAAGTCTTGTATTACACCTTTGTTTTAGTACCTTATTATATATTTTTTTTCATTTTTTTTTTATTTATTACCTCTTGTAGTGTGACAGAAAATAACACATTACAGTGTAGCTTGTGCAAAGGGAATTTAAACAGAATAATGTTTCTTTATCTATTGATTTTTTTCTTAATAGAAATAACTAAGAGAGAACACGTTTGTAATTTCATTAATTTGGCCCACTGCTTAGGGAATAGTAGAATATATCTACATATAATCCCCTCCTTGCAGGACGCGTGTCTTCCACACCACCGATTAATCACGGTTCCACTGCCACAAACAAACAAGAGTGAAATGTCATGAGTGTACATGTAGAGGTCCTGAAACATTTTACAATCTGTGCTGACCGATGCTGTGAGTACTGTATGTGTACAGACGAGTCAGTGGCCATTCTGAATACATAGTAACACCCGCACTAGTTACTTGCTCACACAGTGTTACTGCTGATTTAAGGCATAGGTCAGCAGTCAATTACAGAACAACCCTCTCTGGCTTCAAGGGGCTGATACCGGCTGTGATTGAGCATCTGCATTCTATAAGGATCATGAACATACCACAGTGGTACAGAAGTTGTCCTTCACAGTATTATACTGGCTGTATATCCAAGCCTTCATATCATCTACAATATATTTTGGAAAGTTGTTTGTCTGTTTGCTAGACATTTGGACACCTCTTAAGATATTGTAACCACATTTTGCATGATGGTTCCTGAGTTCAAGAAGCAGGTGTTTGTCGATGTTTGGATACAATTCACAAATGACATCACTGATGACATCACAAATGGCATGGTCCCATCACACAACCCTCAAGCTACCACTTCATCTTGGTCACTCTGAGAATCCAATTTGCAACATTAGCAAAAATACAGGAGCAGCCAAAGTTCTTCACGAGCGTGAGATCCTTGTTTGGGACAAGAGTGCAATGTCCCACAAACACGCAGCTTTAGAGGTGCTCGATCGAACACTTCAGGACCTCAGAGGCAATGAAATTATTATGGGTGGAGTTGTTGTTTTAGGGATTTCGCATTAAGTAACTAAAAACTTAAATCATCCACTTATAAATCTCAGTATCTTTAGGTTTCTTAGAATTCCCGAGAAACGCCAGAGACTTTCAGCTAGTAACATACTGTATGTATGAGGTGCATGTGCCAACCTTGTGGCAGAGATCCACCTTATATCAGCTAGTTCTAGTGGGTAACGTTTGGGAGAAGTCAGAATTACATCATTTGGGAAGGGATGGTTAATTCTGATTTTGAACGCTGCTGTTGCTACAGATATAGCAAGACTCTTTGTCCTCAGTGCCACAGACGAACAAGCAACAAAGTCAGCTGCGCCGAGGACAGTGTCTGCCACAATGGGACCCCTTACAGCGTTAAACCTTCGTGCCGTGACTGTGACACTGAAGTCAGTAAGTTTTGCTACATCTGTAAAGGAGGCACGGACTGATAAACAAGCAAATGTTTGCGAATTTGAAGAGGAAACCATCACCTCAAGAGACAATATACAGCGATCTAGGACAGTTGGTCGTGAGCGTTTCCGGTGACCAAATCTCCACCGCCGTTTCGTCACAAGTGACCTCGCCGCAGGGACACTCAGCCACCGGCCGCTTTGCCGCTAAGATAAGCCCCTAACTTTAGGCCTTACCCTAAAACCCCCTAAACTTAACCACTAATAATAATGCTACCCACTACCCTAAAAACCTTAACCCCTTACCCTAAAACCCCTTAAGTTAAGCCCTTACAATAACCGCTAAAACCTTTCAAATTAACTCTCTACCCTATCCGCTAAAACCCCTAAATATAACTCCCTACCCTAACCGCTAAACCCCTAAATATAACTCCCTACCCTAATCGCTAAAACCCCTAAAGTTAACCCCCTACCCTAAAACTTACCCTATAGTAGAAGCGGCTGCCGGCAGAGCGGCTGCGGCGGAGGGTCTCTATGTGGCGAACGCCGGCAGGGACTCGGTCGTGGTGGGACGCTCATGACCAAATGTCCCATTCTGGTATACAGTATGTCCAAAAAAAGGGTTTCCAAGCCTACAAATAAATACTTAGAGTGTATGTGCAGTTTCTCCCGGGAACATGTATTACTTGTGGAAACCTCCTGGTGTTGTAACACAACACAGCACCAACACATTAGTAATCTCTAAATGCTCATTTTCAACGTATAGTATCAAACATTTTTAAATGTCCTCTTTAACATACTGTAGTACTGAAGCTAAAGGACGACGAGGAAAAACAAAAAGGGGAAGAAATTCAATGTATTCCACATACTGTATAATGCAGCCCAGCATCTTCCAACAAAGGCAAAGGAAGGGCGTGATCGGCGCTTTGTGATAAGATACCATGCAATATTCCGAAGGCCAAGGTTAATAAGAGGATTCAGAGGGAAAGAGAGGCCACAGGCGGGCTGATAACGGCTTTGTACGAGTCGGCAGAACACGGGTTATGGAACAGCATACGATGAAATGACTGGTGACAGAAATGTAGCCGGCCTAAACTAAAAGATGCAAAGCTATCAGAAAGCCACCAAATTGATTTGGAGATAATACTGGAGAGAGACGGTGATACCTTTTAGCTGAGCTTTGCAAATAACAAAAAAAAACAGTAGGGTGTGTAAAAGCAGCTGTTTTACCCAAATGCTGCAACATTTCAAAAAAGAGCAGTAACGCTCCTAAGGCCAAGTTCCCAGTGGCCGCTGCGCCGCGCGTTACATGAGCGCGCCACACAGCACAGCCCTCTATAGGGCCGGCCCCAGTGGCGTGTGTGGGTGCTCAAAGCGTCGTGGCGCGTACGCTGACAGGGAAGACAAGAATTTTGTCTATCCTTTCCACGACACTTTCACGTGGCCGGCGCGCACCCATAGAAGGGCAGATATGTCCCCTTCATGGCCCCGCCCCCCCTCCCACGCTCCCCTAGAGCTTCCCTACAGACCGCCAATCGCGGCTTTAAACTGTGCACGCGCCGGCAGGTCGCCAGGCGAGCATGCTGCAGGTGAGACTGGGACCGTGGTCTAACCCCCACTTAATACAAATCCCGAGAAAGGGACAATTTTACCTACGTTTAATCACCGCTCTTCCAGGGGCCTTTTGTGCTCCGGTGCCAGCTAATTACTTTAAACCGTCACAGATTAATCAGTGTACAATTAATGACAGAATCACAAGTTTGTCCCACCTGGGAGTAAAAGTCCTTAAAATGCCTTAAAATGCAAGTTAAAAAGCTGCGACCAAATTCAGCTGTAAGGAGCAGCACTCCAATTGCACGAGCACTTTACATAATAATCAGTTTCAGCCATAACGGAGACTTAATGTGTGCTGGAAATACTAATCCAGCCTTGTTTTCTGCTACTGAAAGTTGGACGGTGCGTCTAGTCTAAAGTTTATGAAAAGATTCATGGATTCCATCTATTGTTCTGTTGAAATGTGCTGCAACTTACAGCCCCGATTATGCTTCTCATACGCTTGCCCATTATTTCTAAGCCCTTAGCGGGTTTCTCTGGAGATGCAATTACACTGTAGAAGAGAACCGAGAAGAACCGAGGGAGCTGTTCAACTGGGTCCGGCATTAAGAGTGCTTTTTAATATTCTCAAGCAGCTGTACAGATCTGTGTAGCCCAGATTCTAGTGCACTTGTATCTGCCAACCTGCTCTAGTTTTCCTTGTTTTTGTATATATTCATGTAAGCTTTCCACAAAGCAACATGTGTTTATTTGATAATGGTTCTTTTAGGAGTTACATACAGTAGATACTATACACCTTACCATCTGTGTGTACTGTATTCTACTAATAAGCTTTTTCACCCACTGGAAGAAAGCCAGTCATTTAGTACTAATTAGTCAGATGAGGACTGCTTAATTTGAAGATCGTTAATGGGACTTTGCGCTCCATTTTGAATTATCTTCTAAGTTCTGTTTACAACTCAATTAAAATACCTAATATGTGTTGTTGGAAATAGCTTTTAAATGTATTCACACCTGAGTTTTTTACATCGTGTGGACCTTTTTGGAAATGCTCACTAGAGAGTTGACATGTATTTCAATTGGGTCAAGAAAAGAAAAACGAAATATGTAAAAATGAGGAGAAAACCAACCACTTACTTGGGTAAATATGAATGATTCTTTCAATGTTGTTTTTAATTCACTTTTTTTACTACTAGCTCCAAATCTTTCCCTTTTCCTGATTATATTAAACACATGCAACATTAAATGTTACGCACTTGTTATGTTAAATCAAAGCTATAACGTTCATGGCTGTGTATATGAAAACCCACAAAGCGATAACAGTGCCAGAGACGGAGGAGAATGGTGACACATGTAAAGGCCAAGCAACCAGGCTCAAGAAATGTCTCAATATTTAAAGACAGGTCCCCTGAGCAAAGAACGCCCGGTGAGGTTTCCTCCACGGCGACACCGGAGTTCCCCTGCACCTCTGTGTTTTCCCACTTTCATCAGGGCCAAGCACAACGGAAGCCATCTGGACCTGGGGCATCGGGAGTGAGGAGTGTCATCCTATTTTCTTCCCGGACCCTGGGACTCTAGCTCAGCAGTACACCACACCTGTGATAAGGTTTTTCTAACTGTGATTTTACCCTATGTTTTGTGAGTGTGCATTTTTAAGGTTTCTTCAACCTAGTCATTGTAATAAATTGTATTACACTAGGGGGCATGCGCTTCTGTTTTTTGTTTTATATATATATGTATGAAAACGTTTGTGATCCCTTTAGGATTTTCACATATTTCAAACCTAAAATGTTATTCAATCTCAATCTAAGTCCTAATAATAGATAAAGATAACCTGATCAAACAAATGACACAAAAACATAATACTTTTTCAACATTTAGTTATCCACAAATGATGCAACATTCAATATCCACGTGTGAAAAAGTATGTAACCCTTTAGATTCAGTACCTGGTGGCACCCCCTTGAGTAGCAATGACTTCATCTAAGCGTTTCCTGTAACTGCTGGTCAGTCTCTCTATATTGGTTTTGAGGAATTTTGGCCCATTCCGCTTTACAGAACTGCTTTAACTCGGTGATATTTGAGGGCTTCCTTGCATGGACAGCTCGCTTCAAGTCCTGCCACAAAATTTCAATGGGGTTTAGGTCCGGACCTTGACAAGGCCATTCTAAAATGCAGAATTTCTTCTTCTGCAGCCATTCTTCTGTAGATCTGCTTGTATGTTTAGCATCATTGCGTTGCTGCATGATCCACTTTCGGTTCAGCTTCAGCTCATGGATGGATGGCCTGACATTCTCCTCTAAAATCTTCTGCGTCAAATGACGCTGCAACATCACGTGGTGACGCTTTGTCATATAAAACCTAGTGGATATTTAAGAAAAATACTGGTTTTGATACAAGAAGGTTATCATAGAAAAATAATGGAATTTGCATAATTATCATTGGGGTTCACAAACTTTTTCTCGGCACCGATATACAGCTGAACCCCGTTATAATGCGGTCCTCGGGGTCCACAGAATGAGACCGCGTGTGAGGAGTTACCGGCATCTGCAGCTCTCTCCTCTCCTGTGGTGTAGCAGGTAGGGAACTGGTACTAGCATATGAAAGGTCCTGGGTTTGATACCTGTATGATATGGTATAATGTATTAATTATTTTATTTGTATTATAATGTATAATTTATAAATTATTATTTTATTTATTTTATAATTTATAAATTATTATATAAAATAATAATTTATAAATTATACCAAATCATACAGGAATCAAACCCAGGACTTTTTATATGCTAGTACCAATTCTTTACCTGCACAGGGCTTGTGTGATGTCACAGACTCTAAAAACAAACTTAACATATAGTACACAGTGCAGTCCATATTATTTTATAATTTATTATATAAAACGTATTCATGTTCAATTCCCACACGTGTGTGTATGTATGTATGTATGTGTGTGTATGTGTATGTGTATGTGTATGTGTATGTGTGTGTGTCTCCGTTAGCAATAAAGCATTGAATGTTTAAAAAATAAATAATATGGAGATGTTTTTAAATCAGGAGCCACGCTCAGACCGCGTTATAAGCGGATCGCGCTGTAACGGGGTTGAGCTGTATATATATATATATATATATATATATACACACACACACACACACACACACATATGTATATATGTGTGTATATATATGGTGAGGCAAGATGGCTACACACACTGGTTAGTGTGTATGTACAGGCAGATGTGTTGCACGGTAAAAAAAAATGATAACTGTAAGCCTATAACGATCACAGCTGTGATCCAAAATACCAGTTCGGCACAGAAGTAGAAAAAATAAAGTATTTATGAAGGCCAACAAGCAAACATTTAGCCCAACATTTTGGTCCCCAGAGCGGCCCCTGAAGAATATCCCCAGCTGTGATCCTTATAGATGTGTGTGTGTGTCATATATATATATATATATATATATATATATATATATATATACACATACATACACTATATATATATATATATATATATATATATATATATATATATATATTATACAGACACACACACACATATACATACACACATATATACATATATACACACACACACACACATACGTACATAAAGGTATAATTGCATATACATACACACAAAATGATTAATAGTTTATGATGAGAAATGTAGGCTGAGTGTAATTAAGAGCATCTTATTGGCAGCAAATTGAGAAATATATTACAATGGGTGCACTGGGAAGTCCAAAGGTCCAATGTGGTTTTCTCTGGCAGAGAGTCCTTAGCATACAGTAACTCCTTAGTGAGGCCTGCAACACATTACACTGCAATGTACCACCATTCTCTCCAACAGCTAAAACGTTTATGGTTCACTGAAGCTCTGTTTAAGGCTTAGAAACCATGAGTGACACACTCATACCTCCTTTCTACTGAACAATTGATTTTGTTTTAATGGTATATCCTCAAGGGCCTATTAGCCGAGGTGAATGAGGGATTTTCCATTCGATACTGTTTAATATATCAGACTCGACTACTTAAAGACACAGCTCTCTTCTCACCCCCACTGTCTAGTTGTCATTCTCATTCTACCAAGTCTCGCTCTCCTACACAACTCATTTATCAACGTGGAGTCTCAATGGAGGCCACTACTTTATAAAAAAATAAATGCTATAACTCTATAGACCTCCATGGGATTTAACCTTGACAGACTGCATATTGTAACATTTGCAGCTCTGGTAAATGACATGGCAGAGAGCAATGCAAAGACCATACAGGTCTTGAGAGGAAAGGCTACGAGCGATTGGCTGTGTATCCTATTATATAACAAGCTCTGCGTTCTTCACACTGTTGAGAAAATTGGCACGCAAAGTAAAGTAATCTTGGGAGAAGCCACTTCATCGGCTATTGTCAAAAGCTGGAAACGAAATATAAATCTAAACATACTCGTACGGAAACTGAAATGAATAAATCGCCCAACCTACAAAGTCTACACCCCCACACCCCTTCCGAGCGTTTGTGAATTTTACGTAGGGCATCACTGACATTAATAGCGAGAATTACATGGTAACTGCTATAGTTGTATGGGGTAATAAGTAGTGGGTTTTATTTCTCAAATGTGGTATACTCCAAACATACATTTTCATTATATTTTAAACTAGATGGTTAAAGCCCATCTTCGCACGGGTTACTGTAATCAAGATCAATAATAATCAATTGTGTTTCTCTTTCCCACCCTCCTCTCTCTACCACCCCCCACATCTCTTCCCCCCCCCCCCATTATCACTGTCCTTTAATACCTCATGTTGTCCCCAATTCTTTCTGCATCTCTTCCCTTCTTCAGCATTCTTGCTTTCTCCTACATGTCAACTGACTTCTTCTTTATCTTTCTTCATCTGCTTTCTGTGTAAACTAGCTGACTTCCCTTATCTGCCACCAGGTTATGCATATTATGATGTCACATTCCAGATACATACTGTAGCCTACCAGGTACAACACCTACTGGCTGACTTGCTTGTCAAATACATTTTAATTAAAAAAACAAATAGCAAGGTGCACACCCCAAGCGTCCCCTTAGTATGCCTGCAAAGTTTCAGTTATCTAGGTTACATGTTCTTGGAGCTATGGCCCTGACAGACAGACGGACAAACAGACAGACTCTCCTTTATTATTATAGATGTGGAAAGACTCCAAGGGTCAAATTGGGTTGGTATTACCGTGCCAATGCTCTTCCATTCATTTAAACTAAGCTGTAATACTGTAATCCACTCTTCAAATAATGCATGCCATCTATTCACAGCACAGTACGTTTCTTTCATCTTGGGATCTGTTTACTTTGCCTAATATTGTTTCGCACTCCTGCACTTAAACCGATCAGACACGGTACTTCAACAATGTTATAAAAACATGGAAATAGTAGATTAAACAGGGAATTATTAATTGGATTTGCTCTGACACAATTACATTGTTACACTGATGTTTGTGACTAATTTAAATCAAATACATTTCTCCCCTCACTTCTGCAGTTAGGTATTGTAGAACCGCTGCTCTCGAATTCTATCCCTTTTGATAGCAGATGGAATAAGTTACTGGATTTACTGTACAGGGTCACAATTGCCCATTGTTCTTGGAGCAGTTATTTGAACCTCACAGACTTATACTTTCCGCATTTAGTGTGCCAATTCTCAGAGATTGAACCAATTCTGGAGACCTTAAGTGATTCCAGATAATTAATGCTGGGGAAACCCAAGCCTAAAATTGTTCATATTCCTTTTAGACAAAGTCAGTGGTTACCAAACCTATTGTGGGGCAGCCCTGGAAATACAGGGCTACAGGAACAATCAGTACATTTACAAATAAAGGTGAGTACACACTTTGCTCATATTGGCACACATCCACAGAGGTCTGCTGACGCTAATACCGGCCATTATCAAAATCATTAAGGGCTGTTATTTTCCCTGAGTATTAACGAATATCCACAATACCTAATTATATGCAAAAATAACGGCTGTTTTATACCTCATTAGCACAGGCTTAACACCATGTTAAGTTACTGTACCACTGCCTTGCGTTAGATTGAAATAACATGGCTCTCTTTATATCTGTTTTAATCGAAAGGTGGCGCTACTCCCATTCAGACTCTGAAATACGGTGAAAGATGGAGGGAGAGGGGGAGGGAGAGAGGGAGGGAGAGAAGGAGGGAGGGGGAGAGAGAAGGTGAGAGAGAGGTGGAGGGAGAGAAGGAGGGAGGGGGAGTGGGCGGAGGAGAGAGAAGGGGAGAGAGGGGAGAGAGTATGTGAGAGAGAAGGGGAGACAGGGAGAGAAAGAGGGAGGAAGAGAGAGCAGAAGGCAGGGAGGGAGGGAGAGAGAGAGAGAGAGAGAGGGGGAGACAGGGAGAGAACAAGTATTAGTATAGTATTGTAAGAGATGTGTGCAGAGGTATACTAACGGAGACCGATTTGGGTGAAATGAAAACATGGCTTTATTGAGCCTGTTCCTTTAAACAAAGTACAGCATAAACAAACAAAATAAACAAAGCAACACACACCTATCCCTGTGTAAGGGCTAACTCACTCCCCTGTCCCTATCTGCAAGACTGGGAAGAAAAGCCCCTTACCAGCCTATCACCCCAAAGTCTCAAGCGGTACCTTAACGCAGGTGGCCCTTCAGGTCGGTGGTGTCTGGGTGCCTTGGTGTGTGCTAAAGACTCTCTCCTGATGTCAGCACAGTTGTGTGCTAAGGAGTCACTCTTAGCAGTTTCCCACAGGAGGCTTTTCTAGAACTCTGATTCGCCAGGTGGAGCCTGGTTAATTGACTGGTTGCAATTAACCAGCTCCCTGCTGGATTCCTCAGAGAATTTAGAGGCTGTTTTACAATTATCTATCTCTATCGTTCTCTATCTCTAAACCCAATTGACAGGGTCTGCATGGGAGTAATGCCACCTCTAGGCATCACAACTACCATCTCGTTAAGTCCCTGCGTTACCGGCGCCCTGTGGATTGGTGTTGGAGCAAACAGCTCTTTTGCACATCATTAGCACCAACGGCCATTATAGTTAACGCAATGCCCTTTCCGGACCGAAAACAACACTAATTTCTTATTTTGTTTTTGAAGGTACATGGTAGCACGTAACAAGCATTGGCTATCCCCAAAATATACCAGGGGGCCAAGAGGAAACATTCGGGAACAAGTGATGTAGGTGCCTAAGCCCACCAGCCATGGAGAAGCTTTATCACTGCATATTGAACAAGGGTCTCCATGTTTAATCAAAGCATCATGTATTCACTTGTACTACAAACTTTATACATTTCCACACAGAGAAATAACTAGGAAGCAGTTATTCAAATAAAACAGTATTTGTGTTTGCACACGGTATTGTATTCAATGAGGAGATCATGTCAACATGGAGATTGTAGGCCAGTCTCAGTGACCTTCAAAGCCACAGTAAATCCTTTTCTGTAAAAAAAAAAAAATGAATGTCCTAAAGAATGATGCTTTAGTAATAGATGTGTGCACTGCACCTACAGTAACTTAAAAAAGACAATAGTAAACACAAATTCTGTTTGAATATCGGATAAAGCATCGGTAGTCTACATTTTAGCATAGGTGGAACTTGATAGACGTATGTCTTTTTTCAACCTCATGTTACTATGTAACTCTTTTAATGTTGAAATAATTTGAAATCAAGAGAAACATCTAACCAGCTCATTTTCTTACATGTGTACGTCCAGGCCTTGAATGCCATTTTTCATCGTAAAAATGAAGTTAAAATGTGTTCTCCATGTCTCCACTGTACAATCCATGTGTCTATAGCCAGCTTCATCAATCTTCCACTTTATAAATGTTCTAACAAAGAAGATTAAGACCACTAAGGGTACTTCAAACGCTGTTCAATAAAACACTAATGCCCTATTTGATTTCAGGATTTCTGTAGCTGTACATGTGTTTTCCTTAAGTCTGCCGTATAAACTTTGGCAACCTTTGTATGACTCAATCACTCAGATGTAAGAAAACGCATCCGACGCATAATTACTGTGTCGGCTAATTTAATATGTACTGGTTTTCATCATTGTTCTTAATGGACATAGCCATGACAGACACAACTACACACAAAGTCACAGACTCATCGTAATGCACAGATACATTTCACATTATAATCTGTGTTCTTGTATAGGGCTGCCGATGTAAACAGCTCTGTACATAGAATTTTTCAGGCACAGTGCATCTCTGTGCCATAGAGCTCACAGTCTCATTTTGGTTCCTGAGGCACAGGGGGATTAGGTCACTGCCAAAGGTCACAAGGTGCTAAGGGTGGGATTTTAAACAAGTCCATCCGCTTCAAAATAAATGAGTGTTTCTAACAGTATGGAACCATTATAATAAAAATAGAAAACACCTGAACATCCATCGACTTTACTGACATATGATTTGGCACATATGCATGTAAAGGTGTTATATAGCATTTTGGCTTTTGGCTCAGTTCCAGTTTGAATACATCTTATCAAGCTCATTAGAACTACCTGTCATCCTGATTATACTGAAGAATCAATGGAGGCTAACGGGGTTAGAGATAATAAAATGGCAAAATACCGGCCTCAGGAGTCATACTGTTCGTTGGATCAATGAAGCCTTCAGAATACAGACTGTAAATTTGTTCTATGGGTTTCACACTCTGGCACTTACAAAAAAAAAGTAGAATAAATTAACCCTTTGAAGAGTTGGGTGTAAAGAAACGAGGCTGAGATATAGATAGAAAGTAGTAATGACTTGGCCTATGTACAGTATATTGTCCATCCAAGATGATACGGGTACCATCTTAAAAGAAGGAGGACCAGGTTTAAAACAGCAATTCCTACTAACAAGAAATATTATTCTGACCTTTTTTGAATGAGGGGCCACACCGGAGCTGATCCGTGGCACTCAGTGCTTTATGGATTGCCGATGGGCAAGATATTTGTTTGTTTGTTTTGCCAGTACTTGCCAGGAAAATTAAAGATGGCTGCAAGGACAGGCAATGGGAATGTATATATATATATATATATATATATATATATATGACCGGTTGTCCGGTAGGTTTGGGGCGGAAGAGGGCGGTAAGAGCAGGGCAGCGGTGGCAGAGGAGGACAACCGCTAGCAGAGGGAGAAGAGGACAGAAGATCGTGTGTACGGAGCACAGTGGCAGAGCAGTAGGGCCGGGGAGGAGAGCACCACAGTGATCCGATCTGGAAGTCTTCACTGATGTCCAGTGCCTGCTGCGGCTACAGTGTGCTCCTCCCCGGCCGTCCTGCTCTGCCACCGTGTTCCGCCCCGCGATCCTCTAGCCTCTTCTCCCGACGACGCCATCCTCCTCTGCCGGCTGATGTCCTCCTGAGCTCTCTCTCCACAGCCGGCTGTCATCCTCTTCTGCTGCCCTGCTCTGCGGCTGCCATTCTCTGTCCTCTTCTCCCACCGCCATAGAGGAATGGAGGCAATTGATGAGGAGGACCAAGGGAGCAGAGCAGGATGGAAGGACCCAGTACCTGACACCGGGTCATAGTGCCCTGTGCCGGGTCCGCATAATTACCGGGTAGTAAAAGTATGGCCGGGTATGCCGGTTACCGGGTAATTTCCGGGTACCCAGTACATCACTAATATAGAATAAAAAAACCACATCATCTCTGTTGCAGCATGTCCAGCATGTTATAAATATTCATATTATTCATATTATTTACATGGTAATATTAAGTATACTATATTACAATAGAAGAGTAGGTTTCATAAGAGTATAAAAATGCCCACAATTCACCCCAACGCCAATGAAAAGCATTCTCCCGAAATCAGTGCCGGACTAACGCAGAAGATTTAAGCAACAGCTTGGGGCCCCACAATGTGAGGGGCCTCAAAAACAGAAACAAAATGAATGCATTTCAAGTTTTAAATTCAGATGATAAATAAAGAAGATCTGGGAAAAGAAGATTCACTATAAATATGGACATTTTCAGTCAAATATGACCCTAAGTATCATGTGCATCCACAGTGACAAACATTGTATCTTATTTGTAGTAGACTTTAAACTAAACCTCTAACTTCTAAACCCCCTCACTAGAGAGATATCCATTTGGTCTGTCTCGGTCTTAATTTAGTGCAAAGAAAGAGGAACTAGATGTAGCAATTCAATGGTATCCAAAATTAACATTGAGACCAGGCATATTTCAATCGCAAGATACTAACCCTATTCTGTGTCACATATACATTAAGATCTTTTGTCATTACAGAGGTTAATCCAAGCTAAAACACGATAATGCATATTCTTGGCAATCCTACTGTTTTTTATGACCACACGGTCTCCTGATGTCCCTTTTCTCTACCCTACTCCATATTGTTACTATACAATGCAGACGAAAACACAACCATCACTGGCCAGGTAACTGCCTAGTTTGCTGAAGCCTTAATAAAATAGAAGGAGACTGGTGTCTGCCATCACACTGTAGGCATGAGGAATATTTAACCAAGGAATATCCTGTTCATTGCTTTCTGAAGTGGATCAATGGGTTCCTCCGTTGTTGTTTCAATGTGAAAGTACTCCTTGTAATGTATCAGATACAATCTACAGTATTCCATACACACCGTACAAAGAAATACTATAACCGTTGGCCAGGTTGACCAGGCTTCTAGTCATAGCAAAGGCATGAATCTGGGCAACGACAAAGTAAAATAGGAATCAATGTATTTAGCCAGAACATACCACAATAGGATAGTTTCGTCCCCACAAAGGGTGTTTTCCATGCATTTTATACATTTTCACTAGTAACATTTATAGGATCTTATTCGAAGACTGTGAAACTGTTTTTACATGTTAGGAAAGCAATAAACTATATTCATTTGCACGGAGCCCGGAGGCTTCCCTGACATTGAGAAGTGGTTACACGGTGCAGTAAATAGGATGTTGATCAAGACGGGAATCTGATTGTCATTACTGTGGTCTGGAAATTATATATCACTGTGTCTCATATGAGACATAATTAGCTAATGTTTCACTGGGGTTTTTGATTTCCCTTCCTCTGGATCAATATAAATACCAATATAGGATGAGTATCTTAGGTTGAACTTGACAGATATCCTATCTACTACTGTATGTAACTATGAGTAGGCTCGGCAGAATAATCAGATAGCACATTAATACATTAAATCGGTGTTTGCTATCTCCAGGAGCTCCTAGAAAATAATTTGCTAATAGACATTGTTTTACTTGTCACTACATTTATTTATTTATTTTTGAAGCAACATTATTCAATCAAATGATATCAAAATTAGGTGACCAATGCGCTTTTTAAACACTAGATATGATATAAGAAGATTTCCACGGTGGTCGTATTTTTAGATCTATAGGCAGCAAGCTTTAGATTTCTCAAAGTCAGAGAACATTTTTAAAAGGTTGAAAAGCACTGCAATGTAGGTCAGCTGTCAGAAAGGATTCAACAAGCAGTTCTAAAACATTGTGAATCTATCAATGCATGGTCCGTGGCTTTGCATTTCACCATGTGGAATCCTCAGGTGAAATGTTCCCATCTCTGGAGCATAAAAACAAGCACCCATCAATATAATTCCCAATCAATACGAAGTCTAAGCAAAGCTTCTTATGTGTTTTATTGTGCAGCCTTGTGCACTCTAACACACCATTCAAACATGAAAGAAAAGCTGTACACCTCCAACTTAGATCAGAGCCTTTGTCATCATTTTACCTTTACTCAAGAACAAAAAGGAATAAAGCAAATCAATACCCAGATTTTACAACCACATTAGCAGCCAACAAGCTACATACATTTGTTGGCAATTTCTTTCCCCGAGCATTTCTTTGTGAATATGTGATAGACGCAAGACACTGTGATCACGATGGGGTAGATCTTCAGAAGTCCGTTAAATCTAGGCTAGTAATGGGGGGTTGCCTAAATAGGTAACGTCCGGTAGCTTCCCTGGGGTTTAACCGGAAGCCACAAAGCTAAGTATAGCAAAAGCAACAGCCGTTAGTAATCTCATTAACATAGGCTGAACGCCATGTGAACTTAGCACTGCCGTGCGTTAGCAGTCAAATAACATGGCGGTGTTAAGCCTCTGACCCAAAGGCGACGTTACTCCCATGCAGACCCCGAATATGTGCTCAATTAAAGTAAAGAGAAGGCAGGAGAGGAAAAGAACCATGTAAATAATAATATGGTCGTTCAATCAAACCTAACTGTGTTCTTACACCTGTAACAGAGCTCGCTCTGACCTAACTAACGTAACGGTGAATCCCTGCGGTAACGACTGTATGTCGGAGCCCTGGGAATAAGCGTTGTTAGAGGGGACGCCTCTTTAGCAAATAATTAGCACGAATGTCCGTTACAGTAACGCAAGGGCTCGTTAAGGCTGTTAACAGCACTTAACGCATCGCTGGTGAGCTTAGAAGATTCCCGTTAGCACTGAAGTTAACATCTTGTTAAGTCATTAACGGACATCTGAGGGTGTGCCCCTCTGGCCCTTTATTCAACAAGCTGTGAAGCTGCTCCCCGAAATAATAATAATAATAATTATTATTATTATTATTATTATTATTATTATTATTAAAAATGAGAAGAGTTTAATCCCATTCATTTGAATAGATGCGGATCCCTTCTCCATTTCTGCGAAGCAGCTTCACACCATATTGAATCGGGATCTATGTATTAAGCTAATTTTAGCGCAAAGCTGGAGCATGATGATATTGCAACAATGTACCTGTATCCAAGTAGTTTGGTGTGCACCAATTTATGAATTGGGGAGTTTCACTAGGTAAATCAAAAGGCATTCATGCACATATAATGAGATGTGATAAATGGTGTCTCTGCACCAAATCTTTTCCCGACACTGGCAAGCCACTTCTATAGGCCATTTCACAAATGTATTGTATGTCTTTATTTATATAGCGCAAAAAGTGTACTCAGCGCTTCACAAAGAATACAATACAGGGAATTATAATAATACATTAAGTGCAGCAAAACCAGATAATAGGAAAGGAAATCCTTGCCCTGAAGAGCTTATAATCTAAGAGGTATGATTGGAAATTTACAGAGACAGCAGGTGAGGGAATAAGTGCTGTAGATGGCAGTGATTGGTCACAATGGGTGGTAGGAGTGACTGTGGGTGTGGGACAAAAGCCATGAGTGCAGGCTATTGGGATGCTTGATTTGTGGGGCAAGTTTTAAGGTAAAAGGATTAAATCAGAAGGTTAACACCATTTGCATGGGAGGAGATGGCAGGGAGGCATGTGTGAGAGCTGGTGTGTTTATGTCTGGGTTCAGGATTAGGAGAGATATCCCCAGCAGCAGGAAGGAGTAGAAAGAGGATGTGAATAGAGGGTTTGAGGGGGTGCTTTTTATTGGAGGGGTAAGAAGTTGTTGGGAAAGAGGAGTATAAATAACAGTGCAGTGTATGGGCACAGACATAGGTGGAGGGGAGGAGAGATGAAGAAATGTGGATAGGAGGGGAGTGGGGAAGTTGGACAGAACAGAAACATTCACAAAGGAGTGATGAGACATTAAACAGAAAAGGCAATAGGGAGGGCATAGTGAGATGCAGGAGGAGAGACTTCCCAGGTACTGGAGGATAGGAAGAGTACAAATTATCAGAGCATTTAGAAAGTCAAGTTCTCACAGTTACAAGGTTGTAGTTGTTTTTGAAGTGCAGAGTCCAGATCTTCTTGTAGTATTCAACTCCAATTCTAACTCCAGTATTAACTCCACAATCATATTCCATTACCATCCATGTTTTAGCGATAAACTTCCTACAACACCTGCATATTCTATTCTACTGTACATGATGCATTTAGATCTACCGTATATAACACAGAATTCCAGCACATTGGATAAACACCGCAAAAGTATGACAGTTCATTACAGGAATACCCCTCTGAAGAAGGGAGAGACATATACAAGGCAAGAAAGAATGAAGTAACTGTATCTTACCGGAGTTTCTTTTTGATACCAATTTTACATCACCACTTACTGTGGAACAGATCAAAAGAGCCAAGAATATTGAAGGCTTCATCTTTCACTGTCTTTCCCAGATGCTGAAACACACAAGTCAGAAATAAAGTGTTAAAACAAAGATGTACCATATATGCCTTCCAGCACTGAATGAGCTACAGAGTTCTATGTTTGGTCAGTTTAAGTCATGAAATAGGTAACTCCTCTGATCTTCTATGGAGGCTCATCGTAGGTGGTGACACCCTTTAATGGACCAACAAGAGAGTTTGCCATCAAGTAGTCATGTGTAAGGAGCTTCTTAAATCTCACAGGTATCTGCTTCAAGTATATTAGTACATGCAGAAAAGAGACGTGTGAGGTTTATGGGCTACTATTACTATGTTGTGAAGACAAGTGGAAAAGAGTTTAGTACTGTTTAAATAAATGGGACTTAAAAACGTCTTCAGTACAAGAAAGTTGGTTTCACGGTATATGGAATAAGGGCTTTGGTTTCTAAGAGGTAATGGGGCTTACAGTGCTTGGTAATTCTCTGGATACTTTGAACCCAATGCCATGTTTTTA
This sequence comes from Ascaphus truei, assembly GCF_040206685.1. Lineage (NCBI taxonomy): Eukaryota > Metazoa > Chordata > Amphibia > Anura > Ascaphidae > Ascaphus > Ascaphus truei. The sequence continues at coordinate 43,300,178 of NC_134498.1, forward strand.
CCAAAGAAAGAGACAAACAAGTCATTTTTGCATAAAGTAAAATAACAACAAAAAGGTGAGAGACCCTGATAGGTTCTCCCAACAAACCATAAGATAATTCTGCCAACAACTATCCAACCATCGAACAGTGTTCTTGTGGTATACACAGAAACTTTCTTGTACATACTGTATAGTAAGACAAATGGTTTTCTCCAGTTACGTCACATGTACCATGAAAAATAATTCACCCATAAACATAAATAACTGAAAGTGGCGGCCAGGTAGACAACTTCAAACAGGTGAGTGTACGGGGTTTACTCCAGCCTAAATATCAGCATTGAAGCGTCTCAGTGAACACATTCCTACAGTACATAGACACATCATCAATGAGAACTCAGAAGGCCAAAAACAGTCATACAAGACCTCCCCCCCTCCCCTCTTTCTTCAAAACACAATAAGTTGCCTGAATCTTGCTCCTTTCCTATAAAAACCCCAAAACAACATCAAGACGTAAATTGCTTGCTCTAATGTGTCCTTTAATGCTCTAGGTCCTAATCCATTTGGGTTTCCCAATTAAAAAAGGTGTAAAAGGACATATAGATCATTTTAAGAATGAGCAGTGAGTCAGTGGTTAATGAAGGAATTAATATTAATTTTTTTTTTCTTAACCTTTCCATGAAGTATTACATCCAGTAAGGCCATCTTGACAAGATAGTTTAAAAAAAAAAAAAAAAACATAATTGAACTAAATTTCTGACAGATAATTGCAATGATGAGGTTATGCTAGAATGCTTCTCAAGTGGAGCTGTTCAAATTACTTCTTTGCCCTCTCTGCTCTCTTCACTTATAGATGCAGTAAGGTAACTCGTTTAGGTATTACACTCAGATTCTTTTCATGAACAAGACAGCATCGCACACAATTAAAACCAAAGGCCCAATTACAAGAGGAACTGACACCTACATTTAACAGTATTATAATACAATGTGTTCTGCGTGTAATAAAGTCCCAGCGGGACTTTTGGGAGAAATTGCTTAACATAATACTTTAGGGTACACGTGTATTGTGACGGAGAAGAGCTTTAAAGCTAATTTAAGAGTGACTCATTTCTGCTGTCCTCCTACTACACATTGCATTGTTACTAATAACGGCAGCCAGCTATTATACAGTAGGTTTGAGAAACCTAATGGCCAATAAATTGTACAATAAACAGCCTACTCTTTTGCTATAACAGCATACATTATGGCCCCTATGTACTCAGCAGTGCTACTCCATAAGACATCTTCCAGCACTGGAACACATTCTGGCCCATTCACTCGCATGTGCTGAATGGTGTCTTATAGAGTAGCAGAGTTTAGTAGATATGGTCATATGTTTGTATGTGCGTGTGTTCCAGGTGAATGGGCTATAAGATGCCTTATAGTATAGTGGCACTTTGTAAGTCTGGGCCAATATGTCCAAAGACGCTTGCAGTGTAAGCTTTAGTAATAGAGATGGCCACATTTTTGGGACGGATTTGGTTCCTTTGGTCCGCGGATTTCAGCGGATCAATGTCAAAAAGGGCGATTCGCGCTTTGTTCATTTTTTTATTGTTATTGCCAATACACTCCAATGGATTTGTAGAATCCGCGGATTCAGCAATCCAGCGGCAGATTGTTAAAAATCCGCCAACGCACTGTTGAATCCGCCGATTGGATTCTACAAATCCGTCCACGGGTTCTATGAAGTGACGGTTTTTGATGAATCCGCGCGGATTAAAACCGACCAAATCTGCTTGTGGATTTTACACCGCGGAATGGATTTTGGGGGGGAAAATGCGAGAACGGATTTGGGCGGCTTCGCCCGTCTCTAGTATCAGAGGAACATCGAGATAGAATTACATCCCAAACAAACTTATCCCACTTCAGAGTTCACTGGTGTCACCATTCCAGTGGCCGTGTGATGCTACTGTAACTGATATACTGATGGTCCATCATGACCTTCACTGTACATGATTGCTTGTGTTTAGGACTGATGAAGATAGCTGCTCTCAGAGAAACGTGGCCTCCATTAAAATAGAGAGCCATAACTTCCTTTTCCATTCCGGATATCGGGGGGGGGGGGGGGGAGGGGGGCAGGTTGTGGCCAATGTCCCCGCTGACTTCCTAGTAGAAAAATAAATGCAATACGAACTCCTTTCTGAATATGAGGAGTGGAATTGATCCGTACAGCTGTCCGACAACAAAGTGCAGAATCCCCCAAAATCCTTTCACAGTCATGTAACCAGAACAGCGGTGATTTATACCTGGCGGAAGTTGAAAGTGGCAGAGCTGTTCATGGGTAATGGATGGTGAGCGGCCCAGTGCCATCAATCTAAAACGACCTGCCTGCTTGTCTCAGGTCATAAGGTTCTTCCGTTGTTTAGAGTGCTTGTTTGTTTTAACCATTATAGAGCTGGTGGGGACTTCACTGATTTGCAAAGCGCGTCCCCAAAATACCAATGGCTTTTGTGTCTTTTTTTCATTTGTAAGGAAAAAAAACACCTGCCGTGTGGTTTGGGAAATTGCCGCCCCGTGTAACTGTAATTGATCCATGTATATTTTTAAGCAGAGATTCCCCCTCAGCACTTGAAAACTAATCCTTGGATTTCATGTTCACATGGAGCGGTGGACTGTGATTTTTTTTTATTCCATTTAATTCTGCATGTTTTCACACCTTGTTAAAGTTCTATGAAGTCAACAACAAGTGTATTACTGCGCTATACCCAACTGGGAACAGTTAATTGAAGCTTACTAACAGTTACTTGCACTTGTAACTCGATAGGCATCACAACAGTTGTGCACATCCTAACGCTAAGCTCTGCATTAGTCAAGGGGTGGCCAACTCCAATCCTCAAGGGTTAACAACAGGTCAGGTTTTCAGGATATCCCTTCTTCAGCACAGCACTTCAGTCTTCGACTGAGCCACTGATTGAGCCACCTGTGTTGAAGCAGGGATATCCTGAAAACCTGACCTGTTGGTAGACCTTGAGGACTGGAGTTGGCCGCCCGTGCATTAGACCAAAAATACTTAAATGCTTTCTAAAGCATTGTGACAGTTTGGTATGTGATATGCTTAGGCCAACAACAACCAAAACAGCCACCGCAAGCCACAATAAGGGGGATCCTTCTCTATACATGTTACAGGATTGAAACAGGGGGGTATTCCACATCTGAATCGCACTATTACCAGCTCCGGGGACCGCGCTGGTTACAGCGATACTTATTGATGAAGTTACCGTTATTACTTCCTGTTTTTTTTAAAGAGGCTTTAAACAGCTATCCAATAGGAAGCTGCAACCGATGATGATGCAGCATCCTATTGGCCTGAGATTTGGCAGCCATTTTCTTTCCCCCAAAAGGGAGAATAAAACCCAGTAATTTAGTCGATACGTATCTTGGAAACCAGGGGGAAGGGGTGCCCAGAGCTGAAAATAGTGGTATCCGGCTACAAAAAATAGGGATTAAAAAAAAAGACAAGTAGGAAACTACACCTTTAAAATCATTATCATGTCTCATTAGCTGAATGACTCCGGCTTCCCTCTTTAATTCTTTTTATGCCAGTATTTAAGCTTTTAAATCTGCGCTTCCAATTTACATTTACTTTCATTTAAAAGTAGCCCTAATTCAATATACAGTGAATGTCCCCCCCTAGTACTGAATGAATGAGACTAAAGCCTCCAGCATGGTTATATGGCTTCAAAGTATATTGATCAGGAAAATAAACAGATATACTATTTCAATGTGTGTGATACAGCCCCCACTAATCTCTAGCCCACTGATAAAACATGACAGTCTACCCAATGTAAGGGTATCTTTATTGGGGTTCAAGAAAAATAACAGCGGTTATGGGATGCTCAGGGGTCAGAGAAGGGAATGTATCAGAACAAGTCTAATGTATAAGCATATTCTTTTTCTGGGATATCTCCAGCACTAAAGGAGTTACAGGCTCATGACAGTATATAAAAGAAACTGAAAGGAAGGAAGAGCCACGCTGGAGTGTTTTATTTCTGTTAACAGATGTTTTGAGATGGGCATGAAAATGTAAGGAACTGAGAGAATGGTTCTCTTCTAGGAGGAGAAATGAGTGTCTTTATGTATTGAGAATATTCATGTTTAGTCTTCAGGCAGTCATCTAATTATCAGAAGGGAGCACCTGGCACACACAGCAGAGCAATTTATGGTACCTAAATCTAGAAGTTCGCTGATTCTTCTCTATTGCACTTGATATCTGGGGCAGTCCTGCCATTATTTCATTCCTGCATCAGACACAATGTCACATTACTGGTTCAGACAATGTTACACTAATGTCTCAATCCTGCATCAGACACAATGTCACACTAATGTTTCAGACAATGTTACATCTCAATCCTGTATCAGACACAATGTTACACTAATACGTTACTCACGTTTCAGACACAATGTTACACTAATACGTTACTCACGTTTCAGACACAATGTTACACTAATACGTTACTCACGTTTCAGACACAATGTTACACTAATACGTTACTCACGTTTCAGACACAATGTTACACTAATACGTTACTCATGTTTCAGACACAATGTTACACTGCTTCACTCCCGTTGAAGATACAATGTTTTATTTTTAAAGAAGGACTCCTGCCCCAAATCTTGGACTAAGCACAACCATATAAGTGAATAATTCCAAGTGCTGTCTCATATTCTCCCGAGGAAATCTCAAAATCGACTTGCTTCCAAGTACATTCAGTTGTAAGGGTGGCTAACTTAAGGGGTCCTCCATTCTACTCTGAACAGGCATTACTAAGTCAACCCATATGTTAACCACGGGCTGCTCAACTCTTGTCCTCCAGCACCCCCCCCCCCCCCCCCCCCCCGCCCCCAGCAGGTCAGGTTTTCAGGATATCACAGCTTCAGCACAGATGGCTCAATCAGTCCCTGCTTCAGCACAGATGGCCACTGATTGAACCACGAGCCTGATGATTTTGCAGCCAAGTCACTACATCTTTTTTGACTGCTCCCTGATTATTTTGTAGCTGGCCCTCCTAGGTAGAGGTAGTGGTGTCCAAGCTGGAATTGACGCTTCATCTGACTCCATTCTACCATGTCGTTGTATCCCAAAAGTACAAGAAAATGTAGGTGGTTCTTGTACAGTAAGTACTCCTTTTAGAAGAGTATGTAGGGACAACTGCATACAGTGGCGGTGCTATATAAAGAAATAAATTAGTATGCCATGCTTGATTCATTCCATCCATTAATTTTCCAGCAGAAGTCCCCAAACACACAGCACTGCAGTATATGTATAAGTGGAAGGATTAACATTCTTTAATAATGCTTTTCTTACATATTTACACCCTTCCCGCTGAAAAAGAAAACTAAATCCCGGTGTGTACATTTTGCTCCAATTTTCATTTAGCAGAATTACACTGTATACAAAAGTCTCTCTAGCATTTTATTTTTTTTTGCAGAAGCAAAATCTGATTTCAGGCACATCAGGGGGCCCATGAAAATGTGTCTCTGTAGCTAAGACTTGAAAGAAACTCATTACTACGAGGTGCTTCCTCCTGAATGCTGCTATTTGCATGGGTTTTGTTTCCTGTAAATCTCTGGGTTTTTCCGATGCAGCATAATTAGAGCATCTGGCTTTGAGCCGCAACTGATAACTGCTGGAAAACACCCCTGACTCACAACAACACAATAAGCAATGTTGAGTTCAGCCATCAACCTTTTGGGGAAAACAATAGAAACTATTGCTGAATGCATCCGTTCCTCTATAGCAGAGGTAGCCAACTCCAGTCCTCAAGAGCCACCAACAGGTCAGGTTTTCAGGATATTCCTGCATCAGCCCAGGCGGGCCAGTCAGTGGCTCAGTCTCCGACACTTGCCGAGCAGCCCTCCTCCGGCAACGTCGTGGCATCATGATGCGGTGACGTAATATGACGTCATGTTGCCATGGCAACACGCCGCCGCCGTGGCATGTGACATCACATTGCCATGGTAACACGTCGTCTCATGATGCTGCGGCGTCATTTTACGTCGGTGACCATGGCAACGCAACGCTACAGGAGGCGGGTCACTCCGGGAAAACCCTCTCACAGAATGCACACACGCACCCCCTCCCCCCCACACCTCTCTCTGCCGGTCTGGGAGCCCCGCGCTCCCTCCTCGTGTTGGCGCCGGATTCCTTTCCACCAGAGAGGGGAGCTGGAGGGGGGGTTTGGGCGCACTCCCTCCTTCAGCTCCCCCTTCTGGTCGGGTGGTACTTGGATTCCAGCGTGGAGGAGAGGAAGGAGTGCGAAGCCCCCAATGGAGCAGGGCCCACGGCGGCTGCCTTACTCGCCTTCCTTAAATCAAGCTTTCCAACCTCTCAGGGTCCTTCATTGAGTCCGACCCCGACCCTGAGAGGTTGGAAAGCTTATAACATATCAACTACTTGTTGGTCCATTAAAAGGTATCATACCCCCTACTCCCTCTCACAACATAGAAGAAAGGACCACCACGGCCCCCCACCCTTCTTTGCCTCTCATATGTTGGATGCCTTTTCCTTCTAATTTTTTATATTCACATGCCCAAATTCCCATAAATTAAATCTCAGCGACCTCCTTATCAATTCCTGTGTAGACAAAGGATGCATTGTAGTCTCTCCTGTTACCAATGTTGGCCATGTAACATGGGGAAAAACAGTCTCTTGTAGCTTTCAAAAGCAGTCTATGCTGCTCATGTTTTGACGTTCTCAGAAATAAAGGTCCCAGAGAGCGTATCTGTTCTGGTTTTACCTCCGAGTACCCATCAATTCCTGAGATATCAGTCGTTTAATCCCCCAGACAATAACTCTTGTCATGGGTGAAACAATATGGCCAGGCTTACTCCAGTGGCCAATAGAAAATCACTACATCACCCAGACATAAAGTCATGGCTTTGTATTGGGTGGCTCCAGGTGACCATATTGCTATTTATAGACCAGCACATTATAGTGGCAACGCCTTCGAGGACACAAGTGTACCAGTTAAAGTGGCCTATTTAAAGGGTCTACTCTGGCTGATTGAAGCCTGTTTCTATATATTCGGACATAATTCAGGTTAGTTTGCAAACATGATGAGCTGAGATTTTGGACAGGTTGGATTGTCTTCAGGCTTCTCCCTTTGTCTGAAGCCAATTCTACTGTTAAATTCATTGCAAAAAGGTTGTTTTTGGCTAGCCAAGTAGGACGGCTCCCTTAAAAGTTACTCCATTCCCAAATTGTCAGTCCCAGTCTGTTGTTCACGTTGGCCTAATACAGCGGATATCTGGGGGGGTGCTGGATTAGCATAGAAACTGTAGTCCAAATGGGACTGTCCATTTTTTGAGGAGGGTGTTGAATTTCCCGCCCAAACATAACATGCTGATTTCATTTGTATTGATTTCTACAGATTCCACGCTTTCTTTCCTCCTTCAAGCAATACTCTTGAGTTGTCTCATGAACATTTGCATTCATTATAAGAACAGAGTGACAGTGAATTCTTATTTCAATGTTGGTCTTCCAAATTGGGGATGCAATAAAAACTAAAATCCATAAGCGCCTCTAACTATTATTGAAGCATCGACATAGAACTGGAACACTTAAGAATATGCCCAGAGAAATAAGTTGTAAAACACTAAATATACATAATTTAGACAGGTCCGAGCTGGGGAATAATGAGCAATAATTTTCATTTTTGGTCTGAGGATGGGCTTTGAGCGGATACTATACATCTTTATTATTTTATCCCTGTAAGCGCAAGGCATTACGAATCCATGTGGTATTGGTAGAGCTGGTGAATTGTCAATTATTTTAATTTCTTCTCTACATAGCAGAACAAAACATTTCATTTTGTGCTTAACTGATAATTTTTAAACCCTTATTTTTTTTTTACCAAGATCGGTGCAATTCACTGAGCTCATTCCCCATTGCTTTCTCGTGGAAATACTGAGTAATTATTATCTGGAATGGAAAAATCTTGAAATGTGCATAATATACTTGAATAATCCAGCCAGCATTATTTTTCCCATTAGATATAATTCCTGATGGACATATGTTGCTATGACTACTGAATTTGGACATTTCCCAAGTATATTTTCGATACTAAAAGAAAACGTAGAATACAGTTAGAGGAGAATTCACATGACAAAACTATGTACAAATTCAAAGAAATAGATCAATTTCTCCTAAAGTCGACTTTTCGTTTGGTGCACCTATGTTGTGTTCTGTAGCGCCAGTAGAGGACGAAAGCTTCTACTCAATATGTTGAGAAGGTACTTCCCAGAGCTGGATAAGGGTTCAACTCCCTTCAAATGAATGGAACTTAAAAAATTCCAGCACAGGGCATGGGGAATGTGAAGGGGGTATATTGGCTTCACAGCATGTTGAATTAGGGGCTAAGATTGGATGGATGACCAATGGATGGAGTAGAGAGCAGTTCAACGAGCTGTAAGGCGGAGACAGAGTGTACCAACTATTTCTTATCACATCACAGATTCGACACACGTTTGCCCATTAATAGGGCAATGCCTCTTATCCGATAATAAAACTAATGGCTCTCAGGTGTTACTTTTAAGCACCGGGTCTTATGATGTGCTTTAAGATCTGAAACAATGTTTGTCTGATTTTACAATATGTTGTTCTAAGGTAAGGAAAATGCGGGACGTTCTCTCCCATAATCTGTGGATTTTATTACGTTACTGTGCTACTGTATAATGCTGCCGAAACCAAAAGATTGGAAAAAAATATCTAAAATAAAATGGTTGAATAATAAAATACAAATAAAATAAGAAGGCATACAGAAATAAGTTATTTTGACGAAAGAATGCAGGTCAATGAGACACTGTCATTGTGTTTTCCCTAGATTATTCCAGATAAAACTGCAATATTCTTCTCATTTATCACGTATTGTTGACCTAAGTCAGAGTGACAAATGACTAGTCTTGGGGTTCCTGAGAAAGAGAACGTTCGGATTATCCAAGAAACATACATTTGTATGTGACAAAGGAGGAATTAGAGAAGCATTTCTCACAATGTGTTCCACTACTATATTGGCTCCACTTTCGCACATACTTACGGGACCCTTTCAGTGACTTATTTCATAAAATCAGCCTAAGCGCAACTAAATATGTTTTCTTGGTCACATCTTCAGAAGGATCTTCCTGCAATCGATAAAAGTAGATATTTAAGATTTGCTACAGTAGATTGTAAGGTTTCTAGCGGGGTTCTCAACTCCAGTCCTCAAGCCCCCCAACAGGTCAGGTTTTAAGGATATCCCAGCTTCAGCTTAGGTGGCTCAATCAGTGGCTCAGTCGAAGACCCTACTTCAGCACAGGTGGCTCAGTCAGTGCTGTATATCCTTGTGCTGAAGCAGGGATATCCTGAAAACCTGACCTGTTGGGGTGTCTTGAGGGCTGGAGTTGAGAACCCCTGGTTAATAGAACAATTGAACTCTCGCTGATGAACCTTATACCAAAAGCAAGCTTAAACAGGCCCCCTCACACTACAAGAAACTCGCAAAGAAATCCCTTGCAGTACCTCATCAATCCAAAGCAGAGGTTCATGTAAACAAATATAGAAGCTACCGACTTCCATTATGTAAGACAGGGGTGCGCAACTCCAGTCTACAAGCCCCTCCTGCCCCACTGCAAGCTCCTACCCCCAGCACAGGCCCCTACCCACGCAAGCCCCTCCCCCACCCAGCACAGGCCCCTCCCCCCACCCAGTACAGGCCGCTCCCCCACACCAGCATAGGCCCCTCCCCCACACCAGATCTCCTCTCATGTCCCGGCAACGCGTGGTGGATATCCACTGTTCAAATGTTTGGCCCCTTACTCATGATACAAATTATAATGTATCAAAGAAGCGTTGTGAAAATGAATTGTTTATACGAAGGTGGACAGGTGGACATCCTAATTGTGGTCTTTTTTTTAATCTCAAAACGAAAGTGGTTTCGCTCTGTCAACCAAATACCAAGAGTATCGGGTCTTTATTCTATTTCAGATGCATACATGTCATTATATTGACTTCCTATTAATAATAATAATAATAATAATAAATAACTTTATTTCATATAGTGCTTCTCCCAATGGGACTCAAAGTGTGTCACAATTACAATACAGTGCTTAGTACGCAGCACATAAAATTGTTACAGACACAGTCCCTGCCCAGGTGAGCTTACAATCTATGTGTTTTGGTGCCTGATGCACAGGGAGGTAAAGTGACTTGCACAAGGTCACAAGCTGACCCCAGGAATTGAACCAGGCTCCCCTGCTTCAAACTCAGCGCCATTATTTACCGTCAGTGTCTTTATTCACTGAACCGCTCCTTACAGAAGATGCTACCTTCCATGGGTCAACTTTTTTTTCACCCTGTGTGATTTATTATTTATGTAAATGTTAGAAAAACTATTTAACTACAGTGTGGTATTATAAATCTGTCATACAGTTATAACTGGGAAAGACTGCTGGAATAAGCATATTGCCATTTCCTTGGCAAATACAATTGGTGTCCATAACACAGTGTGAGCTCCCTCTAGCGGCCATGCCTGGAAGTCCCAGGATTGATGGAACTGCAAAAACAGAAGTCAAATTATTATTTTATTACCAACCTATTATGGAAGGCGATTTTCATTATACGTCAAGAGAATAAATTACAATTATTAGCGTGTGTTCTGTATGCTTAATACATTATTTTTTATCTTCAGTAGAGAACCAACATATTAATTTTGTGCTTTAAGATTTAGACAATTTTGCGAATAGTCGTTCAAGTTATATGATGAGGCCAGGAAGTTTTTAACCTTTATAAGGAACAAGAATTACCTACTTTGATTTCACTTCAGTAGAAGTTGGACAAGACTGAGGGATTCTAGAAGTGAGACTTTAACCTTATCAAAAAGCCCTTTTGTGTGATATGTCAGAACTTTGACATTGACCAAATAAAAACCTGCTCTTCTGCTTTGCTCCGGCACCCACCTGTATCACAAGTACCACATGCAGATACAAATAGCTAGCTTAAGTATTAGGGTCATATTCACTATACCATGACAGTGTTTTTTACCTATGAACCCTTTGGTTCCTCGAGCATTTCTAAAAGGTTCCCTGCAATTTTCAGGTTATTTGAGAATTGCACCAAATACAGTACAGAAGAATTTACAATGCATCCGATCTCAGACGCGCTATTAGAGAGGGTTGGGGTTCCTTACAATGCATCCGATCTCAGACACGATATTAGAGAGAGTTGGGGTTCCTTACAATACATCTGATCTCAAACATGCTATTAGAGAGGGTTGGGGTTCGCAATCACCATCATCGTTGCAGGTCACCTCGCACTCGCCACCATCGCTGCGGGTCACCTCGCACTCGCCACCATCGCTGCTGGTCACCACACAGTTGCCACCAACGCTGCGGGTCACATACAGTCGCCACCATCGCTGCGGGTCACCTCACCGCCTTGTTTAAATGTTCTTGGTCTCCCCAGTTGCAGGGTACCTCGCTCGGCGGTGGTAGCGCGCACACCCATGACATTCAGCTTGGCGGTGAACGGGAAATTAAAAAATGTGTCCCGCTGCTGGCGCCCAAGCCGAGTGTCCTGTGTGCTCACAAATGGCGGCGGTCGTCTGGGTAGGGGTTGCTGTAGGCACACTACTCCACCTCCGCATCATCCTCAGCGTCTCAGACATACAGTACGCAGCATGCTCAGCGTCTCAGACATACAGTACGCAGCATGCTCAGCCTCTCAGACATACAGTACGCAGCATGCTCAGCCTCTCAGACATACAGTACGCAGCATGCTCAGCCTCTCAGACATACAGTACGCAGCATGCTCAGCCTCTCAGACATACAGTACGCAGCATGCTCAGCGTCTCAGACATACAGTACGCAGCATGCTCAGCCTCTCAGACATACAGTACGCAGCATGCTCAGCCTCTCAGACATACAGTACACAGCATGCTCAGCCTCTCAGACATACAGTACGCAGCATGCTCAGCGTCTCAGACATACAGTACGCAGCATGCTCGGCGTCTCAGACATACAGTACGCAGCATGCTCAGCGTCTCAGACATACAGAACGCAGCATGCTCAGCCTCTCAGACATACAGTACGCAGCATGCTCAGCGTCTCAGACATACAGTACGCAGCATGCTCAGCCTCTCAGACATACAGTACGCAGCATGCTCAGCCTCTCAGACATAAAGTATGCAGCATGCTCAGCGTCTCAGACATACAGTACGCAGCATGCTCAGCCTCTCAGACATACAGTACGCAGCATGCTCAGCGTCTCAGACATACAGTACGCAGCATGCTCAGCCTCTCAGACATACAGTACGCAGCATGCTCAGCGTCTCAGACATACAGTACGCAGCATGCTCAGCGTCTCAGACATACAGTACGCAGCATGCTCAGCCTCAGACATACAGTACGCAGCATGCTCAGCGTCTCAGACATACAGTACGCAGCATGCTCAGCCTCTCAGACATACAGTACGCAGCATGCTCAGCCTCTCAGACATACAGTATGCAGCATGCTCAGCGTCTCAGACATACAGTACGCAGCATGCTCAGCCTCTCAGACATACAGTACGCAGCATGCTCAGCGTCTCAGACATACAGTACGCAGCATGCTCAGCGTCTCAGACATACAGTACGCAGCATGCTCAGCCTCTCAGACATACAGTACGCAGCATGCTCAGCCTCTCAGACATACAGTACGCAGCATGCTCAGCGTCTCAGACATACAGTACGCAGCATGCTCAGCGTCTCAGACATACAGTACGCAGCATGCTCAGCCTCTCAGACATACAGTACGCAGCATGCTCAGCGTCTCAGACATACAGTACGCAGCATGCTCAGTGTCTCAGACATACAGTACGCAGCATGCTCAGCCTCTCAGACATACAGTATGGAGCATGCTCAGCCTCTCAGACATACAGTACGCAGCATGCAGAGCCTCTCAGACATACAGTACGCAGCATGCTCAGCGTCTCAGACATACAGTACGCAGCATGCTCAGCCTCTCAGACATACAGTACGCAGCATGCTCAGCCTCTCAGACATACAGTACGCAGCATGCTCAGCGTCTCAGACATACAGTACGCAGCATGCTCAGCGTCTCAGACATACAGTACGCAGCATGCTCAGCGTCTCAGACATACAGTACGCAGCATGCTCAGCGTCTCAGACATACAGTACGCAGCATGCTCAGCGTCTCAGACATACAGTACGCAGCATGCTCAGCGTCTCAGACATACAGTACGCAGCATGCTCAGCCTCTCAGACATACAGTACGCAGCATGCTCAGCCTCTCAGACATACAGTACGCAGCTTGCTCAGCCTCTCAGACATACAGTACCCAGCATGCTCAGCGTCTCAGACATACAGTACGCAGCATGCTCAGCGTCTCAGACATACAGTACGCAGCATGCTCAGCCTCTCAGACATACAGTACGCAGCATGCTCAGCCTCTCAGACATACAGTACGCAGCATGCTCAGCGTCTCAGACATACAGTACGCAGCATGCTCAGCGTCTCAGACATACAGAACGCAGCATGCTCAGCCTCTCAGACATACAGTACGCAGCATGCTCAGCCTCTCAGACATACAGTACGCAGCATGCTCAGCCTCTCAGACATACAGTACGCAGCATGCTCAGCGTCTACGCAGCATGCTCAGCGTCTCAGACATACAGTACGCAGCATGCTCAGCGTCTCAGACATACAGTACGCAGCATGCTCAGCGTCTCAGACATACAGTACGCAGCATGCTCAGCCTCTCAGACATACAGTACGCAGCATGCTCAGCGTCTCAGACATACAGTACGCAGCATGCTCAGCGTCTCAGACATACAGTACGCAGCATGCTCAGCCTCTCAGACATACAGTACGCAGCATGCTCAGCGTCTCAGACATACAGTACGCAGCATGCTCAGCGTCTCAGACATACAGTATGCAGCATGCTCAGCCTCTCAGACATACAGTACGCAGCATGCTCAGCCTCTCAGACATACAGTACGCAGCATGCTCAGCCTCTCAGACATACAGTACGCAGCATGCTCAGCGTCTCAGACATACAGTACGCAGCATGCTCAGCGTCTCAGACATACAGTACGCAGCATGCTCAGCGTCGCAGACATACAGTACGCAGCATGCTCAGCATGTCCAAGAGGCTGAGGATGATGCGGCTCGTAGGAGAAGCGGAGATGGAGGAGCGGAGATGGAGGAGCGGAGATGGAGGAGCGGAGATGGAGGAGCGGAGATGGAGGAGCGGAGATGGAGGAGCGGAGATGGAGGAGCGCACCCTCAGCCACTCCTACTCGGACTACGGATTTGTGAGCACGCACACGCGGACACTCAGCTTGGCCGCCAGCAGCCAGGACACTTTTTTATTTCCTGCGCACTGCTCTCATACGTGAGGTGCCCTTCCCCCACCACGTGGCATTGCATGGCGGGGCGCCTCGCAACGATTTGAGATTGTGCTGGCCCTTGTTGTTTTGGCGCCCCTTTTGGTCGGTGCCCTGGCAAGTCACCGGCCAGCCCGTCCCTTAATCCAGCACCGCATGTCGCGCGTTCCATGCTACGGACAATATCATTGTTTGGTTTCCTCTATGTAGTGCAGGAAATACAAAGGACACAGTCAGTTTCGGATTTCCCATATGTGATCGGCGCTTGCCGGCTGCGCTTACGCATGCGTGGCCGGCAAGCGCTGATTGCGCATGCACGGCTGGCAAGCACCTATCACGCATGCGCGGCCGGCAAGCACCGATCGCGCGTGCGCGGCCGGCGACGTGACGTCGCACACTGTTGCGTTGCCATGGCAATGGGATGCTGCGGTGCCAAATAATGCTGAAGCAGGAGGGCGGCGCCAGGTAAGTGCCTAACGGCATATTTTGAAATCCGCCACTGGACGCAGTATACGATTGGCAGCGCTGAAAGGGCCTGACCTTGACATGGTTGCAGGCTTAACATGCTTTGGCCAAAAGATTCAACTAAATGCCCATTACTCATGCGAAGAAATAATCTATAAATGAACTAAATAACGTGTCAGATTGGATGCGCATTGAGGCTTCCTCCCATGAACAAAGTCAGAAGCCACTGAATTAATGACCGTTTCCTAGTGTGTGTTAATCTCCCGTGTAACCCCTTCACTGCTGAAAGACTATGCTTCCTAATGTGTATCTAATACCTGACCCTTAGCACCTTCTCAGTGAAAATGATCCATCTCTCTCTCTTATCACTGCTCTTTGTATTTGCTCTGGGCCCTAAACACAGGATGGCCATATCCAGTTTAAAATATGCTAATTAATAATGAATGCAAGTGAGTGGCTGTACTGGGCATTTTAATAAACTATGCAGATGGGGCCTCCGAGTGTTGGAATAAGCAGTGTGTGGCCTGACAGCTGGCTATTAGTATAGCTGAAACCACATCGTGTTATTAGGAGCTAATGAAAAGTGTAAGAAACATCCTTGTTTGTTTAGTTACATTGTCCGTCTGAACACCCAACAGCAAAATATGCTGCATTTCAATTATATTTTAATAATGAGTCTCACTTTTCCAATACTAGACTCCTATTTCCATTGTCAATTCATCATACAACTAATGTACCCATTGATTTCTCAAGTCCACGTGACATGATGAACAGCTAATTAAACAGATCCAAAAGGGCCATGAATGGCAGCGATAGTCAATAGATTTATTTCGCCATTTCTACTGTCAAATTAATTTGTTCAGGCTCCCTCCTTGTTAAAGTAGAACTCCTCCAGCAATCAATATTTGCCTGATTAATAACAGCAAGTATAGCATGCAGGAGGTTCCTTACCACGCTTAAATTCTTCAATACTAGAGGGTTCCAAGAAGCTTGCAAAGCAAAGTATCATTCCTTGTCTAGTGGGGGTAAAAACACATAATTGGACCATGAAAAACTATATACCCCCCATCCCCCCTTCATAATCTCTATTTGCACATTACAAAATAAAATAGCCATATACAATATATATATATATATATATATATATATATATATATATGTATATATATATATATATATATATATATATACACATATACACACACACATACACACACACACATACACACAAATAGAGGAGAGCACTCAAGAAACATCTTGCAAACTTGCCTGTTGCACTGTTAATATCATGTACAGAATTTGGAAAAGAGGCACTCTCAAGAACTATAAATAATTCAAATTGATTTTTATCACATAGATCACCGTTTCGGTTCTATTGCAGGACCTTCCGATAGACAGACAGACAGACAGACAGACAGATAGACAGATACTCAAAGGTAATCTTAGAACACCGAAAGAGAGACGGTTGCATGAATACAAATGTATACAACTGTTCGGGACACTTAGCGGTGTCCTAAACTGAGACCGCAGCTTCATGAGTCACTACCCTGACACAAGAGAACTGCTAAAAGCCATGTCTATACATAGTGTGCTATATGAATGCGCACACAGTTGTCTCTTACACATACATATGTACAATGTAATTCTATCCCTATATACCAATAGGGACCACATAGTATCTACTCACAATAATAGTAATGCTTACATTTCTATACCTACCCACACCATTGGTATACACTCCCACACACACCTTTTGTAAAGTGCTGTATACACTGTGGGCACTTTATAAATGTATATTTACACACACATACACATATACACACACACATATTCTTACATCACTAACATTCAGGGACCTTTTAACACCTTAAGTCATAAATCGCATACTCCACAGGGGGGAGGGATAGGCTTCAGTCAGATAAAAACAGTGCATCCTGGAATTTAAGTAAAAAACCTTTCTTGCTTTATCCATTGTAAAACCGCCAGAAGAAGAGATCAGTGTATCTCGAAAGCTCGCACAAATAAAAGCATTTAGTTAGCCACAGAACGGTATCGTCTATCAGTTTTTGATTTTATATATATATATATACATGCACATAGATTGATGCTATCAGCAGTTAGTGTAAGTGGAGAGGATTACAATGTCTGGTCGGGAATGGACAGTAAGTACTGTACATGCATATGGACAGGTCCAGGTAATCATGGTTGGAGGCTAATGGAACGCTTCCCTGCAAAGGTCAATTTTCAGAGGGGACTGGATGGTGGGGAGAGATTTTGCCTGGGGAGATACGCAAAGAAAATGGATATGTAGAGGGCATTGAATTTAAAAAGGTTTCCGGCAAAAGAGAGGTCAGGCGAGACAAATGGGGCTGAAAGGAGACCGGCTTAGGAACAGCACAGCCAAACAGGGGCATAGTAAGGAATCAGAGAGAAGCTTCAAACAGGGACACATCTTTGAGGGTGAATGCTTTGTAGTACAGATGTAGCAAGTGTTATTGTACCTGTTGGCGTGCGCAATAATGTTTTAGCCCCGCCCCCTTTTTCATGAGCGCCGAATGTAGACACAATGGTATCTGCTCCCGCTAGCGCAGTGTGTGTCCCGCTGAAATGCGTCAGTGGAAGCAATAACATCTGATACAGCAATTATAGAATTTACTCAAAGTTACACAGCAGGAAGTGGTGTAAAATCCAGAGAACATTTTATTACGTTTTAAATGAGAGAGAGAGAGAGAGAGAGAGAGAGAGAGAGAGAGAGAGAGAGAGAGAGAGAGAGAGAGAGAGAGAGAGAGAGAGAGAGAGAGAGAGAGAGAGAGAGAGAGAGAATTAGTTACTTGTCCAAATTTAGCAAAAAATGGCCACACAAGTAATTTTCACATATATTCTGCACTGTTCTCCATTCAAACATTCAGAGATAGAAATGAATATAAACAGCTGTTTCTTTGAATGCATTTTTTAAAAAGCGCTTATATGGGGGACAGTAGGCTTTATTAGATCGCAATTTAAAGTATGCGATTTACCATAGCACCACAGAAATGGTGTCTGGGGGGGTATATGTTCTCTTACATTAAGTAGAAAACAAGGGTGATGTTCTATTTAAAAGGATTACATTCTCTCACACGGACACAATGTGAATCTGAACTGATACATACAGCTTTATGCCGGAGGAAATTTAAACTTTAAACTTTACCAGCAAATGAAAATGGTCTAGACACTACATGCTTCCAAAAATACTCAAATTGTTTTCAACATTACACAATAAGGAAAATAGCTGAAGCGCTCAAATGCAGGTATATCTCAAAATGATAATAAGCCAGACCACTGTACCAGGGTACTAACAATTGATATAGTACCTATTGTGTCATATATGGGTACTATCCTCCTGAAGACAGGTGGTGTGTGGTGCAACCCACTCACCATCAGTCTCATTGGCAGGTTCCCCTGAAAAATATACAAGTACTCACATCCTGGTAGGGCAGGCAGGCAGGCTGTGCAGCTACTCAATGCAATACAGGGAAAAGGGAGACCAAAAAGCGCACCAGCACAAACGGAGCAGGAAGAACCCAGGACAAAAAATGATTAAAAGGGCACTTTAATGTGACAAAAGACCCATCCAATGCGTTTCGAACGCTTGAAAAAGAACGCTGTGACGTTCGAAACGCGTTGGATGGGTCTTTTGTCACATTAAAGTGCCCTTTTAATCATTTTTTGTCCTGGGTTCTTCCTGCTCCGTTTGTGCTGGTGCGCTTTTTGGTCTCCCTTTTCCCTGTACAACATTACACAATAACACTGGAAACTAATCATTTTAAAAAGCACACATACCGGTCTTAAAAAGCAGACATACACAGTATTCATAAGCATGTAGAGTATTTTAAATTCCAAGGCATAGTCCCCAACAGAGTTGCAGGCGAAAAAATAACAGGTATACCATTAATATGTTGCATGTGGTACAAACACGCTACATACCAAGGATATTCTGTCTGACCTGTAAGCACCTTGTCCTTACTTTAATTTTTAAAAAAAAGGTCCAAAGAGATCTGGCTTGTTATGGCTCCGAAAAGAACAAAATATTTGAAACTGCAACTGTCTGCAGGTAACCACCCTAGTTGGGTGAGAAAGTTAAAATGACAAAGTCCTTTAGGGTTCTTGATGCACTTACAGATATACTGTAGCAAGACTTAATGTCTTCATTGTCACGGCAGTCGTGGCACTGAAGGATTAACACTGCAGGGGTCCCATTCGGAAAAATTAGATTGCAAGCTCTTCGGGGCAGGGACTCCTTTTCCTAAATGTTACTTTTATGTCTGAAGCGCTTCTTCCCATTACGTGTTATTTGTATTATTAGTTATTTATATTATTATGTCACGTGCGTTACAGCTGTGACGCGCTATGTACATTAATGGCGCTATATAAATAAAGATATACATACATACAACATGGACGCCTCCCCAGCGCCGAGGACTTTTGGTTCCTGGGGACAGCAGGTCTCACTACATCTGTATCTCTGTCTTCTGACTGCTGAAGTAAGAGGCGGTTACATGAGTTTTATAACCTCAGCCTAGAGTTTCCAAATGGATCATTTCATAGGTCATAGTAGCACAAAAAGAGGATCACAGATAATTGTGAACATGTTCAAGATGAAGCCTGGTCTTGGAAATAAACCGTAGAAGCACTAATAACCGTTTCAATTTCCTGCTTCCCTGCAGCTGGCCAATAACATCCTAGATGATTTTAGTCACTTGCTGTATGATCTACTATTAGAATGACACAAATGTCCCTAATAGAAGACAGATACTGTTTCTCAGTCGAATTAGAATGTATGTGTTCTGCGTTTTTTTTTTCTAGGGTTCTGCCAGTTTTTCACTATAATAAAGATTTGATTTGGCCAATAGATATATGACGAATAACAGTGACCTCCGTCCCAATGGTAAATGTAATAAAACAAATGGCATCGTGCATGTTATCCATCAATTTCTCCATAAGGTCTCTGTAGACCGCAGCAAATATGGCATATACCAATAAGCAAAGCCACAGGCTGGGGCCATGGTGCCGCAGACCATGCGCCCTCAAGGCAGTGTTCACGTCCATGCGGGAGAGGGCGCGCGTTGCGCAAGAAATCAGTTAAAACTGATTTCTTGGCGCGACAGTCCGGTCACGTGAGCGGTTCGCCCAATGAGGGCGAACCAGCTCCATGACGCCATAGGCACGCCCCCAGAGCCCATTGACCATGCCCAGGGAAAGCACCCGCTTTTCCACAGCCTCCGCACGCCTCCACGCGGGCGATTGCACCATGGCCCGGGCCTAATGCTTCAAATGACCCAGGCTCTAATTCACTGTTCAACATCTTCTGTACCCTAGGCAAACAGTGGTGTCATCACATTCGGGCAAGTCCTTTTACTGAGGAAAATACTGAAACCGATATAGTTTAAGTCAGTCTAGTGACCACACTAGGATCAATTTAGGATCCGCAAAGGGACAAAATATAAAAAGAAAATTCATCCCAAAAGTCACATTCCTAATATTTATTTAATGGCACAAAGCAGCATTTCCAAAAGTGGTCAAAATCATATACAGTACATGGTCAAGCAGGAACCCTGGCTATGGAATCACTTTAACCTGTGGAAATTGGTCAGACTAATACATTCTGTGCTGAAATGTCCAGGAACACTGTTGCCCCATTAAAGAATTCATCCCATCGAAGGCCAAATTGAATAATTCATCAGAGATTTGTAGGCAGAAATGACAGAAGGTAGCATACACAATCCCACTATATAATCCTTCCAGAGGAAAAACATTAATCTAGAATAACAATCTAACACAATGTTGGGCCCCTTCGAACACATTGAAGGACTATCCTACCTCTTCGAACACATTGAAGTTCTATCCCACCTTTTCTAACACATTGAAGGTCTATCCCACCTTTTCCAACACATTGAAGGTCTATCCCACCTTTTCCAACACATTGAAGGTCTATCCTACCTCTTCTAACACATTGAAGGTCTATCCCACCTTTTCTAACAAATTCATGGTCTATCCCACCTCTTCTAACACGTTGAAGGTCTATCCCACCTTTTCCAACACGTTGAAGGTCTATCCTACCTCTTCTAACACATTGAAGGCCTATCCTACCTCTTCTAACACATTGAAGCTCTATCCTACCTCTTTTAACACATTGAATCTCTATCCTACCTCTTTTAACACATTGAAGGCCTATCCTACCTCTTCTAACACAATTTTAATCCTGTCTGTAAATGTTACTTATGCCCATAATCATATCTTTGACTGTCCATTAAATATCTGTAAACTGAATGTGTATTACCATTTAATGCAACCATTTAACTCTGACTTTTCCTATCTTTCTATTGTGTAACAAAAGAATTGTAGTTGCTCTCAGAATGACTGCAACGTATTGCGATGCCCCCTTAAGCGGAGGCCTGAATTTACTTAAAAAATAAAGGATGATGATCATGATGATGATGACCACAACTTAATTCCTCCCCTTGGCATCAGCAAAGGATTCTGGGTAAGGAGAAAGTGCTGCTATGCAAGGCTGTGACTCCATCACAAGTAGGTATATAAGGAACGTCCCTTTAATTTTCTGGTGATGATGAAGGTAATTGAATAAGACAGCTGCGAAAATGATACAATGTCATGTAAGGATGTGCTTAAAAAAAACATACTTTACATTCTAAACGTTAAACTTTTAACTTACAAAGCTGTTTTAATTGGCAACATTACAGTGGCTACTTACAGTCCCAGCACTCACTGCATCTGCCTTGGAACACACTTTGCTCTCTGTGCTAATTGCAAAGCCCACTGTCCTTATCTCACGCTCTAAGCAGACGTTCTGAAGACCCCTCCAGAGAAACCAACACCAATTCCAGTGAAGGGCTGTACTTTTGGAGTCCGGTATCTTTTATAGGGTTAAAACGCAAGCATTCTATTTGGCTAAATAATTGGTCAACACTAAAAACAAATGCACCCCAGGGAGTAAACACATACAAAAGTAAAAAAAATAAAAATAAAAAAGGTAAATTAAAAGCACATAACATTTAGCGAAATGCGCAGCCAAGATGGGTTAAGTGGTTCTAATCTGTCAGCATATGCTATGTTTCTATATTATTTATGTTATCAGCAGGAAATATGTCGCTGTTGTAGAGGAAAAAAATCATTAGCTACATTCATTGAGTCCTGAGGAAAAGGAGATTAAATGTTCTTTTTAACATTATTTCTAAATCATACTTAATGAGCTTTATGTGTTGGTAACTTTGGACTATAACTACAGAGGCACTTAATGAGTTATTCAATAGAAATATCAAGAAATTCCAAGTCAGGAAGTGAAGTGCATTTAGTGCGTTTTTGCCAAAAATGCACTTCATGAGTTTTACTTTTAGGACTACTGTATATGCAGATTCGTGTAGCCACAGTATACAGTGTGTAGAATGTATTTGGCGTGTAGATATTCAGTGTATATTTCCGATACAATGTATTTCTCGAGCAATAATCCCACAGAAGAGTGAAAACAGTTTCTCTATAGTGTAAACATTATTTCTAAATGAAGTATTCTTAAAATGTGTTACAATGCTTCTTGTAACTGAAGCTGAAATGTACAGTATATCATGCCCACTGTTTGTTTATCTGATAATTAGTTTAGGACAGAATACTACAATGATTCAGAAAGTACAATGATTAAGGCAGAATTATAAAACCGTTCCAAGAAAATCTGCAATGAAACCATTTTTTAAGTCCCAGGAAGCAAAGTAGAAGACATATATACACAATATGAATTGTCTAGGAGAGGGGATTACATGACCTGCTGCTGCATGGATACTTTTGAGTTATTGTCACAGTGTGCAACTATGTATGGGGAAGTTAAAATGTCAGCAATCTGCAGCAGATACAGCATTTCTCAAAGGAAGGGCATAAAAATGAACCACAAAACGTACAATGACAATAAATAACACTAAAAGGAATGACAAAACTACACGGTCTCTAGGCTCCAGATTCAAGAGAAATGTAAAAACTCAATTTATAAAGTGTGAATCCCAGATTGCCAAAACTAAAGTGACAGACAAACTGCCTCACAAACAAACACTCCCACTCACAAACAAACACCCCCACTCACAAGTAAACACTCCCACTCACAAGTAAACACCACCACTCACATGCAAACACTCCCACTCACAAGCAAACACTCCCACTCACAAGCAAACACTCCCACTCACAAGCAAACACTCCCACTCACAAACCAGCAATACCAGATTATCAAGTATCAGAACCCAACCATCAAATCAGACACTGCAGCTGAAAAGCAGCAGTGTGAAACAGTGGATGACCACACACACATACAGTTGCATGCAATGGCTAAAATAAACATTCAATTATCCAAACAAAAAAGTTACTGAATGCTCACACTGCACAGAAGCAATATGTGATGGTGACAGATATGTATTTCCACTTGTTCTTGTGACCTCAGTAAAGCAACTAATGACTCCACTTCCCTTGTTACTTACAGGGATGACCAAAGCACTTGAGAAATGAATTAATTCAGTGGCCACGCTTTACATAAGATCCTACACACCCTATGGACATGTTATCCACTGGGCAAAGAGAGAGAATGGCACTTTGTTTGACAAATTAAGAATAATTTAAATGTTTGGCAGTTTCTGGGCTACTAATGAATCATACTGTAGGCTGCAAAAAAAATGGGTTTAAGATTAAGATAAAATGTATGCGTTTTTACCATACAGCTAGAATGTCTTGTGTGCAAAGAGTTAATCAATAGGAGTATCAAAATGAACCCATTAAAATGTTAACATAAAATAGGTAGGGAATGTCTTCCTGTAAAGTTCAATTACTGATCTCCTCTTCCTATACATACTGTACACTTCCAATATGTATGAGATTTCATCTTTACCAGGGCAGGCTGGCCCATTTTCAGTGTAATAACTTATAGCCACTAATCAATACATTGTAACCAGCATTACAATCTGTGGACACAGTCTTATGAGGGGTTAACCCCCACCAGAGAGATATAATGCAAGCTTTCTACTTGTGCAAAGAACCAAGTGACAATATTCTAACAGTATCATTCATTCATATAGCAGTAAACTCTTGAACCAAAAGCAGATATTGTTAAATAGAGACAAGCAAATAGGACTCAACGCAATATATAGTCGTTTTCTTAATTAAACATACATTATTTGTGATAAATTACTCTGGGATGTCATCACCTCCCTCCCCCAAAATATACATCTCAGAATGTTTCAGAACTGGAAGGTTTTAAAGTAGATACAGTAGCTGTTACAATTGAGCACCCCTGTGGATGAATTTAATAGTACTTAGATATATGTTTTATACGCTCACTATTTGCAAACATTCACACAGCACATGCAATGTACAAATAAAGGTTATATTATATTAGACTAATGGGGGATATTTTCTTCCCAAAGTTAGTGCTGTACAGGAGATTACAAAATAATACCCAATGCTGCACCTGCAGTAGGACAATCCTGTGTTCTGCAGAAGACATACCGTAACTTACCTATTTCTCCCATGGACACATTAGGTGCAGAGTTGGTAATACTTCAGCACTCCCATGGATTTTCTTACAAATTCTCTAACAATACCCATCAAATAATAAGTACTGGAAGCATAAATCGTATTTAGTTTTTACATTTCCAGGTGTTCTCCTAGTCCCACAACACTGGAATCAGCTTCATGTCCTGCAATGTGTAAACTTCACCAAGCAGGCAACTTTTTATGTCAAGTCTTCCCCTCTGATGGCTAATGATATTGTCTACCACAGCAGTCAGGCATTACAGGTTTGGCTTATGTTTATTGCTCAGAGCAACATATTCCATGCCACTTTCAAACCGGCAGCCCGTTGCCCCTGAGAAAAGGAGAGGACTACACCACACAATAGTCTTCTGAATACTTTCCATCAAAGTTAGTCTTGTCCAACTCTGCATCATTCAGTCACCTCACCAATACAGAACACATGCATGGAGTAGGCATGTCCGGCAGCCACATGTTAGATCCCCTAACAAAGTGTAACAAGGTTCAGGCTCCCACAAAGAAGACAACACAGATCCAGGATTCAAGGTGAGCTCAGCCCTCCCATGGCTGTGCCTAGATGTTGAATGGTGCAGTGGGCATGATGCTAAGGGGTTAGGTAGCTGGCAGTGTTGCTGGGTCTGTCCTGTATGCTGCAGACTCTGCTTGGTTCTGTTGCAGCAAGCTCTGTTCCCTGGCTTGATGGACAAGCTGCCTGCAGCCCAATCCCTGGCAGAGGAGGGAGGGATCACGAGATGCTTCTTTTACACTCGCATCCAAGCAGCTTCCCATTAAAGTTACAGTGACATACTGTATTGATGCAATCATTCAAGTTCCAAAGGTCTGCCCAGTAAAGAAAGGAAGGGTATCCTCGCCCACCTGTAGTGAGCAGCATTTTGGTGCAATGCTTTGGTGCTGGGTCTTGCTGTGTATAAATTAACCAACACCAGTAAGCTTATTAATAATAATTCACTTTATTCTGTCATGCTTCTTCCATGATATTTTCTCTTACTGCATGTCAGTGACTTGATCTAATTTTAGGGCAATTATTCTCAAAGGTAGAGTTATAGTTATCTTTTATATAAACATGTGTATTGCATTGGAGTGGTTATATTATACTCATTCAATGCTCCTTGGAGGAAAGTAGGATTTAAGCCAGCATGGATTTATTACAGTAATTGCTAGCTTTGTTTTTCTTACATTTATAATACACTCAAAGGTAGAATGCTCTTGACTTATACAACTGTAAACTCCTGAAATAGGTATATAAATTAAAAAGCCTTTTCTAACTAATTCCCATCTTTGCATCTCATGCAGTATGATTAAGGGAATAAGGCAGGGGTGCTCAACTCCAGTTCTCAATCCCCCCGCCCCCCCAAACAGGTCAGGTTTTCCAAATATTCCTGCTTTTAGGTGCTCAATCAGTCCCTGCTTCAGCACAGGTGGCTCAGTCTTTGAGTTGCTTCAATCAGAGACTCAGGGGCTTATGCAGAGAGGTACGGATAAAATTCGCCACAGGATTTGAATATATTGTGATGGTATGCAGGGAACTCCGGTAGCGCGGAGTGTAGGATATAGCTAATTAGGCGAGTTTCACTTGGCGTGAAACTCGCCATTCTGAGGCGCACGGTAATAGGCCACAATACAGCCAACTTTTGTTGGCGGGCAAAATTTCAACAAAACGCGCCATATAGTAGCTCCGATTGGCGCGTTCATGCGCATCGGAGCTACTGGAATCTAGCGTTATTACGTTGTGGCGAGATCACGATTCTCGCCACACGTCTGCCGAATTTGAATAGCCCCGCCAAATTCTCGCCACTATCTCTTACAAAACACAACATTTTGGCGCAAACCTGCCTAATTATACCCTACCGTACCTCTCTGCATAAGCCCCATCAGTCTTTGACTGAGCCTCTGATTGAGCCACCTGTGCTGAAGCTGAGATATCCCAAAAACCTGACCTGTTGCTGGGACTTGAAGTCTAGAGTTGAGCACCCCTGGAATAAGGGGCCCCTTGCTGATTAGCAGAAGAGCCCTGATTTGCTAATAAGATGAGTTAAACAGCAGCAGAGCTGAATGTTCATCTGTGTTTTAATTACTCTTTGTCATCAAACCCCTTGCTGCTAAAAACAAAAAAAAAAAAAAAACGCGTCTGCCAACTGCTTCAGCAATGCAGCTAGAGCAACATTAGAGTTAAACGTAACCTCTTCACTGCCAGATGTGCGTGAACTTCATTGCTCCGGCAGCGAAAGGGTTACACCCAGAATAATATTGAAGCAAACTCATAAATTGGAGGATATTCAGAACTCCCTTTCACTCAATTATCCTGGAGGTGTGCACTGATTAAAACTGAAATGACAGACAGATTTCTCTGTATAAATAAGTACTATGGGCAGGTTTATTCAAACATGGGTACTTGCAACAATAAAAAGAGACAGAATGACCGGTGCTTCCAGGATGGGTCATTTGATGACTGTCCTGGAAATTGGCTATGAAGGTCTCACAGTAAAGGTCTACTTGATTTTTTTTTACGCCATCTCATGGTGGGGTTATGTTGGGGAAAAAAATAAATATACAAAGTAGCCCAAATATCCTGTGGTTAATTCTTGTCCTATTCAGGAACCAGATGTCATGTTCTGTAGAATAAAAAAATTAAAAAAACTGCAGGTGTAGCGCAGCAGCGCCATCTGGTGTTGAAAGAATCGCTGCCACCTTCCATGTGGCTGCTTAGTCAAGGTCCTGCTGCATTAATTACAGTGCATTCCCTGCTCCCTGTATCAGACAACATTATCCAAGCTGAATGTGCCTCCAGTCTCTGCATTACTAATGTGGGCGAGTATGTAATGCATAGGGAGAAACCTTGCGCATCTGGTGGGAGGAGGAGATGAGCTCTGGGGCTCAGCACGTTTAATAATTTTAAGTACACTTTAGAGATGATGCTTACTGATGTAGGATGAGAGACGGGGATACAATGTGACCTGTCGTTGATAAGAGAATACAAGATTTAGCGATGTGGCTGAGATATTCTCTGCCAAGAGAGCTTTTAAAAGTTAAGTGATAAGAGCTAGCAAACCAGTAGTTGCATAGGTCAAGTGAAGTAAGACGCCCAGTTAAATGTCTTCAGTGTTAACCTACATCATGAAGTTAAGCACCCAAAAAAGCATTTAACACACTGTACCCATCTGGCAATTACACTGAGATATACACACAACCAACAAACCGCACACATCCAACAATCTCCATAGTCTATATTGTTGGACTACATCCAACAATCTCCATCGTCTCCACTGTTGGACTACATCCAACAATCTCCATAGTCTCCACTGTTGGACTACGTCCAATAATCTCCATAGTCTCCATTGTTGGACTACGTCCAATAATCTCCATAGTCTCCATTGTTGGACTACGTCCAATAATCTTCATAGTCTCCATTGTTGGACTACATCCAACAATCTCCATAGTATCCATTGTTGGACTATGTCCAATAATCTCCATAGTCTCCATTGTTGGACTAAATCCAATAATCTCCATAGTCTCCATTGTTGGACTACATCCAATAATCTCCATAGTCTCCATTGTTGGACTACATCCAACAATCTCCATAGTCTCCATTGTTGGACTACATCCAACAATCTGCATAGGCCATGCAACCAACTTCAATGGGGAATGTCGTCCGGGATCGTCCACCTCGACACATAGAGTCAGCCCCTAATATGGTTTTGATTCTTGACATGTTATTGAGACGGGCCCTACACCCAAACAGTAAATCAGGACAAATATGTGACGTTACCTAAAACAACAACAGACGTTAGTTTCCCTGAGCTAAACGCGTATCCTCAAATATAATTATATCCAAAAACAATGGCCGGACTACATCTCATTAGCGTTATTGTAGCTCAACGTTAAGAAAGTCTTACTGCCATCCCGACATTGAAAAGGGGAGGAGGAATGTCTGGATGGGAGTAACGCCAAGTTTAGGTATGACTTAACTAACGTAACGGTAAATTCCTGTCTTAACAGACCTCAGTGTATATGTGCCGTTAGGGTAAAAACCTCTTCTGCATCTCATTATCCCTAATGTCCGTAAAATAGCCTAACACCTTAGGTCAGGGGGTCTCAATTCCAGTCTTCAAGACCCCACAATAGGTCAGGTTTTGAGGATACACCGTCTTCAGCACAGATGACTCAGTCTTGAACTGAGCCACTGATTGAGCCACCTGTGCTGAAACTGGGGTATCCTCAAACCCTGAACTGTTGGGGGGGGAGAGGGTTCTTGAGGACCGGAGTTGAGAACCACTGCCTTAGTGTATCTGGGCCACAAACCATTGGACCAAACCAAAGGTACAGAGATCACAACAGACTACACAACCCAACGGGGCCATATAACTACCCAACCTTATTCAGCCAATTCACAGCAAATAACTATGTCCATTAAAAGCTTTCACAACATACAACAAACCTATGCTTCTCCAAGTCCAATACAGCTTTTAGAACTTTAATTACTTTCAAGTACCTATTGCTATATGCAATACAGTAGTTTAATAAGGTTTCGCACACAGAAATGTTAAGTATTCAAAATGCCGTTTGCGTGTCAAGAAAACACAGGAACATGCATGTGCAGCTCTCTCAGTCCCTTGGTAATTTCATATCAATTACAAATGCTATTGCACATATGCCTGGAAATGGTTGTTGTGCAAAAATGTGACAGAAATCAATAAAGCAGCCGGTGTTTAGAACCATTGTAAATCCTGAAATAATTACATAGCACCAGAGTGTAACCACAAGACATTTGTATAGTGCCTAAGATGGAAAACCCATACAAAGATTCTAATTTCCTATCAGCCATGTAAAAATAACTCAGCTACACAGATCCTCGCCTACATTTTCACGTTTTCAGCTTACTGTTATTCACTTAACCACTACAGCATCAAAAAAAAAAAAAACGAAGATATCATTTTTGGCAATACATCACTTAGTCTCTCCAGCACCCAAGGGCCTTCTGGGAAGTATCCCAATAGCCTTGATTCATGGCTATTGTCCCACACCCACAGTCGCTCCTACCAACCATTGTGGCCAAGCACTGCCATCTACTGCACTTATTCCCCCACCTGCCGTCTCTGTAACTCTCCCAACATTCCACTTAGATTGTAAGCTCTCAGGGGCAGGGATTTCCTTTCCTATTTTCTGACTTTGCTGCACTTACTATATTATTATAATTTTCTGTACTGTATTGTCTTTGTAAAAACAAGTGTGAGAGCGACCCCCTGGCCAGGTAGGATCCTTTTGCAAAGACAACCTCTCTCTTTGAAGGCACACGATCAGTACATGTTACTGTTACTCAATATATTCATGATTACCATTACGTTGAATGTCGAAATCTAAACTCCCACGTTTTTTATTTATAGAAAAATACATTATGTTTATTTATTTGTCTTAATAATTCTCTGCCTTTCTTTTTATACCACTTAAATATACTGCAGCATAAACCTCTTAATCTGGTTTCCAAAGGGCTGGATTCAGTCGCTCTCAAAGCACATTTCTGCCATGTCGCTACTTTTTAGCATTCTAGTTTTCACTGTAGTGAACATGGGCAAAACTGCAAGAGATGGGGATCAAGTGTGTTTAAAAACTATAACGTATGTAATAATATTACTCTGTTCTTAATGGTTCTGAAGGTCTCACGGTCAGCCAATCAGGTGCTTGTATGAAAAAGGGGACTCTATATGTGGTCTTTGTCCTTTTAACCCCGTGCTGTTAGAGGGGTCTGCATTGCACGCAGAACAATGCCATTCTGGCAGCAAACGAGTTAAATGTTTCAGTACTTCTCTTTCCGCTGTAATCTCCCAGGGTTTTTTTATGCCAACAAAGATAATAATCCAGAACCTTCTTGGTCAATACTGTCTACATTAACTTTAAAGTATGCTGCAGGAGATGTTTATTCTGTTATCCTCTACAGCACCAAGAAAAAAAACAAAACAAGATATCATTTTCATAGTACGTGTTGGAATGAGATGAAAGCATAGCTCATTAGTGCATTGGTGCTCAACTCTGGTCCCCAAGACCCCCACCTCCCCAACAGGTCAGGTTTTTTTCTTGTTGCTGTAGAGCAGGGGTGCTCAATCCTGAAGGTCAGGTTTTCAGGATATCCCAGCTTCAGATCTGAGCCTCTGATTGAGGCACCTGAGCTGAAGCAGGGACTGATGGAGTCACCTGTGCG
Organism: Ascaphus truei; assembly: GCF_040206685.1. Taxonomy (NCBI): domain Eukaryota; kingdom Metazoa; phylum Chordata; class Amphibia; order Anura; family Ascaphidae; genus Ascaphus; species Ascaphus truei. Next base: position 43,330,783 of record NC_134498.1, read on the forward strand.
GAAGCAGGGATATCCTGAAAAACTGACATTGAGGACTGCAGTTGAGCACAAGAAAAATAACGAAGATATCATTTGATGCCATGCGTCACTTGGTCTCTCCAGCACCCAAGGGCCTTATGTTTCAGAGTCTGGAGATACCTGGGCACCTGAGTCCTTTGTGTAAATGTTATGAGCAGTCACCTGAGTACTATACATCCTGCCTGTGGTATTTGTTTTATTTTAATTTTTTTTTCATTATGATTCTAGGGATCTCCAGAGAGCACTGTGATACTGTAACATCACGGGCGGCCAACTCCAGTCCTCAAGGGCCACCAACTGGTCAGTTTTTAAGGATATCCTTGCTTCAGCACAGGTGGCTCAATCAGTGGCTCCTGAGGAAGCAAATTGAGCTTGTGAAACGCGTTGGGTGAGAAGCTGCAGGAGCAAGGTGAGACGCAGTGAGGGCGAGATCTCCCGTGAGATGCGACGAACCGGATGGTGACGTCAGACGCCAGGAAAACCGGAACAGACTCACACAGACAATTAAACGTGAGAAGGAAACCTCTCCCCTTTGTGTCAACAAAGCATGTGCAGGCAGTCCCTGCTATCCAACAGAACCCGTTCTGGAAGTAGCGTTGGATAGTGAAACCGATGTAAAGTGAGTCCCATGTTAATCAGTGGCGGTGAGCGTTGGATAACGCATTCAGCGTCGAAAAATGGCCCATAGGGTTGCATTGTAAAGCGTTGGATATGCCATTCGTTGTAAAGTGAAACGTTGGATAACGAGGACTACAGGGTACTAATGTTTAAAAGAACTGCAACATTGTAAGCATTCTGTAGTACCTATCAACCATTTAAAGGCTATTCTATACACATTGCGCTCGGCGTACTTTGTATTTTCACGCTTTCCCCACAAGTTCCATGTGAGAAACATCCTGTGACAGGATACCTAATGAATCAATGCCTATATTCTAGGCACTAAATGTGAGTGCAGTATCTATTATTTTTTAGGAGATCCTAGAAAATTCATAATATACTACCCTATATTTTCCTTTTTTTTCCCCTCCCACCTATTTTTGGAGCTACGTTTCTGTGCTGGATTTCGCCCCTTTGCTTCTACCTGAAACTGTTAACCCACACAATGCCTACTATACATTTCTGCCTGAACACTATGTTATTTTTTGCACCGAAGTTATTTTGGGAAAATTAGTACAATCCCCGATTTTCCAGCGATCTGTAATTAACACTTACCTGAAGCAAATGTACATAATTAAAGGAAAGCCTTGTGCACCCATCTGTTCAATACAGAAAGGCACTGACAATTTAACCTATAAAAAATACAGTGGTGTTTGATCTTTACAAATCAGTGTCTGTATCATTGGAATAGCAGCCAGCGTTTCATGCACATGTACTGCTCTATGTGAATCCAGCTGTGTCCAGTAGTTAGGCATGGCTATTCATTTATTTTCTTTGGTTATTAAGAAACTGTCAAGAAATAGATAACCACAAAAGATAGCAAATTATTCAGTGCACCTTTTAGTCTTAGCAGCCCAATCCTCAATTAGCCAAGTAGAAAACCGTTAGGGGTTTCGTTGAGTATTCCATCGCCAATGCCCTATTACTCTTGCATTTCCATGCTAATTCTGCATGACTTTAATAGCCTATAACTGTCTGAAATGGATTACGTTCAGAGTTATGACTTCTATATGTCAGATGTGCAGCTTGACAAAACAATTTGTATTCGTCTTCTTAAAGTTTATCCCTCTGCGCAAATTGAAAGTATATGGAAATATGGAATACCATATAAAAGCCGTAGCATATTATGGTTCTAAACAGAAATATGCTAAGCGTATCAAAGGAAAAAAATCATATTGATTGATGGGAATATTTATCTTTAACACATCTGATGCAGTTCTTTGCCCCAATTTTGCATTGATTCAGGGGTGAACAAACTTTTTATCCATGAAATTTCTCAGGCCCCCCCTGCCTGATGTAATCAAAATCACATGGAAAAAAAACCTTTATTAAACGGTATACAATGTAAATACAAATATGTCTAAGACCGCGCGTATAGTGCCCGCGGAGACGCGTGACGTCGCCGCTAGCAAAAGTTGTATTTCGCTTTGTGTCGGCGCGGGCGACCAGGCCATTGATTGGTTCAGGGGCTGTCACATAAGGCAACAGCCCCTGAAAAATCAAATATTGCCGGCTTCAAAAAATCGCGTCGCCCTGTCGCGCTTACTATAAGCGCACGTGGCGGCGACAATGCATTTGTTTTCGGGCGACGTCGCGTCGCCGGCACTATAAGCGCAGTCTAAATACTTACATACTTCAACAGCTCGCTCTTGCAAAATTAGGCTGCGTCCACGCTGCCGCTGAGAGTGGTGACATCACCAACTCTCCAAGCATGAGCGCAGGGTGTCCTGCATAAGCACGAGCGGGGACGTGTTTACACTTTTTTCTTCATTATTTCTGTACATTCCTAGTATGAGTGATATAGTGGCAGCCTACCCTTTCACTTGCAGAGGATCGCAGCGAAGCAGGTTCTCAGCGGAGGAGAGCAGGAACACAGCGCTATTGTAGGGCAGACACCGGAAGGAGGGGCGTTTGACATCTCAACACTCGCTCCACCCCCGTACCTCCGAATCACATGGCCGCCACCTGCACTTTCCTGTTCGTCCGCCCGCGCACATCTTCTTGGCCGCCCGCGCACATCTTTTTCGCCTGCGTACCCAGGTTTTTCCGCACGCGTCCCGCCTAAATAATCTTGCGCCCGGGGCTTCCCCTCCCCCCCAGTTTGTGCACTGCTGCATTTAATCACAACACCCACACACCCACACAATCACAGACAATACACACACAGCACACATACTCAATCACCACACACACACACACTCAATCACCACACACACACACACACACTCAACCCCACACACTCACACAACCCCACACACACACACACTCAACCACACACCCACACACACACTCTACCACACACACACACACACACACACACACACTCAACCACACATTCAACCCCCCCCCCACACACACACACACACACACTCAACCCCCCCCACACACACACACTCAACCCCCCACACACACACAAACTAACAACCACACACACACACTCACAACCACTCACACACACTCACAACCACACAGAGACAAACAACCACACACACACACATACCTGGTGTGTGGAGGGGGGGAGGGAGTAACTAAGGCTTCGGGCATGGTGGATCAATTTGTGCTGACCCACGCTGCACCTGGCAGAGGAGACAGTATGCGCGCTTGGGAGGCGGGTGGTGGGCGTGTCGGCAGGCTGGGCTATTCTGGCGCCGACGTCAACGTCACACCGCCGACGTCAACATCACGCATGAAAATGCCGGCTACAGCCTCATTGGATATCGAGCGGTCATGTGACCGCTCCTCCGCTCGAAGACAGCACAGGTGGCTCAATCAGTGGCAAAGACTGAGACACCTGTGCTGATGCAGGGATATTCTGAAAACCTGACCTGTTGGTGACCCTTGAGGTCTGGAGTTGGTCACCCCCTGGATTTGAGCACAGTGCACACCGCGCTTTGCATAGGATTGTGTAGTCCCAATGAGTCCCTATCCCATGGAGATTACAACTGGAAGGTTAAAGCCGGTGATGGTGGTGGTGGTGGAGTAAAAGGAGTAAGAATGCAAATCCAGGTGTCCAGCCTGTCCCACTGCAGCAGGATGCTTAATTAATCTCTATTACACTTTGCCTCTAAATATCAAGCATTTCCCAGCATCCTTTGCTAACTGCGAAATCAGAATGCCCACCAACATTCTACCATGCTTTTCCGCTTAGCATCATTTATGCATCTCCCCCTAACTTGGCTTGTTGTCTTTAAATTGATGCAAGAAACTCAAGAAATAGTGGGTGCGTGGGTGCGTGGGTGCGTGGGTGCGTGGGTGCGTGGGTGGGTGTGTTGGGTGCGTGGGTGCGTGGGTGCGTAGGTGGGTGCGTAGGTGGGTGCGTAGGTAGGTGCGTGGGTGCGTGGGTGCGTGGGTGCGTGGGTGGGTGCGTGGGTAGGTGGGTGCGTAGGTAGGTGCGTGGGTGCGTGGGTGCGTGGGTGTGTGGGTGCGTAGGTGGGTGCGTAGGTAGGTGCGTGGGTGCGTGGGTGCGTGGGTGCGTGGGTGGGTGCGTGGGTAGGTGGGTGCGTAGGTAGGTGCGTGGGTGCGTGGGTGCGTGGGTGCGTGGGTGCGTAGGTGGGTGCGTAGGTGGGTGCGTAGGTAGGTGCGTGGGTGCGTGGGTGCGTGGGTGCGTGGGTGCGTAGGTGGGTGCGTAGGTCGGTGCGTGGGTGCGTGGGTGCGTGGGTAGGTGGGTGCGTAGGTGGGTGCGTAGGTGGGTGCGTAGGTAGGTGCGTGGGTGCGTGGGTGCGTGGGTAGGTGGGTGCGTAGGTGGGTGCGTAGGTGGGTGCGTAGGTAGGTGCGTGGGTGCGTGGGTGCGTGGGTGCGTGGGTAGGTGGGTGCGTAGGTGGGTGCGTAGGTAGGTGCGTGGGTGCCTGCCTTAAATCTCAAATGTTTTTTCGCCTGGGGTATTGGCACACACAAGTTTTCAGACTTGAATAGTCGATTCCCCAAAACAAACTGTTTTTAAATACTGACAAAAATGTAACAATCGTATTTACGACTAAGCTATCAACGGCAAAGCTATAGCTCACAACCAAATCTAACACCTTTCTAGCCCCTGTCACTAGTTTTAAATATCTGGGCATACACTACCGACAGACTTTATTGAAGTGTGGTCGGTACCGCAAGCCGGGAAATCTCCCGGCTTGCTTGTGGCCGCCCCTCGGCGTGCCGCGCGTCATAGACGCGCGGTCACGCGTCATCGGGTTCCGGGGGACCCGGCGGACCCGGCAGCGGTAGGGAGAGCGCCCCGATCGGAGGGCGCTCTTCCGCTGCTTCGGCGCGCGCCCGTCACACTCGGGCGCGCGCCAGGCTACTGCTGCGGCACAGAACGGGCAAATGCTCGAATAAACTGTGCCGCAGCAGTATGGCTTGACTCCCATTTAACATTTGGGCTGCATATTGATACTATGACATCCAAAACCTATGCTATGTGTACTTTATAAGATCAAATCTTCCTTACGCCGACTGGTCAGAAAGCGTATTGCACAGCGGATGCTAATGCCAATTTATAAACTATGGGACATAGTATATGGCAAAGCACCCCCAACTTACCTTAGCAAACTGAACACCCTCTACAACTCTATATGCCGCTTTATCCTACAATGTAATACAGCACACATCAGTGTGAAATGCTCAAAGAACTAGATTGGTCATCACGAATCTAGACGCAAATTAAATTTTTTCTGTCTTGCTTTCAAATACTTTCTGGGCAAGCTACCCGCCTATCTGAACAAGCTCCTCACCCCTTCCACATGCAGCACCTATCACCTCAGATCTGACTCCAAAAGACTGTTCATGGTCCCAACGTTCAACAACCTATCCGGCCTCTCCTCCTCTTACCGTACACCCCAAAACTGGAACAACCTACCGGAGACTCTCACAGCCGCCAGTCTAAGTTATTTCAAGACTTCAGCTGTCTCACATTTTAATCTGGTCTGTAACTGTTACATACGCACATAAATGATCTCTAACTGTCCATGAAATGTCTGTAAATAAAATATATAACCTGTGTTCATATAATGTAACCATGTATTGTTATGACAACTCTGTGCCCAGGACATACTGTAGTGCCGACGAGTATTCTAAAACAAATCTGGAGCAATCACCAACAAGACCCAGGTATATGTTGGGTACATGCTGGGTACATGCTGGGTACATGCTGGGTACATGCTGGGTACATGCTGGGTACATGCTGGGTACATGCTAGGTACATGCTGCAACATTTCTGTGACATTTCTGCAGACAGACTAATGGCCCATCGGATTAAGAGCGGGGGTCCCTGGCAGTCCTATTCAAACTGAATGGGACTGCCAGGGACCCCTGCTGTGTTAATCCGATGGGCCATTAGTCTCTGTAGAAGTGTCACTGAAATGTTGCAGCATGTACCCAGCATGTACCCAGCATGTACCCAGCATGTACCCAGCATGTACCTGGGTCTTGTTGGTGATAGCCCCAGATTTTCCAAGGCAAGTTTAAGGCAAGGTTTAGAATACTCGTCGGCGCAGCACCTGTACTTGAAAACGAGAGGTAACTCTCAATGTATCACTTCCTGGTAAAACATTTTATAAATTAAAATAAATATAAATAGTATGTACCAACAAAATGTGTGCACGTGCTCCAAAATCACACGCTAAGCTTATCCTGACGTAAATCCCTAAACGTTTGTCTATATTATAATAATTGATAGTCTAATAATTGATAGTTACCAATGCTGACAACCAAAATATACAAAATACACCATTCTGTTTTAACTTAAATTGTAATAATCGGGTACGCAACATGACAATGCATCAAACATTTCACATGAACGATGAGTCGTTATACAATCATTCACATAACTACCTTCAGGCACACCACGCACGTTTTATTCACGTTTGCACTATTCTTTAGCACTGCAGTAAATAAGCCCCAAAGTGATTTGCTGACGGTGGAACGGAGACTGGGATTTGAATCAGGTTCACCTCAAAGACTGGGACATTACCCCTGCGCCACTACGTCCGCCGAGACTCCGCCCTACGTGTATCCACGTGCCATTACAAAGTGCTTTCAAACAAACATGCTATGTAAATACACACATTATTATTAAAGGCGTGTGTATTTAGCCGCCCTGTACACGAGGGGTGGGCAACTCAGTCTACAAGGGCCACCAACAGGTCAGGTTTTCCGGATATCCCTGCTTCCACACAGGAGGCTTAGTGCTGTAGCAGGATATCCCGAAAACCTGACCTGTTGGTGGCCCTTGATGACTGGAGTTGCCCACACCGGCTGTACACCATTTCCTTCTTTTGCAATGTGCTTCATCCCTAATAATAATATTTCAGCAAATAGAATTTTTCCAGCACAAATACATGCCCCTGTAGAAGGTATGATCTTTTGGGGGGGTGGGGGGGTGGGGGGGGAATCTAAGGCACAGGCGGGTAAAAGTGACTTATCCAAGGGCACAAGAAGCTAATACTGACGAAGGTCACACTGAGATTCAAACCAGATTCCGTCCTTATGGAAGAAGTCCTTATAAATATGTTTTGAATTACCAATTGATTTGCATCAATCACCAATTCATAATTGGTTTAAAAAATTAGCCTACAATAAACTTGTCTACTTCAACTCATTGCAGATAAATTGTAGGTGAGCACATTATATCATTTCCCAGGATCCATCATTTAAAGGGGCCAATCTGATTTACTGGACTTTATTAAATAGGCCATAAACGTAAAAAAAAAAATTAAAAATAAATGCTGGGGCTTTTAAATGCACCGTTCATCATTTCAGCCTGAAGCCTTGATAACAAAAGGCTTTTTAATAAGAAGGGGTATTCAGATATTATGCATTAAACAAAACATTGGCAACTGTGCTCCATATAAAATCCTGGCATAAAAAAAAAAGTAATTAAAATGAATAGTTTTTCCCTATTCTGTAAAGATTGTTTTTTGATTAAGAGTTAATTGCGTTTACACGTTGTTGGTATTATAATTGATATGCTCTCATTAACGCTGTATTGAATTTCACTATTACAAGGTATTGTTCCCCGTGCTGTGGAATGCAGCCCACTATCCCGGCTCATTTACACAGTGAGAGCAGCGTTCTGTAAATGCAGTGCTAACCGCGCTGTGTTATATTGCAATTTCACAAATGTTATTGACATATTGCAGAACGCAGTAAATCACTAGCCTAAAAATAAATCATCTGCAATGAACATGGAGCCATTCAATTGCAAGTTAACTAGAGGCAAACATTTGTCACTGTAAACGAGTGCCACCTGTCCCAATGTGGGGACTTTAAGTGTTGCTCAACAATAGGAAAATACAAAATCGGATTGTCAGCAAACATCTAGCAGCGCTGTGCAATGCTTGTCAAAACTGTGAGGAGGAACAGTGAGAAGTGTTAAGGATTTTATTTACATACTGTTATAGAGTGCTGACAGTTCCTGCATGATAGTATACAGCAGGGGCGGCCAATTCCAGACCTCAATGGCCACCAACAGGTCAGGTTTTAAGGATATCCCTGCTCCAGCACAGGTGGTTCAATCAGTGGCTCAGTCGAAGACAGCACAGGTGGCTCTTCAGCACAGGTGGTTCTTCAGTCGAAGACTGAGCCACTGATTTAGCCACCGGTGCTGAAGCAGGGATATCCTTAAAACCTGACTCTTGAGGACTGGGGTTGGCCTCCCTTGGTAGATACATTGTATGTACAGTATGGTTGGTGAAAAAAAGTCAAAGTTTCTCAAAGCATTGTCTGAAAGAAATGCTAACCGGTAGGCTAGATTCACTCAACTTTGACATTTACCAGGAGATCTGGAAATCCCTTCTGATAGAAGAATATGATTAGTTTCGTGAATACAGTGATATCTGTCAAAATCTATCTCTATCAATCCAGGGTTTCACTCCCAACTTTCTGCATGAATAATTGCAACTGCTTACCCCAAACGAGCATTATTCAGGGGGAAATAATCTGGACTTTGAATCCACTGCTGCATTCAATCGGAACCCCTTCAGTGTAGATCTGCATCGCCCCAAAGGAAGACAGCCTTTGGTGCAGCTAAAGGGTGTGATCCGTTTGTTGCCATTCCCTGATGTTTGGTGAAGTTAAAGCTGCTCTATTTCAAGCTGAAACTCACCAGCCCTTTTATCCCCTGTACCCAATTCTCCAACGCTATCTGTCCATGAAATGTCTGTGAATTGACTGTATAACCCTGTTCATTTAATGTAACCATGTATTGTTATAGCTCTGTGCCCAGGACATACTTGAAAACGAGAGGTAACTCTCAATGTATTACTTCCTGCTACAGCATTTTTATAAATAAATACAATTCCTTTTAGCTCTGCGGATACGTACCGGGAAAGGTGCCGCCAGTTATTTCTTGCTGTTTAAATCCGCACATAGGCCAATAAGAATCATCGCAGCTCAGCTCCAGAGACCCCTGCTTCAATACTATTTTGTAAGTGAAACTTCTTTGCAGGCACCTACTAAATTCCCATAGGACAACACTCGTTCATGGAGACGAAAATGCGTAACGTTACTGGTGATGAAAATGCGAGCAGACGCGTGCACTGGCGCGGGCTCATGCGCAGAAGTGGCCAGCGCATTCGCAGACTAACATGAAGTTTCCTGTGAGAAAATATATATATATATATATACACATTTGTGTGATTTTAGTGTGTTGGGGTTAAAGATTTAAAATTACATGAAAGAAATAGGAATTTGCTAAATTTACAAACGTTGTAATATATAACATGTAATAGCTGGTAATCAGGGAACTGGATTGTGTAAACAGTGGCTTTCCCCCTTCACAAACACATGTTAAATAATGTGTCATGACTCTGTAGAATCTCGACTCATTTAGCTTATCTATGTTAAAATATTACTGCTGTGCTAGGGCTCATATTTTGGAAACAGGGTGTGCGCCGAGCACACGCGTTCTAACTGTGTGTGTGTGCGCACTGAGCACGCGTGTTCTAACTGTGTGTGTGTGCGCACTGAGCACGCGTGTTCTAACTGTGTGTGTGTGCGCACTGAGCACGCGTGTTCTAACTGTGTGTGTGTGCGCACTGAGCACGCGCGTTCTAACTGTGTGTGTGCGCACTGAGCACACGCGTTCTAACTGTTTGTGTGTGCGCGCACTGAGCACGTGCGTTCTAACTGTGTGTGTGTGCGCACTGAGCACGCGCGTTCTAACTGTGTGTGTGTGTGCGCACTGAGCAAATGCGTTCTAACTGTGTGTGTGTGCGCACTGAGCACGTGCGTTCTAACTGTGTGTGTGCGCGCACTGAGCACGTGCGTTCTAACTGTGTGTGTGTGCGCACTGAGCACGTGCGTTCTAACTGTGTGTGTGTGTGCGCACTGAGCAAATGCGTTCTAACTGTGTGTGTGTGCGCACTGAGCATGCGCGTTCTAACTGTGTGTGTGTGCGCACTGAGCACGTGCGTTCTAACTGTGTGTGTGTGCGCACTGAGCACGCGCGTTCTAACTGTGTGTGTGTGCGCACTGAGCAAATGCGTTCTAACTGTGTGTGTGTGCGCACTGAGCACGTGCGTTCTAACTGTGTGTGTGTGCGCACTGAGCACGCGCGTTCTAACTGTGTGTGTGTGCGCACTGAGCACGTGCGTTCTAACTGTGTGTGTGTGCGCACTGAGCACGCGCGTTCTAACTGTGTGTGTGTGCGCACTGAGCACGTGCGTTCTAACTGTGTGTGTGTGCGCACTGAGCATGCGCGTTCTAACTGTGTGTGTGTGCGCGCACTGAGCACGTGCGTTCTAACTGTGTGTGTGTGCGCACTGAGCACGCGCGTTCTAACTGTGTGTGTGTGTGCACTGAGCACGTGCGTTCTAACTGTGTGTGTGTGCGCACTGAGCACGCGCGTTCTAACTGTGTGTGTGCGCGCACTGAGCACGTGCGTTCTAACTGTGTGTGTGTGCGCACTGAGCACGCGCGTTCTAACTGTGTGTGTGCGCGCCGAGCACGCGTGTTCTAACTGTATGTGTGTGTGCGCGTCGAGCACGCGCATTCTAACTGTGTGTGTGTGCGCACTGAGCAAATGCGTTCTAACTGTGTGTGTGTGCGCACTGAGCACGCGCGTTCTAACTGTGTGTGTGCGCACTGAGCACGCGCGTTCTAACTGTGTGTGTGTGCGCACTGAGCAAATGCATTCTAACTGTGTGTGTGTGCGCGCCAAGCACCCGCGTTCTAACTGTGTGTGTGTGTGCGCACTGAGCACGTGCGTTCTAACTGTGTGTGTGTGCGCACTGAGCACGCGTGTTCTAACTGTGTGTGTGTGTGCGCACTGAGCATGCACGTTCTAACTGTGTGTGTGTGTGCGCACTGAGCACGTGCGTTCTAACTGTGTGTGTGTGCGCACTGAGCACGCGCGTTCTAACTGTGTGTGTGTGCGCACTGAGCAAATGCGTTCTAACTGTGTGTGTGTGCGCACTGAGCACGCGCGTTCTAACTGTGTGTGTGTGCGCACTGAGCACGCGCGTTCTAACTGTGTGTGTGTGCGCACTGAGCAAATGCGTTCTAACTGTGTGTGTGTGCGCGCCAAGCACCCGCGTTCTAACTGTGTGTGTGTGTGCGCACTGAGCACGTGCGTTCTAACTGTGTGTGTGTGCGCACTGAGCACGCGTGTTCTAACTGTGTGTGTGTGTGCGCACTGAGCACGTGCGTTCTAACTGTGTGTGTGTGCGCACTGAGCACGCGCGTTCTAACTGTGTGTGTGTGTGCGCACTGAGCACGTACGTTCTAACTGTGTGTGTGTGCGCACTGAGCACGTGCGTTCTAACTGTGTGTGTGTGTGCGCGCCGAGCACGCGTGTTCTAACTGTATGTGTGTGCGCGTCGAGCACGCGCATTCTAACTGTGTGTGCGCGCCGAGCACGCACGTTCTAACTGTGTGTGTGTGTGCGCGCCGAGCACGCGCGTTCTAACTGTATGTCTGTGTGTGCGCGTCGAGCACGCGCGTTCTAACTGTGTGTGTGTGTGCGTGCCGAGCGCGCACGTTCTAAGTGAAAATTCTTTCTGTCACTGAAATTGTGTTTTGATTTTGATGTTTTTGATTGAATGAAAGACTTTTGAGAGTATAATTACAATTTCAGTGACTAAACACAAAGAAGTGTCACTTACAACGTGCCGCTCGCCACACACCCCGTCTTTTTTAAAAGATACTGCCGCTTGGGCAGCTCCTTTAAGTTATATTTACTCTAAGGAGCTTTTAGAGATTGAAGTGCATAGAGATACTTGGTACCACTGTACTTTGCAACATGTTCATTTGCAGGAGAAAAACTCCCTACCCTACCACCATGAATATGAAATGTTGCTTTTCTATGAAGAATTGTGCTCTGTACAGCATAGGGTCACTGACCACTAACCAGGAAACTGATGACAAGCTTTGATTGAGCAGCATGACCGAGGAATTTACATTTTAATTAACCTATTATTAGGGACTTCTGGATAGTGTATTATCTGCCTCATTGAAAATCCACTTGGTATGTTAATTATCCTGTAGAAATGAATGTGCTGTAGGTAACACAACACAAAACTGAATTGTTATTATCCACACATTTTTATCAGCTCTTGTTAGATCAGAGCCATGAGCCAAAATGTACAACATTATGCATCTCCTTAACCTCGTCAGTAATGGGAGGCAGATGTTGCTGTTGGATTTTCCGATGCACTTGCCTATTGTTATGACATTGGCAAGGTCATTGGTTCAGTTGTTTTAGATTATTCCCACCATGTAATTATGTGTATGCTTATTTACTTTGAGCTGTAGTGACTAAGAGTACCTATATTGCTTCATCATCGTTTGTGATACAGCATGTTTTAATGAACCAACAAGAGAGGTCTTCATGGGTATAATAGTGTTCTTAATGCTTGCCCCTACTTATGTCTGGCAATATTTACAGTATTACGTGGACATTTAATATTGTAATTGTTGTATTGGCTTCTAAACTCTTCCAGTATCATAGGGGCCAGAACGTTTATGGGCCAACATAAGTCTGTAAGATGTTATAGTGCCTGACTTTTTCGGTTCATGAGTCCATGGTGTACAGTAGCAGCAGAATAAAGTATTGGCGTGTTTATACTGTACTGACTAAGGATGGAACACTGGAAACAAAGTTTTATGAGCCAACAAGCAACCGTCCCAATACACCCACCAAAACAGGGGCGCTCAACTCCACTCCTCAAGCCCCCCCAACAGATCAGGTCTTCAGGATATCCCAGCTTCAGCAGAGGTGGTTCAATAAGAGTCTCAGTCAAGGACTGAGCCTCTGATTGAGCCACCTGTGCTGAAGCCTGGACTGATTGAACCACCTGTGCTGAAGCAGGGATATCCAGAAAACCTAACCTGTTGGGAGTGGGGGGGTCTTAAGGACTTATGTTGAGCACCCCTGATCTAATCAGACAGAAGTCCAGGTTGCAGATTCATAGATGTATTGTATGTCTTTATTTATATAGCGCCAAAAGTGTACTCAGCGCTTCACAAAGAATGCAGTACGGGGAATTATAATAATACAATAAGTGCCGCAAAATCAGACAATAGGAACGGAAATCCCTGCCCCGAAGAGCTTACACTCTAAGAGGTATGATGGGAGACTTACAGAGACAGCAGGTGAGGGAATAAGTGCTGTAGATGGCAGTTCTTGGCCACAATGGGTGGTGGGAGTGTCTGTGTGTGTGGGACAAAAGCCATGAGTCCAGGCTATTGGGATGCTTGTTGTGTGGGGCGAGGTTAGTCAGGATTAAATCAGAAAGTTAACACCATTTACAGGGGAAGAGATGGCAGGGAGGCGTGGGTGAGATCAGGTGTGTATGACTGGGTTCAACCCTCCCAAGTCTTTCATGTACAGTGTGACATACTAACTACAATTAGTGAGAGTTCTTAGGACGGTTCAGTAAAAGTTAAGATTAACTGAGGAAAAAGATAGGAAATATAAAAAAACATATTTGTACCTATTAGATTACAACAAGCCAACACAATTATTTACCTCGAATATAATGCAAGATTTAGAAACCCAAATCATCTTCCATGTGGGTGCTCCTCGTGCCATGAATAATCATGTCATTACACATGACAACTTTACGCCTTAAAACCAATTATGTCAAGCGTAATAGTTCTACTTCTAGGGATTAACAAACGCAAACTAGCAGGGAAGAGAACGCTACAGTGTGTCTGAGTTCATAGTTGTGCTCAGTCAACCAATGTTTCTTTAGTGCAGCACAGACCAGGCAAGAATACACCACCTCGCCCCTAGTCTAATGTGGAGTATCTTTTTCATTCGTTGGCGCCTGTGGCAGGGCCGGCCTTAGGGCAAGACGAGTAAGGAGGCTGTCTTGGGCCCCGCTCCTTCGGGGGCTCCGCGCTCCCTCCTCTCCCTCCTCCTGGGTCCACAAGGGTCCAATTTCCACCCAGCCGGAGATGGAAGCTGGAGGAGGGAGTGCCGGGGCCCGCCCTCCTCCAGGTCCCACCTCCGGCCAGGCGGAAGTTGGATCCCCGGTGCCGACAGGAGGGAGAGGAGGAAGCGCGGGGCAACTGGACCGGCAGACAGAGGTGTGTCTCTGTGTGTGATCATTTGTGAGAGGGGGTCTGACGTTTTCCCAAAGCGGGCTGCCTCCTGTAGCGTCGCGTTGCCATGGTGACTGACGTCAAATGATGCCACGTCGCCATGGCATCAGGATGTCACATGGCGCCGTGACCTCATGACGCTGCGGAAGAGGGTCACTCGTCAAGGTAAGTCCCCTTAACTATTTTACATTGGGGCCTCGCTGCCAGCATGCCGCCTTGGGCCCCGCAAAGCATAAGGCCAGCCCTGCCGCCATCGAGTGTCTTTGTGATAGTGCCCCGATCAGCACTATCACCGTTTATTGAGGTGTCCCCCACTCCCCCCTGCCTTCTACAGGTTTAGCAAACCTTATGGCTCACGGCACTGGGGCCACAAGTGGTCACGGAGCCAAAAGATTAACGCTGCAGGGTTCTGATCCGGAAGCAGGGACCCCGGCGGTGTAACCACGGCACACACTGTCCTCGGCGGTCTAGGGCATTTTGTCACGACCAAATCTCCACCGGTGTTTAGCCGCCAGTCACCTCGCCGCAGGGACCGCTCGCCGGCAACGTATCTAACTTTACCTGTTACCCTAAAAAAAACCTAATCTTAACCCCAAATACTAATGCTGCACCTTACCCTAAAAACCTAAAACCTCTTACCCTAAACACCTTATCCTAATCCCCTACCCTAATGATCTTAACCCCTTACCCTAACCACAAAATGAACCATTAAATTAACTTACCTTAGCGAAGCGGCCAGCGGCCAAGCACCTGGCTCCAGCGAGAACACCGGAGGCCCACCGTCCCATTCCGGGTTCCCGAAGCGCCGGAACTTTTCTGTTTCAGCCGCGGTTCGGCGGACTGCAAGTCTTGCCGCATCGGTAGCTCGCTGGAAAACACAGAAACGTCACAA